>NC_080395.1:51336000-51670000 GCF_030265065.1 Corythoichthys intestinalis | reverse complement strand
TTAACGCATGCGCGGAACGACCCACTTACGCATTGTCGCGAATAGACTAGAATGGCGCCGTTTAATGTGTATTGAGAGCTCAGAGGCAGAGACAAGTGGAGTGGACAAAGGCATTCATTGGAGCCTCGCTATCAATTGGTAAAAGCTTTGTCGTCTCTTCCACAACAATTGAGAGTATTGTGGTTAGCGATGTGGGGAAGCATGACAAGAGATGATCATTTTCTTAACAACCTTTATTGAACACAACCGTAACTGGCATTACCAATCAAAATAGCGGTGCAAAATAATACTCAGTCACTCTATCCAAACATTTCGTTTCGCTCAACAAATACACTAGATGGCAATATTTAGTCACAATATATACAAACTTGTAAACTTGTACAACTTGTACTCACATTAATAATAATAATAATAATAATACATTTTATTTCTAGAGCGCTTTTCAAAACACATAAAGACGCTTCACAAGAGACATGGAATTACAAGTCTTTGTATCCGTGGATCTCTTTCACAGAAAGAATGTTTATAATGTTAATGCCATCTTGTGGATTTATTGTTATAGTAAAGAAATACAGCACTTGTGTGCAGTATGTTGAATGTATACATCCGTCTTGCCTTATCTTTCCATTCCAACAATAGTTTACAGAAAAATATGGCATATTTTGGAGATGGTTTGAATTGTGATTAATTACGATTCATTAATCTTTAAGCTGTGATTAACTCGATTAAAAAATTTCATCGTTTGACAGCCCTAAACTTATATTTGAAAAAGGATATTTCTTAAAAACTGATCAAAGAGAACAATAAAGCCGCCAAATCCAAAGAATTGGGATTTTTCTGTCAACTACAGTATGTAATGGTTAGTCTGTTCGGAGTTAAATTCAAATTGCTGTAAAATAAAAACATCAACGGTTGTCATCGTACAGTAGCCTACCCCTCGAAGGGATATAAACAACAAAAACAAAAACGTTTTCGCTTATTTGTTTCTTCGTTATTTCTGTTGTGCTGGTTTTGCTCATCACACTGACAAGCACAAAACACAGCAAAACCAACATCGGAAAGGAGCAACGCAACTATGAAGAATCTATTGTTACTTCAAGTAACATGTTTCACTAACAGTAAGGGGTCCATCATATATACTTGCAACAGTAAAATGAATTTGGTTGTTTTAGGCAAACTGTAAAATCACGTTAACAGTAACTGTTTTGAATTCTTTGGCACGCCGTAGTGTCTCGTAATAGTGACGTAGGTGACGTTACAGATACTCGACGTTTGCGGGTATTATTGGAAAACTACTGATATGTTCCGCGGAGTTTAGCCAATTTATTGTCTATCGCTTTAAACATATTAGTGCCGTCATATTTGCGTCTACTTTTACGAAAATGTCCACTTTGGCGGAGTCCCTGGCCCACGAAGGCTGGTAAGTCGCATGGTAGCATAACATTGCATTACAAATAAATAAGGTGTCTCGTTCTTTTGGCTTCATGCTCGTGTTAAACCACACACTTCTTCGCACTCACAAGCACTAATTTTTAAGGATGTCTAAATGTTAGTTAGCCCTACAACGAAAGTGGGGCACAACGTTTTTGTGAGCTACAAACATGTAGCACGGTACTGCTACACGAAGGATAACAGCTCTTGTCTCGAGATAATACGCGCTAACGGGCTCAAAGAGGGCAGAAAACGTTTGTTGATCAAAATTTCGTAAAAGTACAGTTCCATATGTTTGCAGTGGTTCCAAAAGCTACCAGAACTTCGCTGTGGTGCTTTAAAAGTGTATTGGAGTCGTAGGTTTACATGTTGTCATGTCAAGTTCTGCATTCATTATAATGTAGACCAGCGTCATCAGACAGCACTTGCAAGGACGACTTTAGGGAAGTAAGTTCTACTCCTGTGAAGAATGTATGGAAGTTATTAAAATAAAGAAATTAATAAAACGGAAAACAAAGTGCATCACAAAACATGCATGGCGGCCCACAAGGTTTAGGAAGCACTGGTAAACCCTGCTATCCGGAGTATACCATCTCCTTTACTGCACAATTGATGACAGTATTTAAACGCCCCCCCCCCCCCTTTTTTTTTTTTTGGACTATAATGTTTCCCCCTCCTAAAAAAAATTGACTGTGTTTTTAATACCCACGTTGCCTGTGCGCCTTATATTTGAATTTTCGTTTTGCTTAATGACCTCCATTTTATAGGAGCATAACTATATTATAATGTTCCAGTTAAGTGATCGAGACACACAATCAGAATTCATCAATCCATAGGGAAAAAAATAATAAGCTTTACGTACAATGTTAAAAGATTAAGCGCTGTAAGAATATAAAATGTATCTCTGAAATGCAATTTTTTTGTGTGGGTCAACTACAGTTTTTTATGCACAGTTAATGTTTGTACAGTGGCTGTACTGTTTTGCGGAGCCTGCACTTATAAAAAAAAATATTTGTTTACTTTTAAATGCAAATTTTCAGGCAAATCTAAGTGGTGTTAAAGTGCAAGTATTATTTCAGTTTATTAACTGTTGTTGTTATTTGTTGTTTTAACGATCAAGCTCAACTAATACATCATCTCTGCTTCCCCCCCTCAGGTACCTCAGTGATGAAGGCATTGCTGAACTGAAAGGAGCTGCTGAGAACATTACGCATAAGGATATTATTCGCATTGCACTTGATGTGAGTCCTGCCTTCAGATATTTCATTTTATAAATGGGGATGTCTCAAATAATTTACCAAACATTGATCATGATTTTTTGTAGAGGTGCCTAAATTTATGTACTGGCCTATTTTTGTTAAAATAATTATTACACATATTAATTTCCCTTCTCAGACATTACTGTGATCATTGGCAATTTGATATATTTAACTGAGATATTTGTTCCAACAACCAGTGATTTACAATGGAAAATCTTTAAAATTATATGGGGTGCCCAAGCTTTTGCATACCACTGTATGCAATAATGGTCTTCATTTGAATAATGTTTTACAATCCGGTGCCTCATTATCTTTTTTTTTCTCCCAATCAAAATCAAAGAAAAATAAAGTGTAGGGGAAAAAAAACTTACATACACACTGGATCTAAACCCTGATATCCGCGAGTGACCAGAGTCATTTCCATTAAGCCATTCATTGCATGGGTTTCCCATGTGCGACACGAGGCACCAACTAGTTCGTGGACTGAGAGTCCTGGATGTTACATACCAGAAGAGTTTTGTCCAATACATCAGATCCTTGCTGTGCTTTGCCCCACTGCATAGTAGTTCCCAATAGAGGAGACATTTTTGTTTGTTTGTACAATTTTGAGGGTGGAAAAAAATCAATTTTGGAATAATTATTTGCAAAAATAATACTGTCCAAAGCTGTATGTCATGCTTTCATTTGTTTAAATTTACGCTTACAAAGATTCTTGATTTGGATTCACACTCTTGTAAAAGTCTGTTCAACATTACGTTTACAATTGTAGATTTACTTTGCAGTAGTCTAAAACTGTTTAATACATTTAGAAAGGCATGTAAACTAATACTATATATCAAAGTTGTAAAATCCATACTTGTCAGCATAAATCGGATATTTTCCTTAATATACTAGTACACATTCAAGTATAGGGAAATCAGTGAATAATAGATAGATAGATAGATAGATGGATGGATGGATAACAGTTACCGAAAGTCTTTAAGTGTGTTACTCATGTGTCCATTATGTTAGTAAAGCAGCATTTCTTTTGCAGACTGATCTCAGACTGATTGGAAGGAAAATTCTGCCATCAGACATCAATAGTGGGCGGGTTGAAAAGGTAGGTTGCAACTTGCAAAGTAATTTTTATGCCAAAATTTCAATTCTATTTTTTTTTTTTGCTACAGCTAGTTTAGGCAGCTTTAACTGTAAATAGGATTATTTATTTATTTACTAACTGAATAACTACTTTTTTACGTTAAAGTCATAGCTGTGCAAAATCCATGAGGTTTATCTGGATTGCAATTATGTAAAACTTCACTAGATGGCCCTAACACACTTAGGAGCAAAAGGGAGGTGTCCATGTTTATTGACAACTTGACACTGTCTGGAAATGTTTCAGACGCTGTTAGAAGTTCAAGCCATAATTTGTGTGTAACAACACCCACACAAATACAGAATCATGTTGGTTTTGCAGTTTGTATGACTGTTTCTTGTTAAGAGTGAATTAAAATTTAGCCTGTGTTTTGTATGTTTGCTCTTAATTTTCTATCTTCATTCTTTTTTTTTTTTTTTTTTTTTTTTTTTTTTTTTACATGCATGAATTTGCATACATTACTTACTCTTGTCTGGTCGATTTCTTTTGTATTTGTAGTGTTAAATAGACCTGGAAAAACAGTTTCAGTTGTAATGACATTTCCGATAGGCCAAAATGTGGTAAATGAAATATATACCCTTGCAGCATTAAAAAACAAACAATAAAACACAACTTTGCTTTCCTGTTAGTGTACTGCAGTTCCTTAGTTTTGCAAACGTCTATCTTTTTATATATCCAGCTGGAGGGTCCATGTGTTCTCCAGCTGCAGAAATTGAGGAACATCTCAGCGCCAAAAGACATGGAGTCCCAGGGAGGGCTACGAATGCTGCGCCTGCAAATGACAGATGGTCATACCACCTGTGCTGGATTGGAGTTTAAACACCTGGCCAAAATCAGGTACTTCAGTTACTGCTTCTTTCATTTTTATAAAAAAGTTAAGTTGAGCTGAATTTCGCTCTTTATTGCTGTTTATCGGTGTCAAGAGTAAAACTGGCTTTTTTTCATAAATCACTTGCAAAGTTCAGTATTTACTATGACACATTCTACATGTTAATTCATACGCAAATGTGAAATTCTGTCCACATTCATTACCTCCTTGTCAACACCTGTCCCAGCACCATGTTTTTTTTTTTCTTTATCTGCAATTTCCACGTGGTGGAAGCTGAGCTAACAATTCCCAGCCTGAATTATTTCTTTGGCCAAGCAACAGTGGCCTTGGTGACTGCTGCCATGGTGACCGGCCAGGCTGTACAGGTGGAGTGGTTAGAGTGTGGGCCTTGGCTTACTAATGGGAAGAGCAACAAGAGGAGAACAAATCTCTCTTTTGTAAAGAGCAAATAAAGTTTTGCCACTTACAGCAGCATTGGCATGTCTTCTTGAGTGGTTGCATGTGGGGCTGAAATCCGGTAAAGTATACATTATCATGCTGCAACATGAGATATTGTTTTTGAATGTATGACACAGCAATCAGTCTCAGGATCTCATCATGGTGTGTCTGTGCATTCAAAATGGATCAATAAAATGCACCTGTGTTATTTGTCTATAACATACTTCTTCCCATTCCATAACTCCACCTCCACCATGGTCCACTCCATCCACAACATGGACATCAGAAAATTGTTCACCCACACGACGCCACACATGCTGTCTGCCATCTGCCCGTGTGCAAACACCTCTCAACGTACTAGGCGCATTGAATGTTAAAAATTGTCCACTCAAGTCAGTTAAGACGACAAACTGGAGTGGGTTCGAGACCAAGATGTAGACGCCGAGCATGCAGATGAGCTTCCCTGAGACGGTTTCTGACAGTTTATGCAGAAATTCTTTGTTTACGCAAACCAATTGTTTCAGTAGCTGTATGAGTGGCTGGCTTCAGATGATGTTGGAGGTGAACATACTGGATGGGGAGGTCCTGAGCTGGTGTAGTTACATGTGGTCTGTGGTTTTAAGGCTTGTTGCTTATGCAGACAAATGATCTGAAACGCCTTATGAGACTGCTTGTGGTAAAGAAATAAAAATTCAATGTAGAGCAACTGCTCTGGTGGACGCTCCTGTAGTTAGCATACCAATTGCTGCACCCTCGGTACGGAAGATGAATGAATATGCTTTTATTCAAACCAACTTGTATGTGATTGTATAAGGGATGCCTCTTGTATTTGCTGCATGCTTGCCCTCTTTTTGGATCAGGCTTTTATCGTTAGCCTATCATCTTGCGTCAGTTCTATGAACTGCCTCTGTCCTTGGGATTCCCAAATGAGAGACAGAGGTTGGTCTGATGAGACGGATGGGATTTTTATTTGCGAAATGTAAAGGGTTAGCATGCCATCTAGAAACTAGGCAAAATTCCTAGTAAATGTTCTACATAAACTTTGTATTGTTATATTAAAAAAAAAGTTATTATATTAAAAAAAAACATCGTAACCTTTGCTATGTTTGGAAGTCATTTTTTAATGTTGTGAATCAACCGTTAAAGTTGCTAAATTTGCTCCCAGTTTTGCATTAGTGCCCTTCTGTCTACTTTTGACATTTGAAAGTTTTAAAACTGTTTCATCATTTAAAGATAAAGTCACTATTTTGCCGATTTAGGAGTATTTTAGATAAAAAGTTACTTACGTTTGGAAGTCATTTTTTAATGTTGTGAATCAACCGTTAAAGTTGTTAAAATTTCTCCCAGTTTTGCATTAGTGCCCTTCTGTCTACTTTCGACATGTGAAAGTTTTGAGACTGTTTCATCATTTAAAGATAGATTCAAGTCAATATTTTGCCGATTTAGGAATATTTTAGACAAAAAGTTACTTAGGTTAGCTATGAAGGTTCACTTCAACAGAGCCTTTCTGAGAAGTCTACTGCTTTAAAATGGTGGCTGTTTACCAACGCAGCCGAGTCTCATTTCGCATGTAGTTCTATATGCATGTGATATCTAGGCGTAGATTGTAGGCTGTCGGCTACAGTCAGGAAATATTGGAGCCACATAGCTTAATATTGTGTTTGCTACAGTGTCACAACAAACACTCTTCTCTCTCCATGTCTCTGACTTTTCTTGCATCATTCAACCAACGTAACGCATAGTAACGCACATTGTCTCGTTGCTGAAACGGTGACAAAATCCGAACGGAGAAAAAAAAAACGTGATGCACGAAAAACGTACAGATTTTGAATGTACAGCGTACACATTTAAAAATCTGTGCTCACTTGTGCAAATTACGCCGAAACCGTACAACTTGACAGGTATAGGTGACCATGGTGTGCGACACACCACTGGTCATCGGCCGAGGGAGGCGGGCATTCCCGCCCTCTCGGTGGACAAACCGCTGGCTTGTCACGCCTTGGTCGCTGGCCGATGAGGACGGGCACTCCCACCTTCACCGGTCAAAAGAGAGCATTGTCCCACACAAAATACAAGTCACCTCCTTATTAAAACGTGTGCCATGTTCCCAGACATGATATAAAACACGTAGCTTACTCACTTCCTCATCCATCGAATGGTCCCTCAATTGTCAGACTTGTTTTGCCCATTCTTTGCGGTGAACAGGATCTTTTGAAAACCCCAAAAGGTCACACCACTCTGCCTGGTCCAGCAACAAGAGCCTGCAGCACATTGGGCTGGCGTGACGCAAAAAATAAATGAATTAATCCGCAAAATCAGCTGAATCCGCAGTCCTTCTGCATACAATAAAATGGCTGTATAGTGAAGATGATCTCATTCTTTGATGTCACATCCACCCTCTTCCTCAACCTGAGGAAATCACTCATTTTCATGGCGCGGGATTCAAAAAGTTGAATAAATATATCGATCACTTCCACACAAATCCAAGCGGTCCATTTCATTCAGGGGCATAATATAATGCGTGTAATATGAAATATACATGCTTTCTGGTGTCATATGCACTTTAAGGTGGGGTTAACAAAGCTTTTTTTAAGCTATATCAGAGGTTGCGCTAGACTTTTTCGTTGTCTGTCATTTTGACTGACAGTGTAATAAAAATCCGGTCATCATCTATTTTTACCCGTCACTTACATTTTTAAAATGATACTAATGACATATTCAATAGTATTTAGTTTTCATTCATTTTTAATTAATATTCTGTCCGAACAAGCTTAACAAGAGGCAAACAGACAGCGGAGTGCACCAATCAGCGACGGGCAGACATGCCGTTAGCAAAGCGACGAGGGCAGGACGAGGTACTTGCGCGCGGAAGTAAACATACGAGGAGAACGGAGTTTATTCAACATGGCAAGCGCGAGACAGACTGTCAATGTTTCGTGTCGATGTGTTTTAGCTCATTTAAAACTGAATTTACCGCGGATTGGAACATATTCTCGGCTCTCCCGCCATCCGTGTTGTTGTAGAGACGACTTTCGACGTGCAAGAGTGACGTTGCTCGTGAAGAACACGTCACGCAAATAAACAAATCTGATTTGTCGATTGATTTTGTACCCACTCTGTGTCGCAGACTTTTCTCTCAGTGTTTGAAAAATACAGGGAGAACAGTCTGGCCGTGCCAGGCAAACACTCGGTTGCCTTGACATTTTTCCGAGTAAGGCCAACGACGTCATGCATCAAGAGAGACAATAGCTAATTAATATGCTCACTTGCCACCCTGTGGTCTGGGGTGTGAATTGCAACCTGTCAAAATGACGGATGGACTTCAGTTTTTTCCGTCACCATTTTAAAAAACCGGTCAACGACGGAAAATATTCGGTTAACGCGACCCCTGAGCTATATATATATATTTTTGCGAATTTCAGGTCAGATTTATAGAAACATGACGACAGCTCACATTGATTTTGATTTCAAATACTAATCATGGGAAAGCTCAGATTTTGTTGTAACTGGGTCGTCAGTGAAAACCTTGGATTACTTTTTTCTTTTCCATTTCTGACAGTGTTCATCAAGAAGCCTACCTCTTCAGGGTCCCCCCAGGATTGATAAATCTAAATTCAAGACTTTTAAGACCTTTTTTAATGCCATTTCAACTGAAAATTAATACTTTTCTCGCACCCATTATTTAAATAATATTGAATCAAATAAAAAAAAAAAAAAGCACTGAACATCAAATTTAACCTCAATTACTAAGTGTGTTTGACAAAAGAATGCACATTTACTGAAGATACAATTAAAACACATTTAAATATAAGGTCTTTCAGATTTTTTCCCCCCAGGATAAAATGGATTTTACACTATTTTTGTAAAGCAACTTCAGAAATTACATTTGCAATACAACAGGTTTCCCTTTTAAGAGGACCTAGTGAGGGTGGTAGGTTGGTGATTGTCAAGTTGGTCACCTTAACTGGTGATTGTCAAGTTGGTCACCTTAACTAAGACATGTCCAAAGTCCGGCCTGGGGGCCAAATGCGGCCCGTGGTCAAATTTCATCTGGCCCCCAGCCTCTGTCATAAGATCAATAATGTCTGGCCCTCACACAGACTTAATAAATTGGTCAGCAGTACTGCTACCAGCATATGAAGTAGCTTACACACTAAATGCTGCTCCTCATTTACCCACTAAAAGGCAGGAGCACTTCAAGCAACATTACACCATGTGACCCTTCCAATTTTCTAAAATGGCGAACATAAAAAAAAAAAAAAAGTTGCCTGCGACTGGCGACGATTCAACAATAGGTGGAAATTGGACTATTTCGTCACTAAAATATGCAACAACTGCGTCTGCCTCATTTGCAAAGAGACAGTCGCTGTTTTTAAAGAGTTTAATATGAGGCGATATTACCAAACAAGACATGCTGACATATACGAAAAGATTACAGGGAAAATACGCAGTGAGAAATTGAAGCAACTCGAAGGTAGCTTAATTTCACAGCAGCAGTATTTCGCAAGAGCCTGAGAGTCGAAAGTGAATGCCACAAAGGCTAGTTGCGAGATTGTTGAAATTATTAATTTAAAAAAATAATAAAGCAAATGAGACGCACAACAGCTTGCTAAAATTTGCTTAAATATACTGTTTTACATAAAGGACATCGGCCAAGGTCGGCCCCCCACATTTTTACCACACCAAATCTGGCCCCCTTTGCAAAAAGTTTGGACACCCCTTTTAACTGTAAAGTGCTTGGGAAAATCTTGCAATTGGCAGTGAAAGTTTAAAAAACAGCCACTAAATGGCAGTAGTTTACCATTAATTATCACAAAATAAAAAAGCTACACATGACCATTTCCCTTGGTAATTGTTTTTTTCTAATCACATTACAAGAAGTATAGAAAACACATGTTAATCCTTTGTTAGCTATTGAAGACATTTCTTTTAATCAGATAGAGAAAATCCATACTCTTATTCAATCAAGAAAAACATTTAAATATACCAGGAGGTGTTTTACTATCCACCTACATTATAATTTGCCTATCACCATGCCTTGTTATTCAGATCAACGTTACCCCGCACTCGTTCCAATAATAGTGTCAACCGTGTTGTGTATCTGAAGGTGATGGTGGATCTACGACTCCGGTTTATCCATGCTAAGGCTAGTGCACCTGTCAGTACCCCATTGAACATGGCTAACTCTTGAGTTAAAACTACGAAATTCACATTCATTCGAAAGGCAAACCGTGCAGAAATACATTATTGCATCTAACACATTTTAATTGGAAAAATTGGCAACTTACTTTGAAATGTTAAGCAGGTCCACTGCCTTCGCATGACCCATAAACTGCGACCCAAAGTATCTGGATGCGACTTGGTCGCCGATCCAATACCTCACATGCTGGTCCAACTGTTTGGACTTGGTTGTCTTGTTGAGGCTTTCGTCGAACATAACACCTAAGGCATCTGAGCAGTTCCTTACGTTAGCACACAGTACTTTGCGATTGCCTGCTGTTGTGATGTTGATGCTAATGATGCTAACAGCACGCACGAGGTGCATTATGATTTGTAGTGCAGTGCATCGTAAAAATTCTACGCGCCATCTTTGTTATGGATTAAAAAAAAAACAAACTTTGTCACGGATATAATTTAGGTTGCACTGAGATGTTCTTCAAAATTAAAACCACGGTGAAAAAATTCCAGACTTACGACAGCTAATTTAATACTTTTAATACCGTTAATAATGGAAAACTAAATTCAATGCTTTTTTAATACTTTTAACAACCCGCGGTTACCCTGCTCTTTGATAAGATTGGCATCTGTTGAAAAAAAGGGCTGAAACGTGATGCTTAGCATGACAGTTATTGAATCATGCAATGCCAGAATGATGTGCATTTATTATAAAAACAACTTCTATTTTTGTCAATGCATCCTACTGAAATAAGATCTTCCTCTAAAACAGGGGCGGGCAAACCGGTCCTCAAGGGCCGCAGTGGGTCCTGATCTCTGTTACAACTGATCCAGGACAGGCAAATTAACCAATGAGGGGTCGGGCGAAAAATGAAGCACCTGACTGCAATGATTGCACTTGCAAAACACCAGATCTGTGAAAAAGTGTCCTCATGATGGGTTGCAACATAAACCTGCATCCAATGCTTTGTGGAATAATTTGCCATCCCCTGCTCCAGAATTTTGGTTACCGGATACATTCCTGAAAGGTGCTATATGGAAGAAAAGCACTTCAATTATTTACTGATTAAATGGCCCTAATAATTCAATACACATTAAAGAAACCTGTTTTTTTGTTAACACACTACATTACCTTAAAGCAGGGGTGTCCAAACTTTTTGCAAAGGGGGCCAGATTTGGTGTGGTAAAAATGTGGGGGGCCGACCTTGGCTGACGTCCTATACGTAGAACAATATATTTAAGCAAATTTTAGCAAGCCATTCAGTGTGTCACATTTGCTTAATTATTTTTTTCTCCTTCGACTCTCGGGCTCTTGCGAAATACTGCTACTGTGACATTAAACTAGCTTCAAGTTGCTTCAATTTCTCACTGCGTATCTTCCCTGTAATCTTGTCGTACATGTTAGCGTGTCTTGTTTGGTAATATCGCCTCACATTGAAATCTTTAAAAACAGCGACGTCTCTTTGCAAATGAGGCAGACACAGTTGTTGCGTATTTTAGTGAAGAAATAGTCTAATTTCCACCTATCCCTGAAGCGTCGGCCGTCACTGTCAACTTTCTTCTTTTTGTTGATTGTCACCATTTTAGAAAATGGAAGTAATAGGTCACACGGAGTAATGTTGCTGAGCCCTTAAATACCTCCAACATGAAGACATTATCAGAGAATCTCTAAATTTGAAAAATAAGGTCCTAATTAAACCTTTTTTTTTTCAAATTTGTAAAAAGAAAAGTCAAAATGAATATGTGTAACAAGCGCTCTATATCTATAACCCATGCTAAATCGTGTTTTTTTTTCCTCATGGAACCTGCAGACGCATGTGTTGACTTGCATGCATTTTTTTTTTTTTCCAAAACGAAATGTCAAAATTCTAAATTAGTCTTAAAATCATGGAATTTTATTTGTATCAAATGTGATACACTTGGCAATAAAGGGTTAAAGTGCTGCTGCCTATTAGTGGGTAAATGAAGGGCAGCATTTTGTGTGTAAGCTACTTCATATGCTGGTTGCAGTACTGCTGACCAATTCATTAAATCTGTGTTCGGGCCAGACGTTATTAATTTTATGACAGAGGCTGGGGGCCGGATGAAATTTGACCACGGGCCGCATTTGGCCCCCGGGCCGGACTTTGGACATGTCTGCCTTAAAGTGTTTGCCCTCCTGCCTTGACATCAGTGCCATCCCATTCCTAACCCATAGGTTTTAATATGAGGTCGGTCCACCTTTTTGCAGCTATTGCAGTTTCAACTCTCTGTGAAAGGATGTTCACATCATTGAGGAGTGTTTATCGGTATTTTTTTACCATTCATCCAAAAGTGCATCAGTGAGGTTGATCGAGAAGGCCTGGCTCTTAGTTGCCACTCTAATGAATACCAAAACTGTTCTATAGGATTCAGGTCAGGACTCTGTGCATGCCAGTCACCCACACCAGACTGTCATCCATGTCTTTAAGGACCTTGCTTTGTGCACTGGTACACATATGACACACAAGTTGGAATAGGAAAGGGGCCACACCAAACTGTTCCCACAAGTTTGAAACCATGGAATTGTCCAAATGTTTTGGTATCCTGAAACAAAGTTCCTTTCCCTGGAACTAAGGGGGCAAGCCCAACTCCCGAAAAGCAACCCAACACCATAATTCCTCCTCCATCAAATTTCACACTTTGCCCAATGCCCGAAATGTGCCGTTCTCCTGGCAACCTCCAAAGCCTGACTCATCCATCAGATTGCCAGATGGAAAAGCGTGATTCATCACTACCGAGAACGTATCTCCATTGCGCTTTAGTCCAATCTGGCGCACATCTGGCGCTTTGCATTGCACTTGTATGTATGGCTTGGATGCAGTTGTTCTGCCATGGAAACCCAATGCTATAAAGCTATCTTTTTACTGTACTTAGGCTAATCTGAAGGCCATATGTTTACATGATCATTGCTAATGTTAGTGTGTAGTTTCTTAGCCCCTGTCATTTCTGATTGAAATGCAACAATGGAATTATAATCATTTGTGACACAGAACCCAGACCCCAAGTGCAATTTGACAAAAAGTTGATTGCTCCCTGTTGCAGCCTGATTCTCCATTGCAGAGAGCTTATCTGGCAACCCAAAGGGGACAGGGATCTGCTCTTCAAAATTTTGATTCTAATTGCAGTATCACTTTTGGCCAGCAATCTTACATATGGCTCCTTTATGCTTATTACCAAATGTATAATTTGTGTGTGTGTGCTAATTGTCTCATTGGATTTCATTTTCAGCCTAAATACTCCCCCTGGAACAAAACTTAATCTCCACGGTACTGTCCTGGTTAGAAATGGGTTTTTGCTGCTTGATGACTCAAAAATTACTGTTCTTGGTGGAGAGGTTGAACACATGGTGGAGAAATGGGAATTGCAGCGGGTAAGGTTGATTTATTTTATTTATTTATTTTATATCATTATTTACATTTCAAACCATTCTCTAATGTTCTAATGATAGCATATGCATTTATCGGCTTTTACATACACTTATTGATATTTTCAATACACAAAAAATGTTAAGTTAAAAATGCGGAGTGACACTACTTTGCGGTTTTTCACTTTACGTGGTTGGTTCTGGTCCCCATTAACAGCTATAAGTAAGGGATCACTGTATTACTGGACTCTAAGGCATGTCTGAAAAGTCCTTTAGTGTTCTCGCTCACATGAATAAAAAAAAAAAAAAAAAAGTGTAGTTTGCCTGAGCTTGCAGCCAGCTATGGGAAGGAATTTGTCTAAAAAATAATCGCACAAATACAATACATCTGCGATTCAAGCACTTTCAAGAGGGACAAATATATAAAAGATTTTATACATCTATTTTCAAGAGCCATAAATATATCCAGGATTCGTGTGACACAACGGAGAAACACATAACATGCCAGTAAAATCAAGCACCACACTGAAATATATACGGTACCTATACAGTACAAGGGAGTCCTCCAGTTACAACTGAGTTCCGTTCCTAGATGGCGACATAACCCGAATTTCCACGTGAGTCAGTCATTTCACATTTAAAGTTGAAACGTATGTCAAAATACTAAGTATAAAAAGTAAAATACATTAAAAAAATAAGATGCTGTACATTTTTTCTGAGAGTTGGAAGGAGAGTTGGGGTTCTCAATGATTTGGCAACAACAAGCAAGGCGTTTTCGCACGACGGTTTAACTTTGGTCTGAACGCATCATATTTTTTACCAATGTGCGTCAGTGTCTCTTTCCTTTCTTCGTTCTTTTTATGATGTCAAGCTTCGTTATCGTATAAATAGCTAATCATTAGGCTGAACCTACAAGACCCAGTTTTCTTCTTTGAGGCCATAATGTGAAAAAAGAAGGGCAAAAAAGGCAAAGATACTCCCGGCGCACAAACAAGCACTATGTGTAAGCTAAACAGAAACTATATGGAGCTGGAACACTCTCATGATGAACCCACACACATTTGACAGGAAACACACATTTTTGATGCGAACACACATCTGACAGAAAACACGTTTTCAATGCACACACATCTGACACGAAACACTCACCGCTTTTGGGATTCATAAAAACAATTTGACATGAAATACTCACACATTCATCAAGTGTGTGAGTGAATTCTCTTACATGATTTTAATTTAGTGCTTTTAAGTCTGAAATCTGCACTCACGAAGCTGTAGATCTTTTTTAGACTCATTTCACACAGCCAGGAAACACATGAATATTTTCGGGGGGGAAAAAAACTGTCTGCAGCCAATCAAATGTCTGTCTCCTTTACAGCCAATCACACAGGCTGGTGTGTTGTGTAACGTCACTGCTGTGCACCCTCAACAGGAGATATGGCGTCTGGCAGCATATCTCCTGCTACCGCTCCATAGTACAGTGCTAAAACAGACTCCAGCTGTCAGACGTTATTTCTCCTATGTTATTTAGAAAAAAAAGCTGAATTTATTAAAGGCTCAAGAACTTAACCAGGGAGCCATTAATTACGGCGGGTGCTGTAACAGTTTACTCTCAATTACAATCACTTAGAGCCGAGAGATGGATAAAATCTTCCTTTAAATAGATTTATTTGTATGTTAAATATCTTTTTACTCTGGGAGCGTGTGGAAAAATAGAAATGGTCTTTTTATAGTATCGCAAAAGCAACTGTACTTCTAATAGAACTGTTACTCCACTTGCAGAGTCTGTCCAAGCACAACAGAAACAACATTGGAGCAGAGGGGGGACCGCCTCCTTTTTTGGCATTTGGTCAGGTATGGTTAATCAGTTTGATAATACTTAATTTCATATTTGCCATTTCCTATATAAAAATTGAACAATAATGTCATTAAATACAATTTCTTACAATGCAGATATTGATGACTAATTTTATGTAAAGGTTTTATGTATGATTCTAAGCAGGAATATTGAGTCAAATAGTTATTTATCCTTGTTTTCTTTTTTATTATTATTTTATTATGGTTAATGGTCCAAAGATTTAAGTTCAACCAAATAGCAGATATTTTAGTATCAATTCAGCATAGTTTAAAGAAACACTCAGGAATTTTATTTTGTATTTGCATTAAATGCTCCTTTGTAAGTGTAATCTTACCAAGCCAAAATAAATATTACAAGCATAAACACTTGTTTGTTTGTTTTACATATCCTAAAATGTATTCTGCAACGCGTTAAATGTTCGTAATCTGATTACTCGATTAGTCGAACCAATTGATAGATGTTTCGATTACCTAAATAATGAATAGCTGCAGTTATCAGTGTATCATTCGTTCATTTCTTATCTGTTCTGTTATAGAATCCAAAATCAGAAAACGGATAACGACTTGCACTCGTTATCACATTTCTCGTTTTCAAATCCAAAATCGGAAAACGGATAAAGACCTTTTATTTCATTTCTCGGGCATGAAAATCTCACCTTTCGGCGAAATTCGCCGTTTAAGTCAAAAAGGGTGACCTACGTGATTTGTGTAGATATTTATGAATATGTGGCGTCCCCTTCATCAGCACTTCTGGCTGTGAGGTCTCTCGGCGGCTTGTGAGCGTACCCCAAGACAGTGAGGGTGAAAAGAGGAATAGAAAAGAAGGTTATTTTGTTGATTCAAACAAAGCCAGAGATAATAGAAAAGTATGAAAATGGGGTGCTTTTGGCTTATCTCGCCCAAAATATGGCCATAACACATCAACAATTGGTACGTTATTAAAACGTCAGCGCAAGAACAACACCGGGAGTTTAAGGCATCACGTGGATGGTTTGAGAAGTTCAAAAAAAGAACCAGAATTCACTCTGTTGTTCAGCACGATGAGGCAAGTAGCGCCGACCACAAAGCGGCCGACGAATTTGTGCAAAAGTTTAGGTGATTGATGAGGGCAAAGCAGATGAGGACTGCAGGTAAAATGTGAATGACCATCATTTTTATTTTTTTGTTTGTTTTTTACATGATGCACAACTCTCTTTTTGTTTATTGTGCAATGATGTACCGTATTTTTCGGACTACAAGTCGCACCAGCCATAAAATCCCCAACGAAGAGAAAAAAAACATATATAAGTCGCATCTTGGGGGGAAATTTACTTGATAAAATCCAACACATAGAACAAATATGTCATCTTGAAAGGCAATTTAATAGGAAAATACAATAGAGAACAACATGCTGGATAAGTGTACAGTGTACAGTGCATGAACAACGAAATGCGAATATACTGTCCTCACCAGGATGCTACGGCTCGGTTCTGGCTATACAGCAAGCTAAACTCCCAATTGACGATGCTGGATGTCCGTATAATTTGCTGAATCAATGTCGTCATCAATACCAAACAGGTTTGCATCAACGTAAATAATGCAATGACACAACTGGTTAGCATGCGTTCGCTAGCATTAGCACTCTAAGTGTCCGATCACGAGTGGAAAACACACAACAACAACAGAAAAGATGATACACACAGGCGTTGCCTCTGTAGAGATATTTTACAACCATAAACAATGAACATAGGTTCGCAGCCGTGTTTCTGTTTCGCTAACTCACCCACTCACTCAGAGTTGCGTAGCTGTCGGTCTTCTACTGGCGTGTGAGCGCTCTTCTTCATGTAAACAAGTGCGAGTGTGCCCCCACGTGGACGTGAAAGCGCCACAAACTAAGAGCATGCATCTCAATATAAAAAAGTCAATAATACAATTGAACACACATTGCCAAAGGCAGAACGCAAACGTGGCCATAGCTATTAAGTTATTCAGATAACTATAGCATGAAGAACATGCTAACAAGTTTACCAAACCGTCAGTGTCACTCCAAAACACCAAAATAACATTTGAAATGAAATGATATCATAATGTGTTAATAATTTCACACATAAGTCGCTCCTGAGTATACCAAAATAAAATGTGAAATGATATCATAATGTGTTAATAATTTCACACACAAGTCGCTCCTGAGTATACCAAAGTAACATGTGAAATGATATCATAATGTGTTAATAATTTCACACAGAAGTCGCTCCTGAGTACAAGTCGCACCCCCAGCCAAACTATGGAAAAAAAACTGCGACTTATAGTCCGAAAAATACGGCAATTGTAATATATTCATTACATGTTTTGATGCATTTTTATGCTTTATAACAGATTTGTATCTAAATTTTGGGTGGCTTGGAACAGATTAGGGCATTTACACGGAAAACACATCTCTACTTACAGAATTTTCAGGTGAAGAAACTACTTCCAGAACCAGTTAATTTCGTAACTAAAGGTACCACTCTATAAAAAAACAAATAACGGCCTATTTTTCGCTGTTGTGATTTTGTTTTAAAATTAGAAATACAATAAGAGAGAATGGAATTATCAGGGTATTTTTGTTCTGTTTGTTTTTGGTTTGTATCATTTTTGATGTGTTGTGACCTGGAAATTGTTGACTTTTTCCTCAGGAAGTTCAGTCAGTCTCTACCGGGTGATTCTATTGAAGGGTGACTCGAGCAGCATGATAGCTATCGTTTTACAGTTATTATTACTTAACGTTTTTGTCAAGGATGACGTACGTGTATGTGCTTTTTAAAGAGGGGAAAACACTGTTTTAGAACAGTGAATTCGTATCCGTATATTAGCAACTTCCGGATCACAAAAAATCAAAAACATCAACAGATATGGAATGAGCGAATGATACACTGATAGTTTTTTTTTTTTTTTTTTTTTGAAAACGAGAAATGAAATAAGTCGTTATCCGTTTTTCAATTTTGGATTCTAAAGCAGATCTGAAATGAACAAATGATACACTGATACTGCAGCCCTATTAGAATTATATGTAGAGCTTGAGCCGTGTGTTATTTACAAATTTTGACATGCTAACAATATACCTTGGACCTGGCCCATTTGTTGTTTGGGCTGTGTAGATTTTATTATTTGCAATTAATATTAAAAAACATGGGTGTTTGGTATTTTTTAAAAAATCTTGTCACATTACGAGATAATGTTTCTTTAAGTAATGCTTTATGAGCCATTTAAGTAAATTTCATCCTGCATCTTTATGTAGAAGAATGCGAAGAAGGATGAAATGGACAGTGAAGTGCTTGACCACAGGAAAACCCTTCAGAGTGTAGTCAAAATTGCTGTTGAGAATGACGAGTTTGCAAAGCAGCGGACTGCAGCTATTGCTGAGGTGGCGAAGGGCAAAGAGGTAGGTAATTCCTCAGTTTAATGCCGAATTGCATTAACTGGCTTTTTGCAGATTTAAGATGCAATATAGTGTATAGTAGAGTATATACATAGATAACTTCAGTCCCTGAAAGAAATGTTTTTTTACTTGCTCCAATTACAACCATACGATTCATTTCAGAATTAGGGAAACATTTTTTGTACAGCCCACCCATCACATTTTAAATAATCCACTTGCAAAATACTAAAACACGCAGGTTCTGAGTAAATGTGAGACCTAATCTTTAAAATAAAAATAAGTGAAAACAATTATTGAAATAGGCATATTTTTAAAAACTTGTTTTGTTTTAATAAACATAATTTTTCAAATAATTATTATAATTTAACTAATTTAACAACATACACAAGCATGTTAATAATATAATCTTTCAGAATCTTTTCATAATCCATAATCTTTTTAGCATGTTACAAGACAGCAGTGAGTTGCACTGGACTTTCCATTATCACTTTTCCGAAAGAAGTTGTAGAACAAATTTATGTCTCCTATTTTTTTAAATAACGTAGTTAGCCTAAATTTTAGGTCTCATGGTGCCTCATGCAACAGTGTTAAGCATTATGATCACCGTGAGACATTTTTTTAATGATTATATTTATTGAGTATGACCTCTTGATCTTCAGTAACAGCTAGCTAAACAGCCAGCATCCAAACCTCAGAAAAAGCTAACGGTAAAGATTTTCAACCCTGTCCGCTGTAACCCTGTTGCTGTGATTATACCAAGTATAGTTGGCACCAAATAAAACATGATAATCGTACCATTGTTCTGTAAGATGAGCTATCACGGAATTTGTTGTTTTTGACCTAATATTGATTAGTATGAATTGGAAATCAGAAAAGCTAAGGTTTATTTTTTTAAGGAATGTTGAAGTCAATTCTGAAAAGACCCACATTACAAAAATTTTGTTTTTTGTGTATACCATACAGGTAGTTTTTGTTTTGGCAGAATTGGTTTTGTTGGTTTCACAAAACCGTATGTCCTTATGTCTTATTTTTAGGGTCCCCGCACATTTGGTGGAGGAGGAAATGCAGGGAGTAATTTGTCGACCACTACTTTACGGAGCCGTCACAAGTACAAGCGGGAAGATAGGGTCGAAAGACATGAAAACAGACAAGATGGTAACTATCGAGAGCTGGTAAGAGGACTTGATTGCTGTCAAATTTTATAGCTTGTTGTGTTTAACATGTCAAATCTATATTGAAAGTTTGATTCCCAATTATTGGTATATGAGCCACTGGTCAGGTATTTTGATATTTTATTGTAAAAACAAAACAGATTCCAAAAATTGGGACATTACACAAGTTATGATTAACAAAAACAAATGCGATGTTGTTGACGTGCGAAAACCCAGTATTTTATTCAGAACGTGGTTGGGCCTTTCAGCTGGACATTGACCCAAAGCACACTGCAAAGTAACTCTCAAATGATTTCAAAATAAGAAAATCTGTTTGAGTGGCCCAGGCAATCTCCTGATTTAAATCCAACTGAAAATTTGTGGAAAGAACTAAATTAAAGGGATCACAATAAGTCTGGAGAAAAGGCCAAAATCACATCTGAGCAGTGTGTGTGCAATTACTTAAAAGATACCAGAAGCATTTGGAAGCTGTCATTACAAACAGGCTTCTCCATTAAGTATGCTAGAGTCACAGTTATGCTGCATTTGAGGATGGTGGAAAGTTGACTTATCCCACTACCAGTGGCGACCTCAAAGCGTTCCAAGTGAATGTGTAAAGACATTTTGACCTTCAGCAAACCTGCCTTCCCGTAAGAGATGAAATAGTGGAGGAAAAATGACGGCTTAGGTAAATAGCACACACTGCAAACTGCTTTATAATAAATAGATATATTTATATAATTTGAGTTATTTCTATGAATAAAAGAATATATTTTGTACAAATCATCAGATAACTTGATGCAAAGAGATATCAGCATATCATCACGCTAAGTCAGTAAAAATCATATAGTATTATGGGTAGTTGTGTTGATATATAAATTAGTAATGGACACAGATAAATATATTTTTATAATCGTGTAATATAGGTTTTACCTTTGATGGTCTGTTTTAGAGCTGTCCCGACTAGTCGACATAGTCGACGTCATCGATGACGTAAATCCGTCGACGAGCACAACATCCCGTCGACGGTTAATGAAGGGTTAAAAAATATATATGCGCGGGAAGTTCAGAATGTTGGATGCTCTGTATGCAAGCGGGGAAAGCGGCACAAAGCCAAAAAAGCGCACCAGAGTGTCCAAAACATTGACTTATTTCAAAGAAACAAAGGAGCGTACACTCTTCCGTCCTGTCTCTTCAATGCCAAGCTTGGCTGCACGTCGGCCGTGAATAAACACCTCAAGCGCCATAACCCAGTTTGTAAATTTGTTTTTTGTTTTTTCATTTTTTGTACACCAGAGGGTGCTGTCGCCTTACTAAATAATAATGTTTCATTGACAATAGGCCTATAAGTGCTATTAGTATTGTTCTTAATGCTAACTGAAAGGTGTATTTCATGTTATGGTTTATTTTATGGTATAGAAAATTATATAAGGTTAAAAGGTCATAAATATATACAGTATATACAGTGATTGCACTTAAGGGAGAGATTGTCAATGATAAGGTAATAAATTAAGGTGAAGGCAATTCATATAGGCAATTCATTGATATATAAATAAGGTTTAAAAGGAAAAAGGTGAAAAGTTTTCGTTAATTTCTAATTGTGTTGTTTTATTTGTGTGCACCGTAGCTTTTACAGTGTGATTACATCATGGATGGAATAAAAGTTGTAAACCATCAGTTTAAGAGATCTTTTCAATCGGGATGCTACACTAGTTAATTCTATCAGCACTTGAACTCATTGTTTATTTGTGATTTATTATTGTTATTTACGTGTTTATTTGTACTTTAATAAATAATTTAAGTGTTCCAATATGTTTTTTGTCAATTGATAAGCGTCAACAAAAATTTCATTGCTAAATTAGAAAACAAAAACAAAAAAAATTTTTTTTTTTTTTAATTATGAGATTAGTCGACTAATCGTAAAAATAGTCGGCTGACTAATCGGGAGAAAATTAGTCGTTTGGGACAGCCCTAGTCTGTTTTTCGATTGGTGACAGCATTTTTTCAAGTGACGTCAAATTGAAGCAACTCGTGGAGTCAGGGTACTTTTTTCCATGACGTCACGACTAGGACCTCCCAGTTTGAGTGGTGTTCCAATGATATTTTTCCAGTTCAGAGGTTCGAAAGCTCCGTCTTCATACCTTCCTTGAATGCAGCATTATTGTGTTCAATACATTTTTCCTGTGTTATTGCACTTAATTCTGTATAATAATTTTATTACTCAAATGTTGTGATTTCTTCTCATGTGTGGATTATTTGAGTCATTACCAATGTCTGGTAGAAATTTCATTTGAATTGCAGTTTCGCAAATAACTAATGAGAAAACAGTTGACATGTTCAATAACTATTTTCCCCAGTGGGTACCCTGCCTATGCCCGTAGTTAGCTGGGATAGGCTCCAGCACCTCCTCAACCCAAGTGAGGATACGCAGCATGGAATATGAATGAATGTATATATACACACACAATCTTAGTGTGGATGGATTTGCCAAAGAACATTTTGTACCTTCAAGACAATATTATTGTCATTTTCTCAAACATTTGCACAGGTGGATGAGCGTGCTCTGAGAAACATTTTAGATATGGGCTTTAACAAGGAGGCAGCCCGGCAAGCCTTAATGGATAGTAATAACAATCTTGAGGTGGCACTCAACAGTCTTCTGACAGGATCCTGTGATAGCAGATCCAACCCTGTGGTCACAGACAAGCCTCAGCCCAGAGGTTTGTATTTTTACGGAAATATTTTGAGTGTCATTTAATTGTTTTTACGGTGTAAGATGGATATACAGTGGGGCAAATAAGTATTTAGTCAACCACTAATTGTGCAAGTTCTCCCACTTGAAAATATTATAGGCCTGTAATTGTCAACATGGGTAAACCTCAACCATGAGAGACAGAATGTGGAAAAACCCCAGAAAATCACATTGTTTGATTTTGAAAGAATTTATTTGCAAATCATGGTGGAAAATAAGTATTTGATCAATACCAAAAGTTCATCTCAATACTTTGTTATGTACCCTTTGTTGGCAATAACGGAGGCCAAAAGTTTTCTGTTACTCTTCACAAGCTTTTCACACACTGTTGCTTGTATTTTGCCCCATTCCTCCATGCAGATCTCCTCTAGAGCAGTGATGTTGTGGGTCTATCGTTGGGCAACACAGACTTTCAACTCCCTCCACAGATTTTCTATGCGGTTGAGATCTGGAGACTGGCTAGGCCACACCAGGACCTTGAAATGCTTCTTACGGAGGCACTCCTTTGTTGCCCTGGCTGTGTGTTTGGGATCATTGTCATGCTGAAAGACCCAGCCACGTCTCATCTTCAATGCCCTTGCTGATGGAAGGAGATTTTCAGAGAAAATCTCTCGATACATGGCCCCTTTCATTCTTTCCTTTAAACAGATCAGTCGTCCTGATCCCTTTGCAGAAAAACAGCCCCAAAGCATGATGTTTCCACTCCCATGCTTCACAGTGGGTATGGTGTTCTTCAGATGCAATTCAGTATTCTTTCTCCTCGGAACACGAGAACCTGTGTTTCTACCAAAAAGTTTTATTTTGGTTTCATCTGACCATAACGCATTTTCCCAGTCCTCTTCTGGATCATCCAAATGCTCTCTAGCGAACCGCAGAAGTACCTGGACGTGTACTGGCTTTAGCAGGGGGACAGGTCTGGCAGTGCAGGATTTGAGTCCCCGTGTGGCGCATTGTGTTACTGATAGTAGCCTTTGTTACTGTTGTCCCAGCTCTCTGTAGGTCATTAACTGGGTCCCCCCGCGTGGTTCTGGGATTTTTCCTCACCGTTCTTGTTATCATTTTGACACCACGGGGTGAGATCTTGCATGGAGCCCCAGATCGAGGGAGATTATCAGTGGTCTTGTGTGTCTTCCATTTTCTAATAATTGCTCCCACAGTTGATTTCTTTACAGCAAGCGTTTTACCTATTGCAGATTCAGTCTTCCCAGCCTGGTGCAGGTCTACAATTTTGTCTCTGGTGTCCTTCGACACCTCTTTGGTCTTGGCCATAGTGGAGTTAGCAGTGTGACTGACAGAAGTTGTGGACAGGTGTCTTTTATACCGATAGTGAGTTAAAACAGGTGCCATTAATTAGAGGTGTGCAAAATTTCCGATTCTTAGATTATTCGCGATTCTGCCGTGGAAGATTCGAGAACGATTCACAAACATCCAAATTCCGATTATTGAAATATGCCAAGTAAAGCGGAAGTACAACACACTCAGCGCGCCGCGCGGGCTTCGGGACGGAACGGAGCGGGAGTAGCTAAACATTATGCTTCTCATTAACCGGCCCCTCGGGTAATGCCAACGCTCAACTCACGGCTCTAGCTCAACTCATGCCACGAGATAAAAAAACACAACAACATACCTGCCTGCTGCCGAAAAGCTGCTACAAGTACAGCTAAGCTACATAATGTTACGGTAGATATCATTTATATAGGACTAGATGGATTGTAGACTCGGTAGCGGTAGCAGCACACCTGCAAAAAGCTAGATGCGGGCGTTAGTAAATGGCCGCCATCTTAAAGCAGTAAACTTCCCTGCAATGCTGTTGTAGCGAACCTTCCAAGCAAACCTAATTAACTTTTTATCTAAAATACTCCTAAATCGGTAAAATATTGACTTGAATCTATCTTTAAAATAGTTTTAAAACTTTCACATGTCAAAAGTAGACAAAAGGGAAATTATGGAATAACGGGAGCAATTTTAACAACTTTAACGGTTGATTCACAACATTAAATTAATTGAATGTAGTTTAAAGCTGCTGATACAGAATGGGGACTGGAGTTTTTTTATTTAATGTTATTTTTGTATATTTGTTTACTGCTATATGTTAACTTGATACTGAAATAGTAGTTTGGTTTCGCCTGAGAGTATTTTTGAACAATTTTGGAACTAATGTACAAAACTTTATTTAAAAAAAAAAAAAGGGAGGGGGGTGCGTCAATAATCGTTTTATAATCGAATCGTAGCCTCTGAATCGTAATCGTAATCGAATCGTTAGGTGCCCAAAGATTCCCAGCTCTACCATTAATACAGGTAACGAGTGGAGCCTCGTTAGACCTCGTTAGAAGAAGTTACACCTCTTTGACAGCCAGAAATCTTGCTTTTTTGTAGGTGACCAAATACTTATTTTCCTCTGTAATTTGGAATTAAATTCTTTAAAAATCAAACAATGTAATATTCTGTTTTTTTTCCCCACATTCTGTCTCTCTTGGTTGAGGTTTACCCATGTTGACAATTACAGGCCTCTCTAATCTTTTCAAGTAGGAGGACTTGTACAATTGGTGATTGACTAAATACTTACCGGTGTTTGCCCCACTGTACCTACAGCCAAATTTGTTCACTGTGAATATTTAGCATATTTAAGCATATTTCTATACACAATTTGCTTAAATGGCAGGTAAAGGTTTTTACTCAACTCTAGTTTATTATTACAGCGCTTTCATAGTAGCTACAGCTCTACCAGATTACTTCACAGAACACTGCACTAAACAAAAATAATACCATCAATATCTAACCCCCAAAACTTTGTCTATATGTATCATAGCTGTTATATTTGAAAGGGGATTTTAAGTCCTCTTTCAGTAGTTATTAGAGGATGGCGAAAATGTGGGGGACATTATAATCAATTGTCACATCCCCTTCTAGTAAGGTGGGAGGCATTACCGAAAGTAATGGGACATTTGGCTGATCAGATGCTCAATGGTGTAGGCATTTATGCTGCTTATATTCAGCCAAGTGATTCACAATTAATTTGATATACAGTCGCCGGGTTACGACGCTCCCGACTTCCGTGATTTCGACTTCACGACACGGCTCTCGTCCGCCATTCTTTGTCGTTTAATAGTGTCTCGTCCGCCATTTTCCGCTATTTTTTTCCTTAATTTAATTACTATGACATGTAATACATGTTGTTGGATATTTATTTAGGGGGTGGTTAGGGGTACTTAAAGGGTTAATTCCGACTTAGGCGGAAATTCAGGTTACGTCGCCGGCGTAGGAATGGAACTCGTTCTGAACCCAGGGATTACCTGTAATGCCGTTGCAGAAGACGACTGGCAGAGCATCACCAGTAACGAAACCCAGTGTCAGGGTGATTCCCACTGGGATGAGACTGATTGACTGCAAAGCAGTCTTTCAATGAGGGGCAGCTCAGCGGCACCCGGTGCTCGAAAGGGACGCAAAGTGCAGAGCAATAAAAGTCAGTCTCTAAACACAAGCAGTTACAAAAAGAAATAGAAGCACATTTTTTTGCTTGTTGTTTTTAACAAAGAAAGTGTCACCAGGATGATTAGGAAAGTCTTCAGTTCAACTCAAGATAACAGAATAAAAACTGAAAAATGCTACCACAGACGTTTCCCCCAAAACAACGCGAATTTGCTCATTTTGCTGTCACTTAAAAAGGGATTCAGCCTCAGACAGATCATCTAATCATCTTGCATAAATTGCGTAGTCTTGTTCGAAACGAGACAAGTCATTGGCTAAAGGCAGTTTTTATCCCGCCCATCGGATGCTCAGTGTCTTTGGGGAACCCTTGGGAGCGCTGTCTATAGAACCCCAAAGATACTGAGCATCCGATGGAAGGGATAAAAACAGCCTTTAGCCAATGACTTGGCTCGTTTCGCTGTAGTGCAACAATGTACTCTCACCTCAGGAGTCTCAGCGCAGTCCACACTGTTTAAAGCAGGGGTCCCCAAACTTTTTCCTGTGAGGGCCACATAACTTTTCCCTTCTCTGATGAGAGGCCGGGGTCAGTTTTTAACAAAAAAAGTGTGACGATTGCAGGAGTGCCTAAATGTAAACATTTATTGTTTTTCAGAAAGCCACAATCAAATAACCCTTGCTGGATTCTTAACGGAACAAAAGTAAATAAAATACAAATAATAATAAAAAAATATATAATACAATAAAATATAACTAGGGCTGTCAAAATTATCGCGTTAACGGGCGGTAATTAATTTTTTAAATTAATCACGTTAAAATATTTGACGCATTTAACGCACATGCCCCGCTCAAACAGATTAAAACGACAGCACAGTGTCATGTCCATTTGTTACTTGTATTTTTTTGGTGTTTTGTCGCCCTCTGCTGGCGCTTGGGTGCGACTGATTTTATGGCTTTCAGCACCATGAGCATTGTGTAATTATTGACATCAACAATGGCGAGCTACTAGTTTATTTTTTGTTTGAAAATTTTACAAATTTTATTAAAACGAAAAAATTAAGAGGGGTTGTAATATAAAATTTCTATAACCTGTACTAACATTTATCTTTTAAGAACTACAGGTCTTTCTATCCATGGATCGCTTTAACAGAATGTTAATAATGTTAATGCTATCTTGTTGATTTATTTTATAATAAACAAATACAGTACTTATGTACAATATGTTGAATGTATATATACGTCTTGTGTCTTATCTTTCCATTCCAACAATAATTTACAGAAAAATATGTCATATTTTATAGATGGTTTGAATTGTGATTAATTACGATTAATTAATTTTTAAGCTGTGATCAACTCGATTAAAAATTTTAATAGTTTGACAGCCCTAAATATAATATAATATAATATAATATAATATAATATAATATAATATAATATAATAACACTATTACTCAAATAATTAATAACCAAATAACCCTCTCTAGGTTCTTCACAGAAAAAGCCAGAAAATAAATAACACAAGTAAAAAAAAAGAAAAAAAATTGTTCAGGGGGCCGGACAAATGTGGAGGTCCGCGGGCCGTAGTTTGGGGACCCCTGGTTTAAAGGATTGTAAAGCTGCGCAAATGATATCGTAACCAGTGATATGAAGCTTATTGTGAACAAAAGTTGAGCGTGTTGTAGCGCATAGTTGGTGTATGGCATACAGTGGGGAGAACAAGTATTTGATACGCTGCCGATTTTGCTGGTTTTCCCACTTGCAAAGCATGTAGAGGTCTGTAATTTATATCATAAGTTCTCTTCAACTGTGAGGGATGGAATCTAATACAAAAAAACAAAATCACAGTGTATGATTTTTAAATAATAAATTTGCATTTAAGTGCATGAAATAAGTATTTGATACATCACAAAAATCGAACTTAATATTTGGTACAGAAACCTTTGTTTGCTATTACGGATACCAAACATTTCCTGTAGTGCTTGACAAGGTTTGCACACACTGCAGCAGCGATTTTGGCCCACTCCTCCATGCAGATCTTCTCCAGAGCCTTCAGGTTTCGGGGCTGCTGCCGGGCAACACGAACTTACAGCTCCCTCCATAGATTTTCTATCGGGTTCAGATCTGGTGACTGGCTAGGCCACTCCAGGACCTTAAGATGCTTCTTACAGAGCCACTCTTTAGTTGCCTTGGCTGTGTGCTTTGGGCCGTTGTCATGCTGGAAGACCCAGCCACGACCCATCTTCAGGGTACGGTGCAGTCGCAAAAAAATGATGTTTCCTCCTCCATGTTTCACGGTTGGGTTGGTGTTCTTGGGGTTGTACTCATCCTTCTTTTTCCTCCAAACACGACGAGCCGAGTTTAGACCAAAAAGTTAAATTTTGGTCTCATCCGACCACATGACCTTCTCCCATTGCTCCTCTGGATCATCCAGATGGTTAGTGGCCAACTTCAGACGTGTCTGGACATGCACTGGCTTCAGCAGCGGGACCTTGCGTGCGCTGTAGGACTTTAATCCATGAGGGTGTAATGTGTTTCCGATGGTTTTCTTCGAGACTGTGGTTCCAGCTCTCTTCAGGTCATTGACCAGGTCCTGCCGTGTAGTTCTGGGTTGATCCCTCACCTTCCTCATGATCAGTGATGCCCCAAGAGGTGAGATCTTGCATGGAGCCCCAGAACGAGGCAGATTCACCGTCAACTGGAACTTCTTCCATTTTCTAATATTCGCTCCAACAGTTGTTACCTTGTCACCAAGCTGCTTGCTTATTTTCCTGTAGCCCATTCCAGCCTTGTGCAGGTCTATTATATTATCCCTGATGTCCTTACACAGTCCTTTGGTCTTGGCCATTGTGGAGAGGTTGGAGTTTGTTTGTTTGAGCATGTGAACAGGTGTCTTTTATACAGGTAACAAGTTCAAACAGGTGCAGTTACTTACTAAATTATACAATGTGATTTTCTGGATTTTTGTATTTGATTCCGTCCCTCACAGTTGAAGACAACTTATGATACAAATTACGGACCTCTACATGGCTTGCAAGTGGGAAAACCAGCAAAATTGGCAGTGTATCAAATACTTGTTCTCCCCACTGTATACACAAACCAGTATACATTTAATCACTTTTTTTTTTTTACACTTTAGAGCACAGGTGTCAAACCGATTCCAGAAAGGGCCAGTGGGTGCAGGTTTGCTTTCCAACCAATGAATAGGACACCTTTTCACCAATTATATCTTTTACATGTGTAATCAGTTAAACTTTGTCAGGTGCTGCTTGTTTCAGCAGGAAGTTCATTGGTTAAACTCTCTGCGGGTTATCGGTTGGAACAAAATGCAGCACCCACTTGGCCCTTTCTGGAATCTGTTTGACACCTGTGCTTTAGAGGAAGCTTCCCTTCGCTCCCAGTCTTAAAACAATCGCCATTGCTGCATAGGATTTGCAACAAAGTATTTAAAAATTTGACCATTTCTTTAATGATTTTCTAATGTTGTCCAAGTACTTTTGAGTTAATGTGTTGTAATTATACAGCATTCCCCTGATTTGAATGTATATACTCTGAAATTAAAGATGAAATTCGGCAGTTAAAACACATTCTGTTTTAGCATGTCCCAATTTTTGCACCCAAGTCCCCTGATTTTGAGGGTTAGGATCAAGCCGAAACCGGGAAAAAAGTTTTTTTCTTTTTATTTGAGTTCCAAACATGTGGCAGTACTGTACTGTTTACAGGACTTCCTCTTCTACTTTTTCTGGGAGTGTTGCGGAGTTTTTTTCCTTTTGGCAATGCCATTGTATTTCTGGATAACTTTACTTTTAGCCCTAAAAATTTAAAATATACAGTGGTACAATGGCTTTGACACATGATCTTTTTGACATCCGACCTGAAATTTGAATCGCTATTTGTTTCGACTTCCAAAGACATGCTCGAAAATCGAAATACGACGATTTATGAGAGTGCTGCAGTTTCTTTGTTTTGCCAGAAGACGGACCCACAGCTGATTTTCTTGTGAGAGAAAACACGGGTTCCAAGGATAGTGCAGCTTGTGAAAAAGGTGACGCTTACCATTGAAATAAAGATGGAAATGATAGAAACATATGAGCATGGTGTGCGCATCTGTGAACTGGCTTGACAATACGGCCATAAAATGTCTACGATCTTGACGGTCCCCCTCCGTTGGCCAGACTTTATAAGTTAAGGTGGCAGTTATTATTGTGGGAACATCGCCAAAGAAATTGCCAGCTTCGTCAGGTTTCTAATCATTTATTCTATTAACTTGTGCAACACAACATACCCACTGTCCGTCACAGTTGAGGCAAACAACAAAACATTAAAAGTGAAAGTAAAATTTCAGCTGTACCTTTCTCACGCTGCCATGTCAGCCATGTGGTGTGTTCAGATACAGCATGCAAAACACGTCTGCCACATTAGAACCCGATTCGTTACCTTATTACAGCAATTATCATTACAATATTTCAATTTTTATTTATAATTTATTTGTTTTGCTATGTTTTATTGCCATTTGTAATAGTACCGACAGTATTTATTAAAGGGCTCCTCGATCTTAAAGACAAGTAGTTCTTAAAAGATAAATGTTACTATGTGTTATAATAATTTGATATTAATACCCCTCTTAATGTTTTCATTTTAATAAAATTTGTACAATTATTTTCAGTGATTGGTCGCCATTCTTAAGTCACCGGGGCCGCTGCCGAATTTCCAGTGTGTCACTCGTTAGGTACCCCAAAATGTCGTCGGTTCTGCCCTTCCAATTTGAACCAGAGCGGAAAAGTGAAGAGATGACAGCACTGTCGGTCGTTCACCAGATGAGCAACAAAGGCAAAATGCAGAGCAGGAAATACCTGATAAGACAAGAGTTGGGCAAAACTGTTGATGTACTTGCAGCAAGTGCGTCTCAATGACAATGGGGCGAGAGAGCGTATGGTGTTGAGAACTCCGGTTTTTGTTAACACCTTCAAGGTGAGCTATTGCGTGATCAAACTTATTCCAATATAATTATGTAGATTGTTAGCATCCAGAGCTGTCCTGTGCTTTACATTCAGTACAGGCCAAAAGTTTGAACACACCTTTCGTGCATTTTTATTTTCATGACTATTGATATTATAAACTTTCGCTGAAGGTAATAAAACTATTAATGCACACGTGTGATAGTCAGGATCGGAGTGGTGTCGTGGCTGACTGTCCTTATTAAATTCGTCATGTGGATCGAGTTCCCTCCATGTCTTGTACATCCAACTTACGTTTAGCTACGTAAGGGTGGTCTATATTAAGTGCTCGGCGCGCATCAGCTGGCCACTGTATCGCTGCATCGGATGTGTATGGATCAGTTTGAGTGGCAGCATCACTCATATTAGGTGAATACTGAACAGACACACTAACTGCCTGATGAACTGACAGTAGAGGTGAATTATTAGCTTCCTCTGTGACTAGCGGTACGCCAGAAGGTTCGCCTACCACTGTAGTGACAGTGGCTTGCCTGCTTAAGAGAGCGGCCAGCATTTTCTTGTCTTTGGCGCTTTATTGTGCGCATTTCACTCACTATCCGAGCTTGTTGAGGCTTCTTGTGAGGGGAAAATAGTTGGAACAGCATTTGATTTTAGTCTCCGCTTATATCCAGCCGGTCCGATGAGCTCTTTCATAAGTTGTCGTCGGCTAAAAACCTCGAATGCGGTAGGAGATAAATGGCGAGAACAAAGCCTTGGGTCTTTTGGTTTTGTCAGTTTTGTCAATCTACAGGCATTTTCCCAAACCTTTCTCCTCTTCTTGTCAACAGGAAATCTGTGGAGAGTCACATCACTCTCCTTGTTTCCATTTGACTGGAAATTGCATCCAAAAGCAGCACATCGTGGCATTTTACTTCGCGAGTTTTGGCAACAATACACAATTGTTGTACACAATTAGAAACGTTTCAATTATGTCATCACTCCGAGCCCGCAAAACATGGTGCCTACTATCGGTCAAAATATGTGCTAAATATTATAAAATATTGCCATTGATTTAAAATTTTATGTGTTTCTAACAACATAATTTAGTACAAGAGAGCCTACATGTCTTTAAGATCGAGGATCCCTTTAAGGATTTGTTCTAGGTTTTCGGACTGTGGAAAGAATTAATGGAATTATAATGTATTCTTATGGGAAAATTCTGCTCGACATACGACTATTTCAATTTACAAACAAGGTCCTGGAACGAATCAACTTTGTATGTAGAGGTACCACTATATATATATATATTTTTTTAAAAAATAAAAACCCGATCCTTTTTACCCGATCCCTATCCTCTGAAAAATGGCCCAATCGACCCAATTTCGGGTCGCGTGATAGGATTTGGGACATCTCCAATTCTGTTTGTTTTCATTCTTATCCAGTGCATGGTGTTGTGTCACTGTCCCAATATTTAATAACCTGGCTGTATATTTCATTGCACTGAAATAACTAAATAATATTTTGGGAATTTCGGGGCTGTTTTTCAGGCAGAGGAAGGGGACGGGGACGGTTCAGAAATGATGGTGAGGAGGAGGCTGGAGGGAGGCCCTCTGGACCAAGTACACTTTTTGACTTCCTGGAATCCAAGATGGGTGTTTTCTCAATTGATGGTGGGTAAATTTGTGTGATAATCCTGGTCTCAAATCTCTAAATTCTTCACTGGTTGGCAAAGACTATTAAATTGTGTGAATTATTAACTATTTTGTTAATCTGTTCAGTCGATATAGTAAATTAATAACCCTGTTAGGATTTACCATGGAAATGCTGATTTTAACGCAATCATTTTACCAGAACACACACCGATGTATTCTTCTTTTGTATGTTTTATTTTGTTTGCATTCATTTCTGTATTTTTTTGTGTGTTTTAGAGCCAAAGAGCCAGACTGCCAATAGAAATGAAAATAAAGATAATTGGCATGGCTCAGACCATTACTCCAAAGATGCCTCTCACATCAGGTTCTCCTCACATTCTGATCACAGGCAAAAAAAGAATGACAGGCCACCCCGCTTCCACAGGGAGACAGACTTTCCCAAACCTGGACAGGAGCCCTTCTCAAACTGTATGATCCCACAAACTTCATCAATTGAGGACTATAGAGGCCAGGATAAGTCATCACAAGGAATAGCAGACCAACAAACGAAAGACAGGAAAGAGACTAATGACGAGCATATTAATAGCTCTTCCTTCACACCACCGTTTACTCATTCCAATGAAACTCGGCAGCAAACAGAATCAGTCAGGTCATTTCCACAGCGGTCAAGAAATGGTGATGATGGAAATATGGCTGGACCATTTCTCCGGAGAGGGGCAAAGGATAATGCTCCCTCACCTAAAAAGAATCCTTCAGGAAATGTCATAATTCCTAACTCCAACCCAAACAGCTTCAGGAGAAAGGGAAAATCTGATCGACCTGACTACTTAGGTCATCAACGAGAAAGTGTGCCAACAAGCTCGAGTGGGGGAAGTTTAGGAAATTCCTGTGAAGTACAATTGTTACAGAATTCACAATTCTTGACTGCGCCTCCCTCTAATTTCCAAAATGGAGTTGCGTTGCCCATAAGAACTGGGCCAATCAAGCCAACTAATAAACCTGGTCCTGTCCAGAGGGAACAGCCTCCTAAAAGGAACGTTTACATTAATCCTGGTCCCAAAAGAAAGTCTGGGCAAGGCAAAGGTCCTCGAATAACAGTGAAAAGTACTAATGACAATCAGACATGGAAACCTGGAGATCAGTGCCTTGCTCTGTACTGGGAAGACAGTAAGGTATGTATCTTTGTATGTTCCATTCATTAGAAGATCAGAAATAGATGCAGACAATATACTAGGGTTGAAATGGTTCATGAGGATTTATTGAACAGTTTCTTTTTGCATGTTCGGTTCAGTTCACATGTGGATAAATTAATCTTACTTGTTTAAGCATGAATATCCGACTCCAAAGTTTAAAGGTTTGCTTGTTTATTTATAATTTATTTGAAATGTCACCCAAATGGGTCGCTATTTTTCATTTGCACAAGTACCATTGTTTGCATTGTGAAAATAAAAGTATTTTAAGTAAGGACTTTAACGCATTAAGATTAATATATCACAAAAAGAAAAACTCGTCAAAAAATTAACTTACTTAATTAAGATTTTAATCATGATTTGTGTTCCAAGCAAACACATACCCCGGTTATGCTGCCACACGTCATCTACGGTAAACATGGAGAAATTTGCTTAAGCTGTTTGTGAGGCACATTCAAAACTTTTATGTGCGAATAGGACAGGGTACATTAAAATATATAGCTTGATGAAAGAAGATTTGAATTTTATGTCTGATTGTTGTTGTTTTTTTTTTTTTTTTAATAACTTTGAAAGAATATTTTTATGGGGAAAAAAGTCATACAAGGGCAGTTTATGCTTTGCTACTCTGTTTTCTATTTGCCCATGGATATTTTTATGTATGTATTTATTTATTTTTACTGTTTTTTTATTTTTTTTTTATGAAAACCAGATAAATATGTTTATTAAATTTTAACAGATATTCAGATTTGTATTTTACTCAGTCAATCCCTGAATTAAAAAAGTATTGACATAAGAATAAATAAATAAATTGGAACAAATTTGTTGGGATATAAAAAACAAAAAAAAGTGATTAATCACAATAAATAATTTACAAAATCGCAAATTTATTAGATTAAATCACAGGTGTCAAACCGATTCCAGAAAGGGCCTAGTGGGTGCTGGATTTTGTTCCAACCGATAACGCGCAGAGAGTTTAACCAATGAACTTCCTGCTGAAACAAGCAGCACCTGACAAAGTTTAACTGATTACACATGTAAAAGATCTAATTGGTGAAAAGGTGTCCTCTTCATTGGTTGGAAAGCAAACCTGCACCCACTAGGCCCTTTCTGGAATCTGTTTGACACCTGTGGATTAAATGTTTCAATGGATACCACTTTTGTAATCTTGAATATTTTTCACCTGCTTTTTTGTCTTGAAAATTACCCCAACAAAGCACTTTAACGGAACCTAACCAAAATGACATTTTAGTGTACCGTTAAACCCATACAATGTACTGAATGTTACAAATAAACTTCATTCTTTATATCCTGCAGACAATTTGTGTTAGTAGTATTAGTATTAAAAGACCAAAACAAAACAAAAATATCTTCCAATCATGGTTCCTTTGCAGATATTTAAAGATATATTTTGAAAATATCCACAAATAAGTGTGTGTTTGTGTGCGTGCGCGCGTGTAAGACTGTATCAGTACATTTAGCATTAACTGTCACTTTAACTTGTTTTGACATGTGGAAAAAGTTCTACCATGCCAGAATAGATGCCGTGCATCCATCAGGCTCTACAGCTGTGGTCGTGTTTAGTGATTATGGAAACTGCGAAGAGATCCTTCTCCATAACCTCAAGCCTATTACTGGGGACATATTGGTAAGGGGAAAATAATGAAAGTGAAAATTACAGTTTACTGTTATATTAAAATTGGAAAACACAACAAATCTGAAATATTGTTTTCTCTCTATTCGTGGGAGATTGAGTTGGACTGTCCTTCTAAAATATAGGTAACTAATTTTGGTCGGGAACCAGATCAATCTTCAACTCTTTTAAATGTATGTTGTCAGGAAGAAGATGATGGTTATTATGACAGTTCCCTTGAGTTTCGCCGAGGTGGAGATGGACAGCCAAGGCGCACAAGACCAACACAACAGTATTACCAGCCACCCAGGGCACGAGATTGATGTTAACATTTACGCTGACCGCTGAATTGATATGAAATCGCAGGGTCTTGCCCGCAGTGGTATTATTTTCTTTCTCGAAATGTGAAATGTTGATCCAATTTACTATGCTCTGACCATGTTCTGAACTAAGGAACTTTTCACCAAGACATTTATCTAGCCAAGGACATTTTTATAACTTGAAATTGTGAAATACACATGGGAAAAAAAAAACTTAATACAACAGGGTATAACATCAAATCCCTTTTATATTCAAGAAAGGAATGATGCATTACATATAGTTCAGTCAGTTATTTTCCCATTATTATTGGGGGATGTTGAAATGGAGAAAATAAATTTTGTGGTAATTAGTTTTTAACAAAGTTTTATTTCTCCATTTGTTAGTGTTCATCAACCTTTATATATATCTTCATCATTGCTGAGTAAACTGAAGTCTGCATCCTGTTGTGACATGGAGGATTTTTAAAAGGGCTTACAATGCAAAAACTGACACTGAGCACTTGATTTTGTTTAAGCGCTAATACTTTAAATGTTGTGAAAGTTTCTGAAGAGGTTGTATTAAAATAAAATTTCATGTTCCAAGGACGTTTCATGCTTTTTTATATATTATTAAATGAAACATATAAAAAAAAAAAAAAAGAACTCTGCTATTTGTCCCATTGCTCATCGTTAGCAAGCAGCACTATGGTTGTGATCTTGGAAGCAAGTCCCATCGTGTAAAACAATCTGTTCCCCTGTAATTGAGATGGTCGCACGGCAGAGATATCATTTTGCACATTACAAAAGGAATTGTTCCTGGAACATTGCACACATGCCACTTGCACTGTGTGAGGGACAACTTTTACACATTGAGAAATATTCTGCACCTGGGTTGCAATTACATCCGCACCAGCAGCAGGCGATGAATGGGAAATACAAAAGAGTTCAGTGGAGGTTGCGGTGCTATTCTTTATCAGTCGGCCAATGGATTTCCTTTTATTTTCCTACGGAAGCGCCAGGGGAACGTAAATAATAAATGCATGGTAATATGGAAACTTATCCAAGAGGAACTGAAAGTGTAGCTAGTCAAAGCATTTGGAGGCTAGATTATGTACAGATTTTCAATCAAACCAGTAATATATATTTTTAAAGGTGCTCCTTAATTTTGTTGGTGTGTGTGCTATGGACCCACTGTGAGATTCCGGAATAAAGATCATTTTGTCTATATACAGTGCCCTCCATAATTATTGGCACCCCTGAAAAAGATGTGTTTTTTAGATTCTAATATACTGAGTGGGGAGAACAAGTATTTGATACACTGCCAATGGGTTTTCCCATTGTGAGTATCAAATACTTGTTCTCCCCACTGTATATATTTTTTAATTCAAATAATATGGGACCTTAATGGAAAAAAGAAAAATCCAACCTTCAATACAAGTGCATTCATTCAGTGGGGGAAAAAATCCCACATAAAGAAAAAATTATTTGACATCAAATAATGTGTATCACAATTATTAGCACCCCTGGTGTTAATACTTTGTACAACCCGCTTTTGCTAACAAAACAAGGTCTGGGGACTGAGATGGCCATGGGAGGAGTTTGATTTTGTGTCTGGTGAACCATTTCTGTGTAGATTTGGCCATATGTTTAGGGTCATTGACTCATTGTCTTGCTGAGATACCCAGTGATGACCCACCTTCAGCTTTCGGCCAGAGAGCAACAGATTTTGATTTAAAATGTCCTGACCAAAGCACACGGTCCCAGTTGAAGCCTGGGACCGTGTGTAATTTTGTGTGAGACCAAGATTGAGCTTTTTGGCAACTGGGACCGTGTGTATTTTTGTGTGAGACCAAGATTGAGCTTTTTGGCAACAAACACTCTAAGTGGGTCTGGCGTGCCACGAAAGATGCGCATGCTGAAAAGCACCTCATACCCACTGTGAAGTATCGGGGTGGGTCAGCGATGCTGTAAGGCACAGGTGTCAAACCGATTCCAGAAAGGGCCTAGTGGGTGCTGGATTTTGTTCCAACCGATAACGCGCAGAGATTTTAACCAATGAACTTCCTGCTGAAACAAGCAGCACCTGACAAAGTTTAACTGATTAAACATGTAAAAGATCTAATTGGTGAAAAGGTGTCCTCTTCATTGGTTTGAAAGCAAACCTGACCCCACTAGGCCCTTTCTGGAATCTGTTTGACACCTGTGTTGTAGGGGCTATTTCGCCTCCAAAGGCCCTTGGAACCTTGTTAGGGTGCATGGCATCATGAATGCTTTGAAATACCAGGACATTTTAAATCAAAATCTGTTGCCCTCTGCCCGAAAGCTGAAGATGGGTCGTCACTGGGTCTTTCAGCAAAACAATGACCCTAAACATATGGCCAAATCTACACAGAAATGGTTCAATAGACACAAAATCAAGCTCCTCCCATGGGCATCTCAGTCCCCAGACCTTGTTTTGTTGGCAAAAGGGGGTTGTACAAAGTATTAACACCAGGGGTGCTAATAATTGTGACACACATTATTTTATGTCAAATAATTTTTTCTTGATGTGGGATTTTTTTCCCCACTGAATGAATGCACTTGTATTGAAGGTTGGATTTTTCTTTTTTTTCCATTAAGGTCCCAAATTATTTGAAGTAAAAAATATATATATTAGAATCTAAAAAACACATCTTTTTCAGGGGTGCCAATAATTATGGAGGGCCCTGTGTATATATATATATATATATATATATATATATATATATATATATATATATATATATATATATATATATATATATATACCGGTATATATATATATTTTTTTTTTTTCTGTTTGTCGGTCCGTCCGTTCATCCGTCTGTATATGCCAATTATTCCAAATATATATTTTTTTCATATTTAAAAAAATTATTTTGCCAATCACTGCTCAGATTTTTTTTAAAATTCTGAATGCTTAGAATTACATATTTATTTGGAACTGATAATTTAACAACGCACAACATGAAATAAGATTAAACACAAAATTAAATGTTTAACTTCATCCAATATAGAGTGTAAAAAACATGTTCAAAATGCCATTAATAATCTGATATTGGTTTACAGACAGATACAGTGGGGCGAATAAGTATTTAGTCAACCACTTATTGTGAAAGTTCTCCCACTTGAAAATATTAGAGAGGCCTGTAATTGTCAACATGGGTAAACCTCAACCATGAGAGACAGAATGTGGAGAAAAAAAAAAAATCACATTGTTTGATTTTTAAAGAATTTATTTGCAAATCATGGTGGAAAATAAGTATTTGGCCAATACCAAAAGTTCGTCTCAATACTTTGTTATGTACCCTTTGTTGGCTATAACGAATGCCAGACGTTTTCTCTAATTCTTCACAAGCTTTACACACACTATTGCTGGTATTTTGGCCCATTCCTCCATGCAGATCTCCTCTAGAGCAGTGATGTTTTGAGGCTGTCGTTGGGCAGCACTGACTTTCAACTCTCTCCACAGATTTTCTATGGGGTTGAGATCTGGTGACTGGCGAGGCCACTCCAGGACCTGCAGGGGTCGCGTTAACCGAATATTTTCCATCGTTGACCGGATTTTTAAAACGATGACGGAAAAACTGAAGTCCGTCCGTCATTTTGACAGTTTCCAATTCACACCCCAGACCACAGGGTGGCGAGTGAGCATATTAATTAGCTATTGTCTCTCTTAATGCACGATGTCGTTGGCTATTCTGTCAGAATATTGTAGCGTCACCGGGGTCTGGCGGCGGCACCGTGATTGACACATCAACGCGAGGTTCTTATTGGTGCACCCGGTGTGCCAGCGCGTCATCCAATTGGTGGACTAGATTGCCGCCTGTGTATAGACCCCAATCACATGACGTCACAACTCCGCCCCCCTGACTGGAGCCGCCATATTGTCCGTCAGCTCGTCGTGTTTACACATTACCGCTACGTACATGCCTCCCATTACGGCGTGTTTTTCTGCTCGTTAACATTAATAATCAAAATGGTGAAGGCGTGTGTGGCGGTTGGTTGCAGTAACAGAGAAGATAGACGGAAAGACTTGAAGTTCTACCGTATTCTGAGAGACCCGAAGAGGAGAGCGAGATGGACTGCTGTAATTCGACAAGAAATCTGGGCACCAAACGATCACTACAGACTATGTAGTAGTCATTTTATATCTGGTAAGATGAATTTAATATATATTTAGAAGATTTTGGGCTGACAACCACAATTAAGATCATTGTGTGACGTTGGTGATTGGGGTCTATATAGTTGCCTCTTTTTCTTTGGGGGTGGAGTTGTTTTGTTGGTGTTGTTGGCGGTAAGCAGAGTAAAAAGAGGGAGAAAAATACCACGACTTCCGTGTCTATTTTTCGCCGCCAAGCAAGCGTTACAATATTAATTAAAAATGAATGAAAACTAAATACTAATGAATATGTCATCATTATCATTTTAAAAATTTAAGTGACGGGTAGAAATAGATTATGACCGGATTTTTATGACCCTGTCAGTCAAAATGACAGACAACGAAAATGTCTAGCGCAACCTCTGCTCCAGGACCTTGAAATGCTTCATACGAAGCCACTCCTTTGTTGCCCTGGCTGTGTGTTTGGGATCATTGTCATGCTGAAAGACCAGCCACGTCTCATCTTCAATGCCTTTGCTGATGGAAGATTTTCACTCAAAATCTCTCGATACATGGCCCCATTAATTCTTTCCTTTACACAGATCAGTCGTCCTGGTCCCTTTGCAGAAAAACAGCCCCAAAGCATGATGTTTCCACCCCCATGCTTCACAGTGGGTATGATGTTCTTCGGATGCAATTCAGTATTCTTTCTCCTCCAAACACGAGAACCTGTGTTTCTACCAAAAAGTTCTTTTTTGGTTGCCTCTGACCATAACACGTTCTCCCAGTCCTCTTCTGGATCATCCAAATGCTCTCCAGCGAACCGCAGACGGGCCTGGATGTGTACTTTCTTCAGCAGGAGGGCACGTCTGGCAGTGCAGGATTTGAGTCCCTGGCAGCGCATTGTGTTACTGATAGTAGCCTTTGTTACTGTGGTCCCAGCTCTCTGTAGGTCATTCACTCGGTCCCCCCGTGTGGTTCTGGGATTTTTGCTCACCGTTGTTATCATTTTGATGCCACGGGGTGAGATCGTGCATGGACCTCCAGATCGAGGGAGATTATCAGCCATGTCTTCCATTTTCTAACAGTTGCTCCCACAGTAGAATTTTTTACACCAAGCGTTTTACCTATTGCAGATTCAGTCTTCCCAGCCTGGTGCAGGTCTACAATTTTGTCTCTGGTGTCCTTCGACAGCTCTTTAGTCTTGGCCATAGTGGAGTTTGGAGTGTGACTGACTGAGGTTGTGGACCGGTGTTTTTTATACCGATAATGAGTTAAAACAGGTGCCATTAATACAAGTAAAGAGTGGAGCCTCGTTAGAAGAAGTTAGACCTCTTTGACAGCCAGAAATCTTGCTTGTTTGTAGTTCACCAAATACTTATTTTCCTTCTTCTTTAAAAATCTAACAATGTGATTTTGGTTTTTTTTCCACATCCTGTCTCTCATGGCTGAGGTTTACCCATGTTGACAATTACAGGCCTCTCTAATCTTTTCAAATATGAGAACTTGCACAACTGGTGGTTGACTAAATACGTATTTTCCCCACTGTACCTGTCAACCCGAGGCCGTTGGCAATCTTACAAATAGTGATGTATGCCCTTACAAATTGGTGACTAATCTTACAATGTTTTATAAAGCGTGCAATATGAAACAAAACTCACTTTTTAAAATAATATGAATTTATTGGTAATATTGTAACATATAACCTGGTGCAATCCAAGAACAATATCTTCAGCTACATCATGATTACTAAAATTTAACAGTGACTTTTGTTATAATTGTATGTAGCACTTTTGGCAATTTCTATTGTGTCTTTTGATGGCTGCACTTCATGGCACTTCAGCTCGCAATTCAGTTGGACTAGAAGGTTGTTCGTTAGTGTGTCCAATTATAAATTTGAAAGGTCAATTGATAAAATTAACTTACCGATGCAATCTTTGAGTCGGGGAACATTTCTTTTGCTAATTCTGAGAAGTGATTAGCAATAGTTGCAGGCAAATTGAGTTTGGCAACAATTTGGCAGAATAAAATCTCCGCTTTCGTCACTTTTCATTCTGCAGACTTCATTTTTATGACCAGTGTTGTTAATCTTACTTTTAAAAAGTAATTAATTACAGTTACAAATTACTTCTCACAAACATTTATTGAGTTAGTAACTCAGTTACCTGAATGTAAGAGTAATTAGTTACTTGCAAAGTAACTGGTGTTATCCCTTTTTTTTTTTCCACGAAAAAAAATCACAAAGAAACCTAGTAACCTTTGCTATGTATGGAAGTCATTTAATGTTGTGAATCAACCGTGAAAGTTGTTAAAATTGCTCCCGTTTTTGCATTAGTTCCCTTCTGTCTACTTTCGACATGTGAAAGTTTTAAAACTGTTTTATCAAGACTCAAGTCAAGATTTTGCCGATTTCAGAGTATTTTAGATAAAAAGTTACTTAGATTAGCTAGGAAGGGTTCACTGCAACATAGCCTTTCTGAGAAGTCTACTGCTTTAACCCTCGTGGCATGCGTTTTTTTGGGTGACACAATGCATGTCAGTGTACATTATTTGGACGTGAACCTAAAGTGTGATAACTCAGCCATTTATGAATATTTTTTGACTTCCAACCATTTAAAATGTTCAGATGCGTTAGACCTATCCATACATACGTATATAGTTTTTAATTAATTTATTTATTTCTCCCGCCGGGCGTACAAGTCCTAAAAGTGACTATTAAGAAAAATAACTGAACTGTATATACGTATACATAAAATTTCGAGGTGAATATTTCATATAGCCTAATTAGAGCTTTGAATTAGTCAAAAAGTGGTGACAAAATTTTTTCCAATTCATGCCAATTTTTTTGACAGTAGCATTTTCCCCAAAAACCTCGCACAATGCATGTCAAGTGTACATTATTTGGACGTGAACTTGAAGTGTGATAACTCAGTCGTTTATGAATATTTTTTGTCTCCCAACAATACAAAATGTTCGATGGCATTAGACCTATCCATACATATATAGTTCTTAATTTATTTATTTATTCCCCCGCCCCTTAGGACAGTACAAGTCCTAAAAGTGACTATAAAGAAAAATAACTGAACTGTATATACATATACATAAAATTTCGAGGTGAATATTTCATATAGCCTAATTAGAGCTTTGAATTAGTCAAAAAGTGGTGACAAATATTTTTTCCAATTCATGCCAAAAACCTCGCACAATGCATATCAAGTGTACATTATTTGGACGTGAACTTGAAGTGTGATAACTCAGTCATATATGAATATTTTTTTTACTTCCAATGACTCAAAATTTCCAGTGGCAACAGGCCTATCCATACATATGTAGATTTTAAGTTTTTTATTTTTTTTTTCTTTATTTTTTTAGTTTTTTATTTACCCCCACCTTAGAACAATAAAAAGTCATAAAAATGGTTGTATGAAGAGAACTAACTGTATTGTATATGTACACAGACAAACATATTTGCCTCAAAGATACTTTTTGCATGTATTACCCTCTCATACTTTTAACCATTGTGTTTTTTTTGTGTTAAGCTTTGAAACAGTTGACCACATTAGTAACGCAGCGTATTTGAACCGTCCTTATTTGATATAACTACATTTAAGTATTTTCTGCATGCATTTTTTAGCACGTTATTCCTGTATGCATCCAAACAAAACAAGTATAGAGCGCACGGTAGTACTTTGGGTGTCAAATTCGACCAATGTAGGACGTTTCGCGGATGTAGCAGATTTTGGCAGAACACCGGTCGATCCACACATCCTGGATCGGTGCGAGCTTGCTCAGATGATGACGTTGTGGCCGGTGCAACTTGTAGTCAAAGCACAGGGCTCTGTTGATCAGGCTAAACTTGAAGACGGACATCGTTGCAGCGAACATCGGACGACCCAGTTCCTTGTCCCGCAGGGTCTTTTTGATTTGTACATTCCAGCTAAAATGAGAAGCCCTTAGTAAACACAGAGTTGCTGTGCAGTGATTGTGGTCCAGCGCATAATCGTTCTCTGCCCTTGTAAATTAGTCATTGCCACTAAGTGGTCAATAATTTCGTAGGTGAACAATAAATTGAATGTGGCGATGGGGCTACTGATGCGGTCAATGGCATACGAAGTTGGCCCAGGGTTGCGCAGTGTCAGAGGCACAAAGTCAAGTGGCCGGCCACTTGGTGTTATGGAGACCACATGATTTTTTAATTTTTGGATCGCCAAATATTTTGTCCACTCCGACTTCAGATTTTTACCTTTGAAGCAGCGCCCGGGTGAACACGCCCACAAGTGTTTTGGCCGTGCCAAGAGGCACACACGCAAGTTCAAGTTCACGACACTTGATTTTGCAACATCAAGGGAACCATCAAGACATCAAGGCAAAAGAATTGTCGCGCGCGTAGACGCGTATGCGCATCCAGCGTGCGGTGCGCGTTTACAGGCAAAATTATTATTTGGGATTTGGCGCCACCTGCTAGTGTAGTGGTGTAAACACTCAACATTTTTTTTTTTTTTTTACCTCACAATCAATAGACTCAACAGCACTGAAGAGACAAATACCAAAATCCCGGGAAATGCATTGTAATGCACCAGGTTTAATGATATATCAAAGATTATGAATTATAATGAATGTCTATACGTCCAAATAATGTACATAGCATGTTTTGAGTATAGTTTTTGGTTAGCTCCAAAATGCAATAACATATAAATCAAAGCACAATGCCATTTTTAAGTTTTGTTTTCACAACCCGGGGGAAATTTGAGCTCCCAAGTGTTTACTTTTCAATGCTCTCTCTTTGATTGAAAATACAAAAAACATGAAAATTTACATAAAATGTACCTGCATGCCACAAGGGTTAAAGTGGCGGCTGTTTACCAACGCCGCCGAGTCTGTCATTTCGCATGTAGGTCTATATGCATGTGATATCTAGGCGTAGATTGTAGGCTACAGTCAGGAAATATTGGAGCCACCTAGCCTAGCATCACGTTTGCTACAGCGTCACAACAAACAATCTTCTCTCTCCGTGTTCCTGACTTTTCTCGCGTCATTCAACCAACGTAACGCACATCGTCTCGTTGCCGAAACGTTGACAAAATCCGAATGGAGAAAAAAAACGTAATGCACGAAAAACGTACAGATTTTGAACGTACGGTGTTCACATTTAAAAATCAGTGCTCACTTGTAAAAATTACGCTGAAACCGTAGAACTTGACAGGTATGACAGACAGCCCCCCTCCGTACTTCGTTCACTATTTGTTTCGTGTAGTATGTTGGTATACTTGTCACTTTAATGTTACCAGATGGTAATTGAACGGATCATTTTATAAACTCTCCTCAGAGTGGCCACTGAACTCGCCTTTTGTTCTTGCAATCGAGTCGCAGTGAGAAAAGAGAGCTTGCCTGCACATGGAAATAAGAGCAAAATGAAGGTTTGGCAAGCTGGAAAGACAGCCTGATAGTCCTGTTTTTGAGTTCCTCAAAAGGGGCAAAAAAAAGCAAAGCTCTAATGGTGTGAAGTGAATATGCTGGGTGCTTATCCACTTTCGGAGCGAATGGCTGCACTGAGCCAACACATCTTAATTCAACGCTCGAGTGCACTCAAAGAGATGTGTACGCTACCAAATTTTTTATACAAAAGTAACTTCACTACTGTTATTAAGGGGAAAAAACATTTCGGACCAAAACCACATTTTAACTCATATTTATGCCACCAAATTTTTGGTGCCTCTCTTGAATCATGATTATCTCATTAGCTGCCATTGACGGCATGAGACGACCAATCCATTTGAAATCGAAGGGTTGGGAGCAAATGAGCATTGAATTGAGTTTACTCCTAGGTTAATTGTTGCAGATTACCCCTTCACCAGGATCCAATTACGCTTGCTATCCAAATGTGGTCACGCAGATATTGTACACTTTTATATAGGTATCTTTCAGATTGTTTAGCAGCTTACTGCCATACTATCTTGAGAATGCCTGATCCCTGAAGCAAAGCATGGTCAAGCCCGGTTTGTATTTGGATGGGAGACTGCCTGGGAATACCAGGTGCTGCAAGAAAAAGCAGATATTTCTTGTTGGGATAAACTAAATTCACTGTGTTGTATTTTTAAAGTTCGGATTTTTTGTTTTACTGAAGCCAGCAAGGCCTGCAGTTCTTTGGATGTTGTCCTAGTTTGTTTTGTGACCTGGATGTGTAGTCGTCATACTCTTGAAGTAATTTTAGTTGGACGACCACACTAGGAAAGGTTTACCACTTTTACCAGTTTTCTCTATTTGTGGATAATGGCATTGATAGTGGTTCTCTAACCTTACAAAGGCTTGAAAATGGATTTGTAACCTTTTCCAGACTGATAAAGTACAAACCCTTTTTTCTCATTTTAGAGGCTGAAGGCCAGTCAAGTCACCATTCAAGTAGTAGTAGTTGTTGTTCTTCTTGCGGAATCTAAACTTTGAAGTCCTTCTCCTCGTCATTATGTAGCATGGGCCGGTATCAGTCCATCCTCAGAATACAATTTTAAATTTTTTTGTATCAGGGCTAATTCATTGTGGACTCATTGGTGCCTGTGTTGCAGGTTGGTTAGGAGTTAGCCAGTAGAAGGGAAGCGCATACAGCATCCTCCCTGTTGTTTGCCGTAGCAATCCCATGCTTTTTTTCTTGAATTTCTTGGCATCGTAGCATGTTGTGTTCGTTGTTGAGATTTTGTACCCGACTTTACTTTGTCTGACTTGAATGAACAAACGTGGCAGCAATCAGGTTTAGGTGTGGCGGTGACATTTGAGTAGACTGTGCCAAAACCGTTTTTAAAAAGGAGGGTAATTACTTTTTCACATAGAGCTAGATACTGTAGGTTTGGACCCCAAAATGGGAAAGAAAATTATCATTTAGAAGCTGCAATTTTTATTTTCCAATGATCTCTGCGAGATATGGACATTAATTTGATGAACTGAAACCTTTGTGTGTGATAATTATGCAAAAAACCAAGAAGGGGGCAAATACTTTTTCACAGCACGGCATAGATCCATCTTTGGTCAACACTAACTATCGCACTACTCGAGAAGGATTATTCGACGTGACATTAAGGGGGGGGAAGCACTCACTGGCTAGGAGAAAATTCCTTTTACAGTAACTGTCGTAGAGAGCAAATTTAGACCATTACAAACGGATCCATCGCAGACAAAAAAACATTTTAATATAATAACATTTGCGAACAATGTCTGGTGCAGTTTGAAACTTAGGTGCCGTTACACAACAGAGAGGTTCAATACATAATAAGCAAGGTACTTGCTGCTTTCCATGTGGTAATGGATGTTTTCAGTGCTCATTGGGCCATGGCCTACTCGGGTCATTTCTCCAACCCTCTGCATAGATTTGTTGCCACATTCTTCTTGGATACTCATAACACATGACACCACAATGGTAAAAAAGTTTCTGTTTGACCAAAGACGGTGTGGACAAAGGATGAATGTTGACTCAGCAGTTGGATCATGACGTGTGTCACTACAGCATATGGCAATACAAAGTAAAGCAAGTTAATCATATAATTTTGGCCACCCCCCCAAGTCAGTGAAAGAAACTGTATTATTGCTCTTTGTTTCCGATAACTCACCCTCTTTATATGGACGTCAAGTGTACGTTTCAATATTGACAGCGAGACAAAGGTCTTGAGTCGGTCAACAAAATGATGTGAAAATCTATTGATTACAATATTCCAGAGTAGCATGAATTGGAAAAATTGACCCACTTGGTCACATTTTTATTACAGAATCTCCTTTATTCTGCTTTGGGAAAACTGCCTTGCCTTGGTAACATGGAATTCTAATGAAATACCCGTTGTAGTATGGTTTTCCAGGTGGACTTACACTGCACGCCAAAAGTATTGGCACCCCTGCAATTCTCTCAGATAATGCTCAATTTCTCCCAGAAAATGACTGCAATTACACATGTTTTGGTAGTAATATCTTCATTAATTTGCTTGCAATGAAAAAAACACAAAAGAGAATGGGAAAAAAAATTAAATCATAATAATTTTACACAAAACTTCAAAAATGGGCCGGGGGAAAATATAACTATCTGTGGCCATATATATTTTTTTCCCATTCTCTTTTGTGTTTTTTCATGCAAGCAAAAATAAATGAAGATATTACTACCAAAGCATTTGTAATTGCAATCATTTTCTGGGAGAAATTGAACATTATTTGACAGCATTGCAGGGGTGCCAATACGTTTGGCCAGCAGTGTACAGTTACAAGTGTATGTAAATTTAAAATTTAACTTGCTCATGCCTTGAGAGAACCATGTGATTTCTAAATGCTTATGATTTGCTAGTTTTAATCAAGGCCCAACCCCCCATCTTTCAGAATGAAGTCCCAGAATTTTTTGAAAAGCCTACACTACCCAACATTAGCCACTGGGTGAGACTCCTCTTGTTTCTTGAGGTAGCAGTTTACATTGACCCTCACTTCTTAACTGCCCAATTTTACCATCAAAATATACCGGTTCAAAGCTGGTTCAAACTTTGAATTTGGACAATATGGTGACATAAATGCTCCACGGCAACTGTATAGGAGGTGATATTTTTTTGATACTACAATCTTTGAGTCATAATCTTTTTTTTTTTTTTTTTTTTTTTTTAATTAATGGACGGATGGAGTTAATTTCAACTACCACTGACTCGCGCTAGCTTAGCCAATTTGGAGCCCGGAAACTAACAAATAACTGACAAACTGCATGGAATTTGTTGAAATCAACTCCACCGACTAATTGAACCCCTGCTAATTTCAAAGATTAAACCTAATTCAAAAATTCTGAACTTTCCCTTTAAAATAAAGACTTAGCTGTGAAAATGTTGTCTACAAAAGTTGAAAAGCAATAAAACAACAAAAATAAACAAAATGAACAAGAGTCCTAGTTCAATCAACTCACCTTTTTTTTTTACCTGTCCTGTTCAGCTGATTGACACAGAGAATGGAAATCTGAGTGTCCCCTTGGTCCGAACACTTTTAATGTATCATATGCGAGTATGACTGAATTCCAGTGTGATCATCCAACGTGCCTCGTTTATTCGGAAGAAAGAGATAGAGGCAGAAGAAGCACAAACAACGACAAGAAATACAGTACAGTGAACGCCTACACTAACTATGAATATTTTGGTGCTATTGTTAGCTAGTTATATTTTCCCCCACAAAGCCCAGGGCAGGGCGATACCCGGCCGACCTACTGGCACCCAGCCAGTGACCTGCCACGCTCTTTGAGCCACGCCATAGAGAAAAAGTATACATTACAATAACGCATTATAAAATTGGTGATGAGGGCCAGTTCCATTTCTGGGATCTCGGAATCTTTACACAGTCGGTGAGTTCGCGTTCCCACCCATAGATTGACGTAGAGAACCAGAAACACCCAAAATTTGATGTTCCCGAATGCTAAGAGGAAAACATGGTGGCTGTCATGGAGGTACCTTAACCAATGAAAGAATGTGACCTCAGAAAAAAATAAATGAAAAAAAAACATTTGACACTTCTAATTACTGGCCATGACACAATTCAACTTTGTTATAGATGTTTTGGGCTTTGTGCGACATCGGCATTCACAAAGTTTTTTGTTTTTTTTTTAATTTTGAATTTGTTTTGTAATTTTTATGTTTTGCTTCTGCATTTCTGTTTGCTCCATTTTTTAAATCTGTTTTTCTGTCTGGTTTATTTGCTCCATTTTTTTAAATCTGGTTTTCTGTCTGGTTTGGTCTGGTTCATTTTACTGTATGTGTTTGTGTGTTTGCATGGGCCCTTGTAACGCATTTGCCCATATTGGCCACCATATTCATTCTGCTAGCTTTCCTCCTGACTTCTATGCTCCATGAAATGAACCTTTAAGCATCAAAGCTGTCAATATGGGCACACATGATTTGTGTGTTTGGACACAGAGCTAATATCACAGAAAACATGAGGCATGACTGATCAAACTGTGATTACTTTTCCTGATCAAAGGAATGCTTTGAAAAATATTTTTTCCTCACGGAAAAAATGTCTCTAAGGTGAAAGTGTTGATGAGAATATCCTTAATTGGGCTTAAATAGTGCAGTAGGTATAGTAATATAACAGATAACATAATCCCTGAAGCTACTTGATAAATGTATGTAAATGATATCTCGACGAGGAAATAGAATCAGAACTGAAGTGAGTGACCTGAAGGCTGTTTGACAGATCTGCATGACAGCTACAAATACGATGGAATGCCACAAGCAAATGAGGAGGAAACTCATGGTGCAGCCATTGTCAAATACCTGTCAGGAGTGAGACATGTATAACAGTCAACTGGATGGCAAAAATAAGATCCAGGCCTTTGACACCTCTACTCTGGTCGTAAGCAAATATCCTGCTAGTAAAATACCCTTGCCACTTGAAGTTACGCAAGCCACTGACATCAAGACAAGAAAGCCTTAACAATGTAAGGAGGCTTCCACCCCAAGTCCAATATACTGAGGCTGAACAAAAAGCGGACCAAGAGAAGCTAAGAACTCATGAGGATCACAGGCTTGATCAAAGAGGAACAGGAAGCAACCGTACTTCAACAGTGCATCGAGAAGATGGCCTCCAGTGACAAACTGCTTTTGCAATGGATGCCAAATCAAAGAAAGCCAGATAGATCGTCATGTAAACAGCCCTTCGATACCTCTGCATGGCATGTAGCTAGGCTACCACAGAAAAATTTAAGTTGCTGACATCCAGCAAATATACCATTGGATGGATAAAATTGGTCTGAAAGCATGGAGGCAAAAAACCCCAACTACAGTATAGAACAACAGGGTGTAAGATGCTGGCAAACAAGGCATACACATAGCGGCATAACCAAGTAGCAGGAATTATATATAATAGTCAGTCATAATATCTATACCCAATATCATATACACTGTGGCCCAGAATTATAATGACTGACACCACTGAATGTGGTTGAGTACAACTCGGCCAAGGTGCTCTGGGACTTTCAAATTCAGACTGACAAACTGGTAACAGCCAACCATTCTGACATAGTGGTGCTGAATAAATATCAGATGTGCAGAACCGTCAAGCACTCAGACTCTAACTTAAAGAAGATGACTCGAGGGTGGGCATGACAACTTTATTTATGTATTTATTTATTTTAATTTTGAATATGTTTACATGCACATCTATAGACAAAAAGAATAATGGATGAAGAAAAGACAAATTTCTAAACCATCTGTAATTAATTGTGCCTTTCCTTTTATGCCTTTGAAGTGACAGCCTAACTTAAATGGAACCAGAGATTCTGTGTCTTTAGAAGTCTTAGTACCCTGTCGGAAAGCTGTGAATGTTTACAATTTTCTTCATCTTGTTTTGTAAGTTTTATGTATTTTGCATGGTTGCCTCTCTTTTATAATCATCTTGATGTTATCGAATTTCTCTATTTGCCAGCCTTTTCAGTATTCAACTTCTTAGATTTTCAGTCAAGAGCCTTGGATGGTTTTTGTTAACTTTCTCAGTGATTCCACAAATATACTGTATATTAATTGCTTTGATTTTTGACGTTTCATATTGTCATGGTTTGAGTTTGGTTCTTGGCTCTATTGTGTTTTGTCCATGTGATTACCCATTAATTTCACCTGTTGTGGCCTGCTCCTTGTGTGGCGACCAATCCACTGCCTCTTTTATCACCCACCTGTGCCACATTGTCTGGTTACTCCATGTCTGTATTTAACATCTCCATGTTGCGTCATTGTTGATTTCTACAACCAAACCCTCGTGTTCCTGTTCCTCTGCCGAAGTATGTTTTGATAGCCAGTCTTTTGTTACCACCCTGAGTTTTGTTTGCCTTTGTGTTTTTGGATCCCTGGTCATTTGTTTGGACTTTGTGTTTTTGTTACCGTCGTTAAAACATTTTAGTAAGTATCAGCTTGTGCTACCATTGACGGCCTCTTGGAGATTGACATTGCCCCCCCCCAACCACAAACGCACTGCAAGTCACATTTTTAATCTATTTCAGTTTGGAAAGTATTCATCCTTTGTACAAACATCATAAATGTGATGTAGTGTGGTTGGTTGGGGTCATTTAAGCTTTAAAGGGAATATAAATGTTGATCATGTACTTTAACTATTAATTTTCACTGTTATCAAGTACATTGAGGTTTTAATTTCTTTCTTTTTTTAATGGAAATTTGAAGTACTATGACGTTATAAAAGCAACCTAATTCAGCTGAATAGGACTCATAAAAAATGGAGGTTTGGGGAAAAAAAGTGAGGAAAGCAGAGATGGGGCTGCACACTAAATAAGGCTTTAGTCTGTCATTTTTAATAATCAGTTGTTATACATAGAAGGATGAACCTTTGAAAGGTGGAGAATGAAGGATGAGAACTTTGCACTTAAAAAAAGAGATCCATACTAAACAGAAATGATGGGTATCATAATTCTTCTTTACTACTTGTATTTTCCAAAGTTCCGTTGCTATTGATCATTCCGTTTTCTACTGCATATTATGTTCAGGTTGTGGTGAACTGAGCCCTATTCAAACTGGCTCTGGTCAAATGGCAGATTACCATTTGAAATGGCAGACATTCCTCGGCTCTGACATATTGAAGACCAGTGTTGTCAATCTTACTTTAAAAAAGAAATTAGTTACAGTTACAAATTACTTCTCCCAAAAAGTAACTGAGTTAGTTACTAAACAGCAAACAGCACTGGAGTCGGCCAATGCCCTTACAACCTCTTGGTGAATGTTGCTATCTTGGTGAATGTTGCTAAGTATTGTATGGGCACATCAGTTCAACTTTTTTTTTTTTTTTTTTTTAATTATTTTTTTCAATTAAAAAAAAAAGCTTAACACAAAATGCACCTTTGCTATTATGTCAAATATTGTCAGATGTGGTGATGTGACCACTTTCTGTGTTTCACTACACAAAAATTGTATTCATTACAGCATATGCTTTACTACTAGCTTACTAGCTTACTACAAATGAAATCATAACGTAAAGTAGATTCATACAAATAAAAGTTAAAAAAAAAAAAAAAAAAAAGCACTAATCCTACAACTGTGTTTATCTCTGTCTCTCAACTGACCTTTCTGTTTTCCGTTTTCGAATTTCTCACTTGCAGACGCAAACATGATTATTTAATTAAACTATTGCCAGTCAACACTCAGAAAGGGTCAAATGTGCTATGAGGAAAATAATTACAAACTGAGGTTTTCAAATTATTCCTAAAAAAATCTACTGCACTTTTTCTTTGCCAAATGTGGTACACAGACTTAGTTCCTCTTGGCAAAGAGAAAATCTTCCTGGTATGCATGAGTGGTTAATATTAACAAGCAGTACTCTGCTGGCACGTTAATCTTGGGGTGATTCAACAATTCAGCCACAGTCAGACCATAAACGGCTCATTTCTTATTATTTCTCCACGGTGGGGTCAGATGGAAAAGGGCAACAATGGTTTATTAGCCTCAGTGTCTCTTTCCTGTACTTTCCTGTCAGTTTGGCTTTTGTTGACATTTACACATTCCAAGCATTCACAGCATTACACATGTGACATGCAAAAGAACAGATACTTTGTAAAACAAAGTTTTTTTTATTTAGCTTCAAACAGTTAGGAATTTGTCCTAACTAGCCATTTTATAAAACACCTCAGTAATCTCTTCATAACAGAAAAGGTGGCCAAGGATAAACACAAGTTGTGAGTTAAGAAAATACTAACTAAAACAAAACACAACAAAAATGATCCAAAAAACGAATTATTAAAATATAGTGAAGACAAAAATGAACAAACTAAATAATACCTTCCTCTCCTAAACTCAAGTACTGTAATTTTCTGACTATAAACTACTACTCACTCATACCCCGTTTATAGTCCAAACTCCAGTGGTGTTAATTTATGGTTTTTATAGGCTAATTTGGTGGGTGCGACTAATAGTTATCTGTAATATTTCTGAATTATGTTGATTCAATCGTGGATTGGGGAGGCATGTGTAATGATGTAGCCTGCAACTGTTTTGTTAATTTCTTGTTACCTATTCTGTTGCCAAGCTTGATGGAAGCTTAGTTTGATTTGGAGGTGTGGGTCGTTCACTAGTTGAAACATCGACTTCTGAGTGTGCATGATCTTTACCCACATGTTTGATGGTGTCAGGTTCACTTGTCTGGTGCTTAGATAAAGTACTCATGGATTAAGCTAAAATGGGCATTTGCTTGTCACCCAGTAATAGAATGCATTTCACTTTGATGTTCCTCTCCTTCATTGAAATAAACTATAATAATAATTGCTACCTTTTTTAACACCCCTGTCCTTGCTTCATCGTTCGTGCGGTAATGCGTCCCCCACTGTACGTGCATACATCACCAAATTAAGGAACAACTGTTGTGTCGAGAAAAGTGACATCTTAATGTTAGTGCCGTAATGTCCATGCAATAAGATGCTAGTTGTGGCCATGAACGTTGAAAAAAACAACACGACAACAATGACAAGAACAAATACAAATACTACAAATTTTGTAGGTGCAGCTAAGAGTCAGGTGCACCTTAGAGTCATGAAATGACAATGATCAGATCATTGATTATATAAACAGATTTTGCAGGAAATGACAAAGAAAAAAAAAATACTGTTGGTAAATCTCATCATCATACATGAATAATTTAAGTTTTGACTCTATTAGTGCTAGGGAAAAAGAATGAATGAATCACAAAGGAAAGTTCACAAATCAAAGTGGAAAAAAGTGTGTTAAGCATCTGTGCGTGGGTTTAGGATATATTGTAACTCATTAAACTCACAAAATAAAAATGAGAAGTTAAGGAAATTATTCATCGTGGGGCTATGGTACGGAGCACAAATGGTACATATTAAGTCCAATTTCATAATTATTTATTGAGCTCATTTTAACGACAATAACAAAATTACCCCAAAATATCCTACATAATGTAATAAGACTGATGAGCACATGTGATGTGTGTGCGTATTCAAGTGTGCATTTGTATGTGTATATTTTCTGAGGAGTGGGACCATATTCGATGTCATAATTTTGGATATGTAACCTTGACTCTTCATTACAACAGGTGCAACCAAATATGGGCCTGTTCATTAAACTTATTTGTTTAATTTCATGCCTGAAGATTTATTATCAAATCAATCTCAAATGGGATCCTGCTGTGACGGATAATACAGTACAGTTATTACTGTCTGTCTACATCATTAACTATTTAATGTAATTTCAGATGGGCATTGCTGGAGAGACAGATGGACAGAGACATGGCATAGGGGTGGTTGGGGGTTTGTCATAGGGGCATTTGCAGATTTTTTTTTTGGGGGGGGGATGTATGAACAGAAAAGCTTTTCGAGAAACCAGTGTTATGTGGGTACCATCTGGGTGTGCAAATGTGTTTTCCAATAACCACCACGATCCGTTGAGACTACTTATCCTTAAGGACACAGAGTTTAAGACCCAAAGCAAAGTCAGGTCCCCATTGTGTTTTCTGACTGTGCATCATATTCTGCATGGTCTGAAGATGCCTGCTAGTTAAAATCATTACAGAAGGAGGAGATGAGAGGTCACACAGCTGCACACTGCGCCTGTTTTACCACATCCCTTTTTCAACCTGTTTGAGGCTCCATATAACACACTTGAATTTATGACGAAGGGCAGGGACTCTTTGTCATATTAAAAATAGCAAGATTGTTTGTCGCAAGAAGTTTTAGTTTTGATACGATCCATCCCTATGGCGGCTGGCAGATGTGCTTCCTATATACTCTTGACAGTTTGAAAGCTCGCTTTGCAAACGATTCAGCGACAGCATCGGTCAGGTGAATTTTTCTAAAAGCGGTACGTGCACTGAGACGAGACTTCACCCGGTGAGCTTGATGCATGCACCAATTCATTGGCATGGCACTACATATCTCTGCTGTTTAGAATTTATTTGAAAATAAGTTAATTTTATTTCATACCTGCCCCCTGCCTTGCCTCTCTACTTACTTGCAGTTGGGTCAAAACCACTTACCTCCTTTCACGCCTGCTCAACCTGCAAATTTTACACCAACACAGTTTTGAATCATACCATTTTTATTTATTTTGTTGATTAAATGACACAATGAGTGTTGACTGAATCGCAAAGTGCAATTTTTTTTCTGGGTGGGAAAAATGGGTGGGGTGGCTATGTTTTAGTGTTGTGTTCACAGATTTTTGACGATTTTCCAATAAATTCAACATAATGTATTGTTTGTGTAATGGACTCTCCTTGCTTGTTTGGTTTCCAGTATAAATATTCCCACTGTAGGGCTACATTTAGCGATGTAGTCATTCTCCTTTTAATTTCTCCAATATAACAGTACATTGCATTGGTCCTAATGAGGTGCACCTGCTGGCTGTATGTAGAAGCATGTGGAAAGTGTGAAGAAACTAAAATAATCTTGAAAGCTTTGACCCTTTGCCAAATGTCTTTTCAAAGAGGCTATCGCAGATTATCTGGTTAACTGTTGAATCTGTTTCATTTTTGTAGTTAAATTAGGAAATTGTGCCAAACAAAATATTTCCTTGTTAGATGAAGTTGGCAATTAAGGCGTTATTCCATTTTTACTTTATAAAATGAAACCCTTTTCAGATCCACGAATAAGTCCGGTAATGTACCGGGATTTACTCGGCATGCACCAAGTGTAAATGCAGTTTGCTACCTCAGCTGGCGCAACACATTAGCCAGAACTTTATTGGCTCGTGACCAAGTCAAAAGTCAGGTACATTACCAGCTCGCACTATGTCTGAATGCAGCAGGTAACGATATGCTTCGCAGAGGTTGATGACGTAGACCGTGCAGCACTACAATAATCCTTTTTCTTCCCCCTAAGACAGTGCTTCTCAATTATTTTCCGTCAAGGCACCCCAAAGGAAGAAATAAATGTTTTGTGTCAAGCCCCAACCACTGGCGTGGGAAATGAGGTGCTGAGTATTGGGGGAAAAAAACTGTGTTTTGGTATTTTGTTGTTGTTGTTAAAAATAAATCAATAAATAAAACATATTGAAACAATGGCACATTTAATTCGGGGGATTAAATATATATGTAGAAAAACGTGTTTTCTTAATAACATGGTCACCACCTGACACCCCTCTTGCTACCAGGTCACATTGGATAAGGCGCTATTGGAAGGGAAAAGTCAACTGTTGAGAGAGGAGGCGTTAACATGGCTCAAAAACGAATTAGCGATTTTTTTTCTTCACAAAACCGGTGAACTTTTCTAAAATTCAATATGAGGTCAAAAATGAAGGTATGATAGTTTACAATAGTGCCGAACGAGGAAAAGTTAGCTGCAGCTTTAGACCGTGGAGAACTTCAAATAACTTGTAGCCGCATTATTGTTTGTTGTTGCTGTTGAGCTGCTTCCCTTGCAGAGCGCTGTTGGATATTGGTGTGCAATTTATTTGAGTGTTATAAAATGTGGGCGGCGTCTCCACCCGTCTGCGTGGCTGTCACGTGTTTGGTGGGGCTCGCGCGCGGCTATATGTGCTTGGGCGCGCTCTAGTCGGTGGCCTCAGTGCCAGGATTAGCGATGGGGCAGCGTAGGGTCTGTTGACGACGAGCTTACACTCACAAGGGATTCACACGATTACTGGTTTGTAGATCACAGAACTGATTTGTGTACACTACACCCCTTCCAATCACTTATCCTATACACTCCCCCAGCCCCTTGCCCTTTTTTCCCTGGTCAACAGGCCCCCCACATGGTGTCAACCGGAAATACATCTAGCTGACGATAGCACCAACATATTCATAGTGTAGACGTGCAATGTATTTCTTGTTGTTGTTTGTGTTTCTTTTCTTTCTTTTCTTGTGTTCTTTTCTTTTCTTCTGCTCCCCCATAGTCCCTTCTTGTTCGCTGCTTTGTCATAATAAACGAGATATGTTGAATGATCACAATGGGAGTATGTCATACTCTCAATATGAAACATTAAAACTGTTCAGATCAACCGGACACTTAGACTTCCATTTTCCATGTCTAACAGCTGAACAGGGCAGGTTAACAAAAACAAACAAAAAAAAAAGTAAAAAGTGGTTGTTAAACCGAGGCTTATTGGACCTTTTAGTTTTCAAATGTGTTTACGCGTCATTGCGCCATCTATCTACAGGGATTTGCATTATAATACACGTGTGCTTTCATTTCCAATACAAAAACTCCCAACACTGTAGGTGAAATAGAGCGCTGTCCCTGTAATAGCCTTGTAGTAGTATGTAAACTATTCAGCATGTGTGTGTACTGCCACTGCGCACCCCTTGTATGGAGAAAAAGCGCGAGCATGACAAATTTGGGAAAAAACTAAATAAGATCCTCAGCACCCCCTGCTGTGAGTGACTTCCAGCGCCCCTGCCACAACATTTTGCCGCCACTGTAAATAGTATAATTTGTCTATAAAATTATTATAAGTACATCTCTACATAACGTTTTGTCCTTGCATATTAAAGAAAAAAGTATTATAGATCAACTTACAATAAAGTATAACTTTATTCACAATTTTTTGTTTGTAAAAGAAAAGACTTAAAGCGCATCAATATGCCTGAATAAAAAAAGTCAATCCATAATGTAAAAATACATCAAATGTACATTTTTTGACCATTTTATACTGAAAAATAAAATAAAATAAAAAAAATCAATAAATAATAATAAAATCAAACTGATTAGCAACATTAACTCAAAGCTCATTATACAGAACAATTTGCCTGAAAAAACAAAAGTTAATAAAACAAAAAGGACAGTGTCATTCGACATAGGGACAGTTTTTATTTTGACAGCACTTGTATCGTCCAGCATGACCGAGACCATGTCCAATGCTACTGGCAGTATTAGCTTCTTTGCTGTGGTGTGGGTTTTTTGCACTGAGCAAATTGGTATGCCACCTTATATGATGCCAGCAGTGCTCACTGGTTTACTGATGTAGCATTCACAAAGTGGGACGATTGTTGGCAATATTGTTTGTCTGTTTGATTGTTGGCACGTTTTCAATAAAAAAAAATAAGCGGCTTATCAATGTGATTGGGGTCTGTCTTGAAGTGAAGTCTTTATCGATTTGGCTTCATGCATTCCGCTGCCAACATTTTTAGACACAGTAAACATACATCTTTCCTTGTTTCTCACTGAATTAAAAGTGAAGCCAAACGCTACATACACTTTGTCATATTTCCTCGATTTAGCTAACGGGAGACATCGCTGAAATCCCTGTCAAATATTTTTTCATGGTGTCTTTACTGCGTGCACTTGTCTGGAGCACAAATACTGCACAAATTCTGAAAATGAGAGCATGTTCCCCGATGTTCAATACCTCCCTAGGGGGCACAACCCACTATTTGAGAAAGACTGCCCTAACATGAATTAACCTTAGGCAAGCAGCAAACAAAGAACTAAACAAAGTAGATCTGACAATGGTCCGTCGTGTTTAGAGTTTAGGAATAGATTTTTAACTTTTGAATGGGATGGCACGGGACTCTATTGCTTAGCAACGGCAGTACAAGTGTTCATAGCTTTTTTTTTTCGTGTTTTTTTTTTTTGGTATTATCATTATTATTTTAAATAAATGTTATAGAGAAGGTTTCGTTGTCCAGGTGTTTGTTGATCTCTTGTTAAAAAATTGGGTCTGATCGGTACAGTAAATGAACTATTTCTGCAATGGAATCTAAAAAAGTAAACAGGCATGTAGTCATGCCCGAGTCGTATGTTGCATGTGAAAGCTGCTGAGTAAGTACTACTACAGTATATTTCCAGCTAGTATCAATGCTGCCAAGCTGGTAAAGTAAATTTCCCTATGCCTGAAAGTCAACAGTCGTGTAAATTCTCAGTATACGGTATTATGTCTGAAAGCAGCTAAGGACACTAGGAAGAAAGCAGGCTTTTAAAACTCAGTGTTTTTGCATTCCATAATTCTTAGTCATCACATTTAAAACATTCAATTTTTCACTGTGAAGCTTTACTCTTACAGGTCTGCACTTTTAAACCACAAACCAGAAAAAAACAAGGACGTTTTGCATAGTTCTATTATCTGTTACTCTCATGAAAATTGTCAATGCACAAACACTATTTGAAAGCTAGCTCTGTTCAGTATCTTTTCAGAGTTCATCTGGAAAGGTGTTCAATTTTTTTTTTTTTTGGTTCAACCTTCTTTAAGTCTATAGAGTGACACTCCTCTATTTTTTAAAACCCACTTTAGGAGTACTTCTGTGTCAAATGAACATCAAACCTCAGCCCAATTGTGAAATGTACAGGATGACCAGAGGTGATTACGAAGGATTACACTGAGCTGCTCCTGATGTGCACTGTGCTTCAGCTTCATAACATGCACTGGCGGTGCTGCAAATCTGTTCGTTACTTGTGACGCGAGATGTGTGTGAATACATTCTTAGCACTGGTTTGTTTGCATATTTATTTCGTTGTTGTTCGAGCCAAACCCAAGCAAGCTAAACAAGATCCGTGATATAATTGAGCTCCTTTAGGTGAGGACGGTACAGGTGAGGTATTTAATTACAGTCCTAAATCTAATATATAAATATTAACATTCCATTCATATTTTGTGAGAACACAAGATATATGTACATATATCTGTATATATAGAAAGAGTCAAGAATAGAAAATGTGTGTGTTTGTTTGTCTTTCTAAACATGACTGGATGTGAACGCCCAAGCTTTCACCTTTGCAGGTGATTACAGCCAAACCGGATTTTCATCTTTAGTTTTCTAACCACGTTATTTGTGTTTAGGGTTTTTGAAGCGAAATCTGTGGTCTCGTTGATGTTTTGTGGTTTTGGCTATTAAAGCAAAACTAAAATAACTAAATATATATCCAATTTGAAATGTATAATAAAATAATGTACTTTAATATTTTCTTTGTCACAAGCACTTCGTAAAATCTTACAGACACATTAAGAAATGCACATTGGTTGAGGGGGATTTATATTAAAAACAACACAGACAAACAGAATGCATCAGTGTCCTCTATGGCATTATAAGATGACACCTGTGACAATATAAAAAGCATCTTGCAAACCAAGGTGCGCTGACTGAACTGACATAACTGGTTTAACTGTAAAAAACAAAAACCTCAGAGAGAGGCCTCTTGACTGAGGGATGAAATGTGTACAAGCAAATCTAGATGCTGTTCGGTCAGTCCTCATTATGAAATGGCTGGATCAAAGCCCTCATGCACATATTTAAAAAAGTTTTCAAAAGTATTCCCCAAATCTAGCATGAATGAAAAAATGATCACTTATGACCTATGATAAATAGTGATATGTAGGATCGCTCTCAATCTTTTGTTTGAACACAGATCTATGAACGGTTAGTTTTCCTTTATCTATATCTGCTTGTCCATTTGTCTGGTGCTTCTAAAATAAATAATACAACTGTCAAGGGGGAGAGGGGGAGGCATTAAAAAATGGTTTACATTCATATTAATGTGTATTTTTTGTGATTTGGTTTTACCTTTTGTGCCAAGTATTACATTAATGCAGGTTTACAATAAAAATCTAAATCAGTATTAGCCTTTACTTACAGTATATATATAGAACAAATACAGTATGTACTTTATATTAAAAAAAAGTTTTTAAAAAAGTACACTATGCGCATAATTAAATCATTTTCAAAGCATATCTCATGTTATAGATGCCTCAATTTACTTCATGGTCCATTCCTTTGACAAAAAAGTGTTTGAATTCACCCATGTTGAAAGGAAAATCAAATCGTGAGCGGTCACTAGTGGATGTACACTCATGGAGCATATTTTTTGTTGTTGTCGTTGTTGACTTGCACAATTGAAGGAGACTGAGATTCAACAAAAGACATATATCCAAATATTATATTGTAGTTTTCAACAGTACACTGTAATCATGCTTACTTGCATCAGATAGATGAAATGCAATAAATACTTCTCAGTTTAATGTAGTGCACTTTGACACCATTGCAACAATACTAAATAATCTTGTAATATTATGTACTGTATTATATATAGACCTTTAAAAAAATAACATCTTGAATAAGCACTAATTTGATTTGTTGGAGGACATTGTGGTCCTAAAGAAGAGGTCTGTGAGTCCATAAAATAAATGTATTTCCATTAATGACGAATGCTTAAAAATGATCATATATTCAGAATGACTAGAACACATTTTTTCAACTTCTCACAGTGTCTGGTAAACATTAATGCAAAAACAGAGGTGTGGATAAGAAATCAAATGTTTGAGGCACGCCTTAACTTTCTGTTAGTGACGTGCATAGAGTCTTTCTTCATTTTCAAAGGTAACTCACAATCTGATTTTGTCTTTTGCTTCTGGAATCTTTTTAAGCATATGCAAGCAGTCAATGTAACAAGAGAAAAAAACAGCCCGAGGCATGTCACGGAAAGGGTAACGAGTGCTGGTTTACATGGAAACATGTCATACCGCTCAGGTCCCTCCTGCAATTGGCCAATCTGCCAGGGTCTCTCCTCTATTTCAATGTCAGCTTCTCTTGTTAGCAAACTCTGAATATAGCTTTCATTGCTCACTGTTTCATTCACAAATAAGTTAACAATGACTGTTGAGTAAAGCGGCTCCGGCTGACCATGATCACTGACCTTTACTAAAAGGCTGTGGAGACCTCGGTTGTTGAGTTCCCTCTCTAATGTAATATTTCCCGTTTCTGGGTCGATGGAAAAAAATCCAGGTTCCCCTCCCTTCCTTTTAATTATACTATATGCAATCACAGCATTCATCCCTGTATCGTTATCCACAGCATAAACTTCAGTGATGGATGTTCCTGGCAAGGTGTTGGGTAGAACCAACATGTAGGACTGATTGGACTGAGGAAAGAGGACAATTGGTGGATTGTCATTTACATCCAACAGAAGCACAGTCACCATGGTTACAGAGGAGAGCATAGGTTCCCCACCGTCTACGGCCTTAATCCACAACTGATATGTCCCCTGTTGCTCTCGGTCAAGGGAAGTCTTGGCCCTTAGTGTTCCTCGGCCTGTGTCTATTATGAAGATGTCACTACCGTTGAGGATAGAGAGGGCTACCCATCCGTTTTCTCCAGCGTCAGCATCTGTTACTGATAGGACCCCAATCTCACCATAACCTGGGAAGTTCTCGGGCACAAAAAAAGTGAAATCCTTGTTGATGAAGCGTGGGCTATTGTCATTGCGGTCTTGCACAGTCACCACAACAGTGGCAATTGACTCCCTCCTTGGGGTTCCCTGGTCCACTGCTCTCACTATGAAGCGGTATGTTTCTTTCTCTTCACGGTCCATTGATGTTGTCACGCTCAGGATACCTGTCACATGATCTAATACAAAGATCCCAGGGGCATCGCCTCCGAGGAGAAAGATGACCTCCCCTAGGGCATCGCTGTCCCGGTCTGTGGCATGGAGCTGCGTGAGATAGGTGTTTGGCGGATTGTTCTCATCAATAGATATTTCCACTAAAGACTGCTGAAAGACTGGAGCATTGTCATTTTCATCCAAAATCTGTACTTTCAGGAATGTTTTGATAACAAGCCCGTGACTGTTCTCAACAACTACAATGATCTCGTACTCCTGTGTCATTTCATAATCCAATGCCTCTGTAGTTTCAAGCAGGTATTCATTTGTTACGAGCTCATAGGGCCCAATCCTAAAAGGGCCTGTACTCTCTAAATGGCAGTTCACCCTGTGCCTAACATCGATGTTAGTGACAGTATAAAAAGCAATAGGAGTAAATACGGGCTCAGATTCCTTTAATGTCACCACGCCATCTTTTTCCTGTGCGATGTATCTAGGGATGACTGCAGGGGGCCCCATTTGAATCTTTATCAAATGAATAGCAACTGCGGCAACAGCGGGAATACAACCAGGTCCATTGGCCAGTACAGTGAGTTTGTAAAGTAATGCAGTACTAGTGTCTATTTTCCCTGCTAGTTTGATCACTCCTGTACTCCTGTCCAAATGGAACAAGCTCCTGGTCTCCCTTGGCACACGCTCGCTGTAAGCATAGCTGATCTGAGCATTAGCACCAAGGTCAGGGTCAAAAGCATGTAGACGTGCCAAATGGGTCCCTTTGGTGGAGTTCCCATGCAGCGTTATATTAAGGTGTGAGTCTGTGAACTGGGGACAGTTATCATTTACATCCAAGATGACAACTTTTAAAGTGGCTGCACCAAGCAGAGGTGGGGTGCCACCATCCTCTGCAATAATGTCTGTGATGTACTCAGCTTGTGTTTCTCGGTCCAACAATTCTGTCACAATGACAAAGGGTGTTAGCTCCCCTCCTTCATTTTCTTCAACATCCAGCGTGAACACACCAAAGTCATTTACAAGCCAGTAGGTCTGCACTCCATAAAGACCCAGGTCCGGATCAACTGCAGGCTGCTCTACTGCATAGCGAGCATTAATGGGTGTGTTTTCCGGGACCGATAAAAGAATCTCATCCACAGGGAACTTTGGTCTGTTATCATTGACATCTTCAATGATCATCTTAACTTTGATGAGCTGAAAATATTGCTGAGGAAGCACAAAAACATCCAGTGAAAGGAAACATCCATATCTGTTTGGGTTGTCAGGGCAAAGTGTCTCCCTGTCAATCTCTGTAGCAGATGTAGAAAACTCTCCAGTAATATTATTGAGTGTCACATACTGTTCACTGAGACTCTTTTGAGCCACACTGAACAAATAGGGGGGGTCAACTGTAAAATCCAAATTTAAATCCACTCCAATGGCTCCTATGAAAGTGTCCTTAGGTAATCCCTCCTTTATTCTATAGATGAGTTCTTTTGCTTGGTTGAAGCTTGCAAAACAGGAATGAGGGCAGGTATAAAGCAAAAGGATGAAAAATCCCTGAAACAATAGTTACAGAAAAAAAACAGATCATTCTATATTGTCAGCCATGTTCTGTACATTGTTTCTAATAAAGCTAATTTTTACTTATACTCTAAAGTTGATTCAAATAACACTTACCCATATTTCCCCTCTTTTGCCAAATCTGGGGTGTTCTTTGTTGACCATATTCATAGTAGATCCAATTCCAAATTTTTGTACTTACAGCAGGAAGAGTAGCATTTTAAAAAAGTATGGCATTTTGAGCCATGCAAATAGATCTCTGCTGAGTCCAAAGCCTACTTGTTGTCTGTCTTGAACAACTCATTCATCCCAGTGCAGACTCAGGACACTCCCACCATATGCAAATCAGTCCCACATGTAAACCAATGAGCCCCAAAGGCACTGTGACATCTGCAGTTCACAGATTACTCCGTTGACATGCTTTTAACATGCATCCTCACATGCCTGCCCTTTGTATACTCACAAATGAATGTAAGATGAAGTATGGTGTACAAGTGACAGACGTATGAAATATAAATAGTTTGATAAGAACTCAATTTCTATGTAATAATTAAAAAACACTCATGATATTGCTTTAATTATATGAAAAAAAAACAAAATATAATTACAGTATATAATAACGATGGATTGACAGTTTTCTGACAGACATTTTGTTCATGGATTTAAAGGCAAAAATGATCAGAAGGCAGATCTTGGCATCATAAGTAGTGATATGGTCTGATTCTGGTTTGAGCCTTTAAATAATTCAGACCCTTAATCCCCATGTGTTCTAAATGCCAGACCAGCTGTTTGCTGGGATTGGAAACATACTGCTGAGAGAAAATGAGTGATTGAAGTCCAGTGGACATGGGCGTACAAACGCATGAACCTACGCACACGCACACACACACACAACTCTAATGAATATATTAATTAAATCATATTTCTTGCAAATATTTTAATTTAGGAATACGTTCAGAAACACACGGTACGTAAGGAAAAACTGACTGACCCTAAAGTATGGGAACATTATTGCAGAGTAATTATAGCTTCAAAATTTGCAAATGGGCAGGTGACTATGATGGGTAAGCCCAGAGATCCAGTTTTTTGTTCTGTGAAAATATTCCATGGAATAACAGACTTTTTGGACACCAAATAAAATAACTACATTTTTATTCTACTGCCAATATCTGGTTAATGTAAAAAAAATATGTGACAGCATTGTATGTCTGTCCATCTGTCAGTATGTCTATCCAGTTTGATCCTGATGAAACAATTTTCTTTTTAAAGTTTGTGATAAAATAAACAGAATTCAAGGCAATAATAGGATGTAAAATACCAATGCTTCACTGCTGTAATGTGTGTAAATTTAAATGTGGTCTGTAATGAAAGTAGCCATATAAATTGTTCCGGAGAGTAAAAACTAACAATTGCATCAATTTGCGACCAATATATACCAGATTTTATCCAAATTATTTAAAAGCAGCTTGATGACTATGTTTGTTTCCTGGAGAAAAAAGCTTTACATCATTAGTTCAGAGAATCATTCTGTTTAGATCAAAACAGTATTGCCTGACATGAGCAAATTATGAATTACAATACAACAGAATACATGACTTTACAATATACAACACAGCACTATACTATTATGCAAACGACTAGTATATATTTATTTATTTGTTTTTAAAAAGGTTACTACTGAATCAAAAGTTTCAATCTAAGGGCTTTTTTTTTTGCATCAATTCATTCTGTGTGAGATGAGCCTTGGTAATCTCTTCTCCGATTTCCGAACAGATGTCTTATCAACAAGGGTCTCCTCTTTTAATCAAAGTGCTGCTAAGCTATCTTGATAGATTAGTGGCTGGTAAGATGGATATTACCACACATATTAGCTCTACTTTGGCTAAACAGCTGCGTCAAGACTTGTGGATAATATTTTTGTTTTGAATGGAAAGTTTTGTGAATCCTGTATTTAAAGGTACAGTGGTACCTCTACATACGAATTTAATTCGTTCCAGGACCTTGTTTGTAAGTCGAAATGGTCGTATGTCGAGCAGGATTTCCCCATAGAAATACATTGTAATTCCATTAATTCGTTCCAAAGCCTAAAAACATACACTAAATTCTTAATAAATACTGCTGGCACTGTTACAAATGGCAATTAAACATAGAAAAACAAATAAGTTATGAATACATAATTCAGAATAATATAATAATAAGAAGAATAATTAATAATTATTTCTGTAAATAATGTAACGAAGCGGATTCTAATATGGCGGACACTTTTTACTGTCCCTGAACGCACCGCGAAGCTGACGTCTCAGTGAGATAGGTCGGTGCGGTAGAGATAATACTTTCGTTTTCTTGAGAGCAGTCAACTGCTTAAGACAATGGGCGTTTTGTGTTGGATAAGTTCTTAAATAAATGATAAAAACGTGACGAAGCTGGCGATTTCCTTGGCAATGTTACCACAATGATAACTGTCACCTTAACTTATAAATAGTGGCGAACGGTGGTCGGAAGAGGACCACGGAGCTGTATTGTTGAGCCAGTTCAGGGACGCGCACCCCAAGCTCATATTTTTCTATAACTTGCATCTTCATTTCAAAGGTAAGCATCACTTTTTTCCTTGTTTCTCCAACTGTATCAACTTTTTTTGAAAACTGTGTTGATTTCTCACACAAGAAAACCACCGTGCGTTCGTTTGCAGTGCTGTCATGTCGTCGTATTTCGAGCAACTCGTCGGATGTAGAAACAAATGGCGGCTCAAACTTTACGTCGGATGTCGAAAAGATCGTGTGTCGAAGTGATCGTATGAAGAGGTACCACTGTAATTAAATGGGTAATTGTTGGCTATGGATGACTATTTATTATGCCCTGACATTGAAGAGGATAAAGCGATAGATCAGTGTTTCCTATGATTTGCATTATTGCCACAGTCATGATGAATAAACATAAATATCATCAATCATGAGTAGCAATCAAGTTTTTGGCTCAGATGTCTTGCTGTAATCACCAGGTAGCCTACTGTATATCGTAGCCCATTCATCATGGACAAATGTTCTCGGTTCATTAATAATTATATAGGATTGAATGTTCCAACTGCTACAGTATCGTCAAGTCCCACTAAAGATTCTCTCAGGGGTTTACGTCAACAATTTGCATGGTCATTCTGGAATTTGCCAGCCCTTTGTCTGGAACAAGGATATGGTAGATTTGGAGGTATACTTGTGATTATCATGTCACAATGTCAAATGTGTCCCAAGCTTCAGCTTTGTCACCGATAGCAAAGGAGTACACCTGGGATTTCTGAAGCAGTGGCATTAATAGCGTAGTGTGTGCCTGTTTAAGTGCCTTCCTCAACTTTAATCCAGACTTTTCTTAACACTACCTGGCAACAGGCTCAGACCACATATACACAAGCCAAGTAATGTTTGAAAGTTTCTTGTAGGCTATAAGCGATATGTGGATTTAGCTGCACTCAACATGAATCTAAATCGTGACTTTCTGAAAGTATGATGTCAATTCTCTGCCCTTCTAACTTGTGTGCGTGCGTGAAGGTAGTCTGAGTTAAAGTGCCTGTAGCCTACAGCGGTTACAAAGTAAACACTACAAACTTTCTTTAAATAAAGGAATATTTACTTATGTTTGATCATGAACGGACATGTAGAAAAGTTATGACCTCAGACACATCCTGCCATGTTAGCTGCACAACAACAGCTCTCTCTCACTGTTTACATTTTCGCCCTGTAGTTAAACACTGAATTTACGCCATATTCGTGTCGACCATGTGGCAGCTACGCACTCATCTGACGTCGGCCAGTTTGTCCGGCGGTAATTCTCCAGCTGCTCCCCCGGCAAACATGCTCTTCTCCCGCAGCAGGGAACGAGCTGTAACTTGCCCGCCACTAGGCGGGTTGCCGATCGGCGATGACAATCGACAACCCCGCTGCCATGTGACATGATCCTGGTTAGTTTTGTGTGATTTTTCGCTTCGAAAGCCAAGAATTGACTTTGAAACATCACTCGGTTCGGGTTAGCATGTCGGCTAGCTGTCACGCCTCTTAGTTTGTTTACATTCTCTGAAGCAGGGGCAGGGACAAGAGCCGGTCTAACTACGGTGGCATAAAATATCGTTCGGGATGTGCGACAGTAAGGTGAAGTGGACAGTTTTGACCATTCTGGAGTAATTTTGCCATGCCGTACTGAATAAATGTATTTTCAATATTTTATATTCCATTTAGCACAAGACCGTTATTTGTCATGACCTTACCATTTATTTAGCAATTGGGGAAAAATACTTGGATAAAAAGAATATCCTGTAGAAATATTGGAGTAGAGAGATTGAAACAATGAAATTTTGCTGCTCTCTTCCTTGCATTTTCCTGTTTCTGAATAATTCCCCCTCAACGAGCTGAATTCTAAATCAGGGTTAGGGTTAGGGTCATCGTCCTGTTGGGGACGCTAGAGCCCTATAATGGTAGGCGTGGCCAAATGGCAGATTAAAAATCTAATTTCTCGTCATCTGCGCTTTGCCAAGTTGTTGTATATAGTCGAATTGTCTCAAAATATGATTCAAATTCACATAATAATGCCATTTAAGACTTTTTTTTAATCCTGTCGTATGCACTTTAAGTAACTTTCAAACGTTGCTTGGCTTGTTTGTCTGATGGCGGTAAGTATGTTTGTTTTCCGTTATGGGCAGCTATACTAATTATAAAAAAAAAAATCCCTGGTGAAAACGGGCACCATACATTAAAAAATTAAAATAAAATCCACTGGCAAAAATGGGCACCAGTCAATTATAATAGTATATATTGGAGAAATAGGCCTATTGTCCTCTCATTGAACCCCAAAAATAAGTTGACGTGTGTGTATATATTTTATTTATTTATTTATTTTTCATTTGGAAGAATGGTGTTTCACAGGTACCGGTACAAACAGGTACAGCAGTCCTACAGCATTCTTTATCTGATTTCTTCCTTGAGCATTGCAGTCTTTTTGAATCCGTTAGCCTTCACCGGATGCTTTCAACACCTATTGAAACCTCTGTTCACAAGAATGGTAGCTTGTCTTTAATAAGATGAATCATTTTATCAGTAAGTAAAACAAGGACATTTTTGAGTGTATTAGATTTTTTTCCTATTGTTATTTAAGTTGTATCTATTTAATATGATTGTAAAATAATACTTTTAAACTGTGTGTTTTGATGCTCTTCTAGTTTGAATTTTCTCCCCGTTACCATTAAAAAAACACGCATGTTTAGCTAATAGAAGACACAACATTGTCATAAAATTAATGGGATTCATCGACGAGCAGCCGTCCATGGTGTACCGTGCTCTCAAATTTACTTAGTTTGGATGGTTTTCAGCTCAGCCGTAACACCGAAGACAAACGTGACGGATAGATTGATGTGTGGTCTATTGTCTTTGCTCTTATGCTGCCATCTGCTGGTAAGAAATGTACACATTTACCAGGTTCTTATTTATGAAAATTATTTGGCATAAGACTGCGTGTATGCTTGTGTAAAGCGATTTTTTTCCTCTAGTGTGGGCAGAAGTAATTTTAACTATACATTTTTAATCATTTTGTATAGCTGGTATATAAATAAATGTACATACAATAATAAAATATATACACAATATATAGAATTTAATTAAATATGTATTATAGATATTAATATAATTTATTTCATTTAAAAACATATTTGTTGAACAAAAATATTAACATCTCTTATTATTCAAACAAATACAAAATAAAGGGGGTAAGGTTTCAAAAACACCATCATTAGTTTGGCTGAGCCATGAGCCAGGAAAAACATAGAGATACCTGACTAGCCTCATCTCATCTTTCTCTTCTAAATGTTCAATAAATTAATCTTTTGTCAGCGCTATGAGGCGGACCACATTATACTGACAGAGTGTAATGGTTGCACAGAAAATGTAAATGGCACAGTTTTAAGATAGGTGGCTTAATTTTTTATTTTTACATTATGACAATGGTCAAATTATATATATTTTTTGTTGTGAGAAATCTAAGGTGTTGCTTAGGGTGTGAAAATGGCCCAAAATGCTTAAGAAACGCGTTCAATACAAGAGCACATTGGCTATGTTTTAGCACCATCTCGGAATATAAACTATAGTTGTTTTAAGCACTGTCAAATTTGTATGAAGGATTTGTCTAACAGCTCATATTTCCAAAACCTGCTTTATTTTAATCCATCAACTCAGCTGACAGAAATGCATCTCATGATATGTATGCCTTCATTCGGCACATTGTAAAAATGCTGAACATGTTTTCTAGCAATGTAGCGCAGAGCCTGCTTTAAATAAAACATACCAGAAACAGAGATGACAATCCATTGTATTTGATTGACAGACAGAACAGCAAGCTAGGTCGAGAAAAAAACATGAAGAGTAATTTGAGTGCGACTCTGTGACTCTTGAAGGTGCATGCTGCGTATGTCCATGCCTGGGAACAGTTGCCTGAGTGCAATGCATCTCTCACACAGCAGTCGCCAAGATTACCTGCCATGCCGACCAGTAATGAAGTTTCTATTGACTGAGCCCACCATAGGTACTTGTTTCTGTGTGCTGGCTGTTTCAAAGTTTTAATTTAAAGTTTTAGAATCCAATTGTTCATTTTTTTGGGAAACGAGAATTTCCTGCAGAGTATCAATTACTGATGGAAAACATTTAAAGTTCAATTTAGGTTTATTTAAGTCTAAAGAAAATCTGATCGCAAATAGGGAAAAAAATAGTAGACAATGCAACATAGAATCTTGAGGTTGTTTTTGAATATAATGTTCGGTCATAAAGCATCAGCTTCCTTATATTACATTATTCCCTATCAAAAAACAATGTTTTAAATTTTGCTTTTGGATTCGATATATAAGATACTTTGTCAGAGCCCTACTGATTTTGTAAGAATTAGATCAAGGCCTTCCGGTCTGATGGAAAAATGTGTAAGCCTATGTGCTTACTAATTGCAATTTACAACTTTTATTATTGATGGGGAAAATATTATGTGATGCCTTAACATTAGCACAATATGCCTTTGTGATGTATGATTGCCTCTGTGACCTAGATTGTAAGAACTTTTCCTTGTTTACTCCGCCACTTTGACGATTGTTTTTCACCTTGGGTTCTATAGTTAGGAGGGAATCTCATGAGATAACTTAAATAAACATTCTACTTTAGCGTCTGGGAGCCTCAACTGGGAGGGAATCTCATACCCTTACGGGGGGCGGTGTCTCACGAGTTCAACTTGTTTTTCACACTACTTTAGCGCTTGGGTTGTACAACAAACCAACACCGGGTGGGAGTCTCTGGGCAGGTGGTGCATTTTCGTGGGAGCGGGGATTGGCCACCCGTGCCCCCACGTCGGCGCGCCTATAAGAGTCAGGAGATTCCCCAACCCCCTCGGAGTCCGCCGTAGGATTAACGTACAACATCGCTCGGCTATGTTCCTTGGTTACTCTGACCCGGGGCGTTGGCTCTCCGCTCATTTGTCCACGGTAAGAGATTTTCATTGTTAAGGAACATCTTGTTGTGCTTTAACGGTAACGCGGGGATCTTAGGTTTGACAAACTATATCTAGCACTATTGTTTCTTGTGTTTTGCTTGTTTTTTGCTCGCCTTTGTGGGATTGTAATCAATAAACTTCATTTATTTGCAATTTCTGATCAATAAACATAGTATATTTCGCAAAAGTGTGCCCGTTGCTGACTCACTGCGAACCCGGAAATTTCGGAAAACAATTATGTGCAGGAAAGCAAGTGTATTAAGAAATTTGACTGAAAAAAAACAAAACAAAACCAACGGTATTGTAAGATTCTAGGATCAGTTTTATTTCTGTTCTCTAAACAGTGTTACTAATCTTTAAAAAAGTAATTAATTACAGTTACAAATTACTTTTCCCCAAAAGTAATTGAGTTAGTAACTTAGTACCGCAAAGTAAGAGTAATTAGTTACTCGGCAAAGTAACTGACGTTACTTTTCATGTTCTACACGTTATTACATGATCCATTCTATAACGTCTTTCACATGAAATATGTGTATAGTAACTGATTGAATTGAACTGTCTTTTTCATTTAAAAAAAAAAAAAAAAGACATAGGTCACCCTTTTTGACATTTTTAAAATTTCACCTATATAAGAGTGTAATAGTGTACAAACTTTAACTTTCAAATGCTGTGAGAAAAAAAAGCCTTTTTCCTGTTGTACCAAACCGGGACTTGTGTATACCGCCATACCCCTAATATATATATCTATATACCGTATTTTTGGGACTATAAGTCACAGTTTTTTTCAAAGTTTGGCTGGGGGTGTGACTTATACTCTGAAGTGACTTATGTGTGAAATTATTAACACATTAGGATATCATTTCACATGTTATTTTGGTGTTTTGGAGTGACACTGATGGTTTGGTAAACTTTTTAGCATGTTCTGTATGCTATAGTTATCTGAATAACTCTTAATAGCTATGTTACGTTAACATACCGGCCACGTTCGCATTTCATTGTTCATGCATCATGTAACATTATCATACTGTACACTTATTCAGCATGTTGTTCTCTATTGTATTTGTATTTTAAATGGCCTTTCAAGATGACATATCTGTTCTATGTGTTGGATTTTATCAAGTAAATTTCCCCATAAAAATGGGACTTATACTCCGGTGCGACTTATATATGTTTTTTTTCCTCTTCGTTGGGCATTTTATGGCCGGTGCGACTTATACTCAGGTGTGACTTATAGTCCGAAAAATACAGTAGATATATTTTCAATATGCAGGTGGGGGAAATCTAACCCTCTTCTATCTTTGCTGTAGTTGTTTTGATTAGAGAGAAAAAAAAAAGTCACACAAGGTTTATGGGTACGTCATTCAAGAAAGTTTTCGGGCAAGTGACTATTTTTGGTAATAAAAACAAAAACTAATTATTATTATTATCATATTGTAGCATCTATAAGGACAACGCCCACTTAGTGATGATAATGCATACTGAACAGCAAAACAGCCCATTATTATCAATTAATTATACCCACCTGAACGCCACGAACTGTCTGTAAAAAGTTTCCCAAGCTTTTAACATGAGGCTCGCCACGCTAAATGCTAATACTAGCGAGAACGCGAATGCTATGCTAACGCTCCGAGTCACTTATCATCGCGTTTGCAATGGCGTCACAACCTCCTTTCTCTCCTCCCCTCTCTCACTCTGCTCTCTCCATGTCCTCAGACATTTCTTGGGTCATTCAACCAACGAAGTAACACATATTAATGCACGCCTTTACATCGTCAGTAATGGTAACGGCGTTGCAAAGGTGGGAAAATTAATGAATTAGACTACTCACTGCTGACAAAAATAATGCCATTAGTAACAACACTGTCACTTAAAATGCCAATGAGAAAGGGAGAGACAAAGGCAATATCAACAACGAAATTTCTGCGTTAATTTGGAAATCATCTTTCAAATACTTGTGTATGGATTTCCATTTTCTGAAACGGCACAAACACATTGTATGTGTCTAATGAGCACTGATGAACAGATTTTGGTAACCCTTTTGATGAAAGTAAGAAAATCTACAAAACAAGATACTGTACTACTGGTGATAATGTATAAGCAGTGCGTCCTGTTCTGTAGGAAAGATGTAGAAAATGAGAGTCATGCAATCTACGACATCCAAACCTTGAAAACTATACAGTCAAGTAAGCGAACTATTAGAGCTGTGGGTGTGAGTAGGACTGACCTAGACAGGAATGTATTTCATAATACATACTAACCTTGTTCATACATTTCAATCATTATTTTGTGAAGAATAATTAGAAAACATATTCTTTAAAACAAATGATGTATGTGGCCATGTCTATCATTCACCAAGACTATGATGAACTACTCAGTCACCACAGATGTATGCAGAATTGTTTAAAACAATGGCATATGTGTGTGTTTGTTCATTCGTTTGTCAGTTTTCTATGAAAAAATGCAGTGGTGAACATGGCAATCACACAATTACTTGCACACGCTGGAGTAGGGGGCCACCTAGTTAGCGAGCAACGTCTTGGTTCATAGAACATGATGTATCACAAACAAAAGACTGGTGGTCTGTTGTTGACCTATTATAGCCACATGGATGGGCAACATTGTTATCTCAGTATTAGGCAGTGCAGTTTTACATCACTGCCTACGACAGCCATAAAAATATTGAATTTAGGGTGTCTGTCAAAACTGTCACAACATCAGTAATACAAAGATATATTATAGATTTCCAGATAGCACCAGTTATGAGCAATTACAGACCCAAGCGTTTAACAAGGCTGACACCACAGCACAGCTTCGATAATTGGATAGGACAAACCTTCCTCAGCTGTTTGCTAATGCAACTGCTGTTCAGTGGTACATCATTAGAATGCTGTTGTTGTGTTGTTTTTATTCAGATTGCTGAAGTGGTTCAATGTGACAGCATTGTGTAGATGCTATGATACAATGGACATGCTCAAGGTCATATTTGACAAGACAACAAGGCAGAGCATATCAGATTGTGGGGAGGGGGGGCGAAGAAACACAGAGGGAATAAACATTGTATGTCTTGTTTTGAATCTCCTCCTTTAACCAGGGACCTCTAACATGCAATTGTCATACTGTTTTGATTAAAGATACGATCCTTTAATGATCCCCAGAGACTCAGTGTGCAACAATATCAAGCCTTGTTGCATGCTATACTTGTTCTTTGTGTATGCATGAGGTTGTTGTGCATGAGGGCAGCCTACACAAAACTAATATATTTCCATGTCACCAGACTCTCCAGGTGATGTATGTCCTTCTGCCCTCTGAGGAGTTATGAGGGGGGTGGAACAAAAGGAAGAATATGGATTTCTGGGCATCCTTTCAACAGCATCTTTATTACTTCTTTTTGACATTAGAGTCCAAGGTAACTGCCAAGGAGGATTTTGGATCTGTATGTTTGCATGCTTACTATACATAACACTCACTCACTATAATATCAAATACAACTACTCTGAGAAGATACTGCAATATTCTCATCAAAATGTCTAATCTTAATGTATCTTGCCATGCAGTATTCATTTTGTTGTTGAAAAATGTTTGTCATAGCATAGTCATGGCAACAAAATTCTCAAATAAAAAGAGAATACATACCATACCATCATCTTCCGCTTGCTCCGAGGTCGGGTCATGGGGGAAGCAACTTTAGCAGGGAAGCCCAGATTTCCCTCTCGCCAGCCACTTCAACCAACTCCTCCGGCGGGATCCCAAGGCGTTCCCTGGCCAGTGGAGAGACATAGTCTCTCCAGCGTGTTCTGGGTCGTCCCCGGGGCTTGCCGCCGGTGGGACATGCCCGGAACACCTCTCCGGGGAAGCGTCCAGGAAGCATCTGAACCAGATGCCCAAGCCACCTCAGCTTGTATCCGGGATATTATTCTTTCGGTCACGACCCACAGCTCGTGACCATAGGTGAGGGTAGGAAAGTAGATCGGCCGGTAAATCGAGAGCTTTGCCTTTCGGCTCAGCTCCTTCTTCACCACTACAGACTGGTGCAGAGTCTGCATTACTGCAGATGCTGCACCGATCCGCCTGTCGATCTCCCGCTCCCTTCTACCCTCGCTTGTGAACAAGACCCCAAGATACTTGAACTCCGGGGATCTCATCCTCGACCCGGAGAGGGCACTCCATCCTTTTCCGACTGAGGACCATGGTCTCGGATTTGGAGGTGGTGATTTTCATTCCAATCGCTTCACACTCGGCTGCGAACCGCTCCAGTGAGAGTTGGAGGTCATGGCCTGATGAAGCCAACAGCACCACATCATCTGCAAAAAGCAGAGATGCAATGCCGAGCTCACCAAACCTGACCCCTTCAACGCTTCGGCCCTGCCTAGGAATTATGTCCACAAAATTATGAACAGAATCGGTGACAAAGGGCAGCCTTGGCGGAGTCCAACCCTCACTGGGAACGAATTTGACTTACTGCCGGCAATGCGGACCAAGCTCTGACACCGGTCGTACAGGGACCGAACAGCCCTTACCAAGGGGTTCGGTACCCCGTACTCCCGGAGCACCCTCCACAGGACTCCCCTAGGCACACGGTCGAACGCCTTCTCCAAATCCACAAAACACATGTAGACTGGTTGGGCGAACTCCCATGCACCCTCGAGGACCCTGCCGAGGGTGTAGAGCTGGTCCACTGTTCCACGGCCGGGACGAAAACCACACCGCTCCTCCTGAATCCGAGATTGGACTTCTCGACGGACCCTCCTCTCCAGCACCCCTGAATAGACTTTACCGGGGAGGCTGAGGAGTGTGATCCCTCTATGATTGGAACACACCCTTTGGTCCTCCTTCTTAAAAAAGGGGACCACCACCCTGGTCTGCCAATCCAGAGGCACAGTCCCCGATGTCCACGCGATGTTGTAGAGTCGTGTCAGCCACAATGGCCCCACAACATCCAGAGCCTATAGGAACTCTGGGCAGATCTCATCGATCCCCGGGGCCTCGCCACCGAGGAGCTTTCCAACCACCTCAGTAACTTCAACCCCAGAGATTGGCGAGCCCACCCCGTAGTCCCCAGACTCTGCCCCCTCCAAGGAAGGCATGTTGGTGGAACTGAGGAGGTACCGCCGAAGCTGCAGTCCGCTTGGCCAGCCGGTACCTGTCAGCTGCCTTCGGAGTCCCACAGGCCAAAAAGGCCTGGTAGGTCTCATTCTTCAGCTTGACGGCATCCCTTACTGCTGGTGGACCAGCGGGTTCAGGGATTGCCGCCACGACAGGCACAAACTATAGCTCTGATTGGCCACCTCAACAATAGAGGGGTAGAACATGACCCACTAGGACTCAATGTCCCCCACCTTCCCTGGAACAAGGGAGCGGTTCTGCGTGTGTGTTAAAGCTCTTTCTGACAGGGGATTCTGCCAGACGTTCCCAGCAGACCCTCACAATAAATTTGGGCCTGCCAGGTCTGGCCAGCATCCTCCCCCGCCATCGGAGCCAACACACCACTAGGTGGTGATCAGCTGACACCTCCGACCCCCTCTTCACCCGAGTGCCCAAAACATGCGGCCGCAAGTCCGATGACACAATTACAAAGTCGATCATCGAACTGCGGCCTGTCCTGGAGCCAAGTGCACATATGGACACCCCTATGTTTGAACATGGTGTTCGTTATGGAGAAAGTCCAATAACAGAACACCACTCGGGTTCTGATCGGGGGGGCCATTCCTCCCAATCACTCCCCTTCAGGTCTCACTGTCATTGCCCACGTGAGTACTGAAGTCCCCCAGGAGAACGAGGGAGTCCCCAGAGGGGGCGCTCTCCAGCACACCCTCCAAGGACTCCAAAAAATGTAAAACAGAAATAATGGAATTCTACAATGTCTGCTACATTGATTTCAACATGGTCGCCAACAGGTTTTGACCACTGAGCTAACGAAAAGGTGCTGTTTAAGTGAGTATCTCCATGTACTTTTAAAGCTGAGAAAGGCAACATAATGGAGGCTGAATTTAAGCTTCTTGTGCAAGCTATATTCCACCGTATTTTCATAATTGGCTGTGGGTCAATAAAAACTGAGCTCTGGGCCTTTGCACATCCCTGACCATGAAAAATGTTTGACTCCCAAGGTAAGTATGACCAACTTTAAAATACATACACAGCTGGCCAAAAGTATTGGTACCCCTGCAATTTTGTCAGACAATGCTCAATTTCTCCTAGAAAATTATTGCAATTACAAATGCTTTGGTAGTAATATCTTAATTTATTTTACTTGAAATAATGAAAAAACACAAAAGAGAATGAAGGAAAAAAAAAAAAAATCATCATTTTACACAAAATTCCAAAAATGGGTCGGACAAAGGTATTGGCACCCTTTGAAAAATCATGTGATGCTTCTCTAATTTGTGTAATTAACAGCACCTGTTACTTACCCATGGCACATAACAGGCGGTGGCAGTAACTAAATCACACTTGCAATTAGTTAAAATGGATTAAAGTTGACTCAGCCTCTGTTCTGTGTCCTTGTGTGTACAACATTGAGCATGGAGAAAAGAAAGAAGACCAAAGAACTGTCTGAGGACTTGAGGAGCAAAATTGTGAGGAGGCATGGGCAATCTCAAGGCTACAAGTCCAGCTCCAAAGACCTGAATGTTACCGTGCGCAGTGTCATCAATAGGTATAAAGCCCATGGCACTATGGCTATCCTCGCTAGATGTGGACGGAAAAGAAAAATTGACAAGATATTTCAACGAAAGATTGTGCGGATGGTGGATAAAGAACCTCAACTAACATCCAAACAAGTTCAAGCTGTCCTGCAGTCCGAGGGTACAACAGTGTCAACCCGTACTATCTGTCAGCGTCTGGATGAAAAGGGACTCTGTAGTAGGATAGCTAGGAAGACCCCACTTTTGACCCAGAGACATAAAAAAAGCCAGGCTGGAGTTTGCCAAAACTTACCTGAGAAAGCCAAAACCGTTTTGGAAGAATGTTCTCTGGTCCGATGAGACAAAAGTAGAGCTTTTTGGGAAAAGGCATCAACATAGAGTTTACAGGGGAAAAAAATGAAGCCTTCAAAGAAAAGAACACGGTCCGCACAGTCAAATATGGCGGAGGTTCCCTGATGTTTTGAGGTTGCTTTGCTGCCTCTGGCACTGGACTTCTTGACCATTTGCATGGCATTACGGAGCCTGAAGACTACCAACAAATTATGCTGCATAATGTAGGACCCAGTGTGAAAAAGCTGGGTTTCCTTCAGAGGTCATGGGTCTTCCAGCAGTACAATGACCCAAAACACACTTTAAAAAGCACTAGAAAATGGTTTGAGAGAAAGCACTGGAGACTTATAAAGTGGCCGGCAATGAGTACAGACCTGAATCCCATAGAACACATTTGTAGAGATCTGAAAATAGCAGTTTGGAGAAGGCACCCTTAAAATCTCAGAGACCTGTAGCAGTTGGCGAAAGAAGAGTTTTGTGTGAAATGATGATCATGAATTAAATTTTCTTTTTTTCTTCTTCTGTTTTTTGTTATTTCATTGCAAACAAAAAAAATGAAGATATGACTACCAAAGCATTTGTAATTGCAATCATTTTCTGGGAGAAATCCAGCATTATCTGACAGAATTGCAGGGGTGCCAATACTTTTGGCCAGCTCTGTAGGTGTACCAGGTCCAAGTGTAGCCCTCAAAGCTCTAATTAATACTCTAAATAACTCTAATGTGAATTTAAACTGCACTTATATTGAAATTGTGAATAAATATGGAAATAGAAACTGTACTTAAATTATTCAATTAGATTCCATTCCAAAAACAATAAATTATAAATGTAGACACGCAACTGAAAGCAGTTCTAAAATATCAATTGCAAACCAATTGAATCTCCGTTAAATTTAATTGAATTCATTTCACAAATTATAATAAATAATAAGTTAAAATAAGCCAACCCAACATGCATTTTACATATTTAATCAGTGATCTTAGTGTGCTATTAGTGTCATATCTGTATGCCTTCTCAGTTCTTTTTTCATTCCAGCATCTGATTCAGCTGGATGGGCGGGGCCGTTGCAACACACCTGTGGCGCATTTGGAGCGCTCATTATTTAAGGACTCCGGCCACCGTCTGTGAGTGTCGGACTATTGCTTGTTTGCGTGTTACTTGCCTTGCTTACCGCTGTGTGTGCATCATCTTTCGAGCTTCCTGACGTTTCTACGGTCGTGTCCTGGTTTGATCATTTTTTTACTTTTATGTTCTTTTGGATCTTGTAGTTAGAATTTTGTACTCTGCTATACTTGCGTCTTAGAGCGTGCTCTTTTAGTTGTACCTTTTCATACTCGCGTTTTTTGGCGTGCTCCCTTAGTTGTAAATTGGTATACTCGCAATTTTGGCGTGTATACAAACATTCACTATTTCGGTTTCTTGGTCTGTGATTTGGATCCGCATCAACGGCTTGCCGTTCACATCAATTAGATGGCGTCTGTATATTCATATATTCACTAGGGCCACAATGGGTCCTAGTGGGTGCAGGTTTCCTTTCCAGCCACTGAAGATGACACCTTTTCACCAATCTGTTCTCTTACAAGTTGCTGTCAGGAGCAGCTAGTTTCAGCAAAAACCTCATTGGTCAAACTGTCTGTGCGTTTTCAGTTGGAGCAAAAACTAGGACCCACGACGCCCTGTGTGAATCCGTTTGACACCTGTGTCATATATTCATTACACTGCCTCATGCAGATTAAAACAAAATATTAACACTCTAAACATTTTCAATCCGACTGTTACTGTGTACCTATTTCTGAGGCAAGGAGGAGCTTGCAAGTCTACCACGAGAATTGATGAGTCTCCATATGGAAAAGGAGAAAAGGTTCATAATAAATTGCACACGATGAAAATAAACCAAATAAAACAAAGGAGAGTTGTGACAAAGGATAGGGCATTAAGGAGACGGTGCATGGTATAGACAGGATACTTCTCTCCCTTGGGTCAAGCAGTCATAGTGCCTTTGTTTTTTCGTTATCCCAACTTTCCACTGTGACCTTACATTAGACATAGGGGAAAGGAGAGAACGCTGTGGCTTTCCTTCGACATCACACCTGACATTTCTCTCGTTGTGACTAGTGCTGTTAATCTTACTTTAAAAAAGTAATTGGTTACAGCTACAAATTAATTCTCCCAAAAAGTAGTTGAGTTAGTTGCTCAATTACCTCACCCTAAGAGTAATATGTTGTTCGGTAAAGTAGCTGACGTTACTTTTCATGTTCTACACGTTGTTACATTATTCATTCCAAACCGTCTTTCACATTAAATATGTTAATGTTAACTGATTGAACTGCCTTTTTCATTCCCCCCCAAAAAATAGGTCACTTTTTTTTTTTGTGAGTGTGATGGTATACAAACTCTAACTTTCAAATGCTGTGAGAAGCTCCGTAGTGATTAGTAAACTGTGGGTACAGATTAGCGATGATTTTTTATTTTTTTCTATCCTGGCACCCGGGGGGCTCCGTAGAATAGTGGCGTGTGTACTGCCACACCCCTAATATACAGTATATATGATGCAGACATATTTTTCAATATGCAGGTGAGGCTCTGAGTCTCTTTCCTCTTCTATCTTTGCTCTAGTTGTTTTGATTAAAAAATCACACATGGTTTATGGATACATCATTCAAGAAAAGTTTAGGGCAAGTGACTATTTTCGTGATAAAAATGAAAAACTCATCATTATATTGTAACATTTACAAGGACAACGCCCACTTGGTGATGATAATGCATACTGAACAGGAAAACAGTCCATTATTTTCAAATAATTGTACCCAACTGAAGGCCATGAACTGTATGTAAAAGAAAAAAAGTTTCCCGAGCGTTTAAGACGCTAAATGCTAATGCTAGTGAGAATGCGAATGCTATGCTAACAGTCTGAGCCACCTAGCATAGCGCGTCACAACCCCCTTCCCCGCACCTGATCGGCTCTCTTCATGTCTCTCAGACATCTCTTGTCATTCATCCAAATTGTGGTAATACACACCCTTGTGTTCTCAGTAACGGTAACGGCGTTGAAAAGATGGGAAAAGTAATGAATTAGATTACTCACTACTGACAAAAATAACGCTGTATGTAATGCCATTATAAGGCCGAGTTATACTTCCGCGTCAGACCTGCGCCGTCAAGGAAGACCCGAGTTACGACCCTGCGCCGTAGCCTGACGCACGCTTCTCGAATTTTCTAACCTTCGCATCGCGTAGACTTGTATGACATGGCGAAAACGGACTGTGATTGGTCCGCTCAGTCTGTTGTTTCCGGTTTAGCGCGAAATCACCGCCATTGTAGAATAGAATCAAACATTATTTTCTACACGCAAAAATGGACCAAGCCAACGGGGATATCATCGAAGAGCAAGTTTCATCAAGACATTATTTTGATTGCCAAATGGCAAGGTCGGCGATTGGGGAAAAAAAAAAAAAAAAAATGGAAGAACCACCGAGACGTGTGTGTTCAGAATCGAGTGGCCACACGAAGCGGTGACCCAGTCGGCCAAAAACTGCCAACTTTTTATCACTTTATGTCGTATTTTTGGTTGGTGCACATCATCATTTACTGTGTACATATGTTTGCTGTGAGTCTGTGACTTATTTACGTGTCACACTTCAAGAATATGAAGACTAAAGCACAGATTTGGTGTCAAAAGAGTTGTTTTGATCTTTAATTTTCAATAACAGACAGTTCACACACGATACATCATCACTGATTGAGAGTGCCTCGGTGCTTTTTATGATAACGTTAAAATCAAGGCTCCCAACGCAGTTTGGGAAGTTCCATAGACGCCAGAATTCTTCTATGGCTTCCCACTGGCTGGTTGTAGGACACGGCAAACAAATCGGGCTGGAGGGCTTTGCAGACCTTGAACGCAGTGCTCGACGCCAGTTTGAAGCTAGCCGCCACAGCTAGCTCTCGCCACCCGAGTCTAAAACTCTCTGTGCGGCATCAAAGGTCGGCCAGACCGCCTCGAAACCGTCTTCTGCGTCGCCTGCCCCTCAACATTTGTATGTTCAATATTTATTCAGTGTTGATGAGCAGAATATTTACTTTCAAGAGTTCTATCTTGCATTGTTTATTTTTTCTCCGACTAGCGGAAGTCAACAAGCATGCCCCAAAACCGTACAAACATAACGCCACACCCCTCTAGTGGCTTGCAGTGAATTACAGAGCAACGTGTTCCCTCACTGCAGAACCATCGAATGTCGAATGACGCCGTAGTCGCTGCGCCGTCACCGCAACGCGGGAGTATAACTCAGGCTTAACGCCGTTATTAACAACACTGTTTTTGACAAACTAACACTTCATGTGAGAGCACCTTCATAGAGATGGTGCATCTCCTAAAATCAGTTTCTACCACAGGCTCTAGCTTGTTAAAGCAAACTTTGGGTAGGTGTTTAATAACACCCCCATTTACTGCCTGTGAACTCCAAAGATAAAAGACTGATGAATTCTTTTTCACCTCATCAGCCAAATGAACTTTTTAGGTTGGGCTAAAAAGGCATTAGATGACCGCACCAAAACCTGTATAACGACTGAATGCTGCCATCATTGTTGTTTTTGGCAGCCCTTTTGTCTTAGTCTTATTCTTTTGGACAAAAATACTCTGAGTCAAATTCTAGTCATTTCAAAATGTGTTTGTCCTTGTCTAGTTTTGATCGATAAAATCTCATACAAGTTTCGTTAAGTTTTAGTTAAGGTTGCCACCTTTCAGAAATAAAAAAATACGGGATGCCCCCCTCGCGCCCAAAGCTGGACAGGCAGAAAAAAAAGGGACATCCCCAAAACTCCTAAAATGCATAGAAATGTATTTATTCATATATATTCCGTATTTGTTCAATATGGAACGCAACATTTAATTCCAAATTATGGATCTTTCCTTATTTTAAGGGACAGGTGGAGACCCTAATTTTAGTCCAAAAATAAATAAATGTTTCCAACAATTTCGAATAAACATAGACAGACGAGCATGTATAGTAGCGTCTAAAAGGACAACGCCAACTTCGTGATAATACACATTCAGCAGGAAAAGCAGAACATTATTTTCAGTTAAAACTGCCTAGAAGCCACAAACTGTAACTGAAAAAAGTCTGTTTAAGAGGATGCTTGCCATGCTAAAGTTGATGCTAATGCAAATGCTATGCTAACGCAAAGGAATTACATTTAGTGTGTGATGATCACTCAGCACAGACCTTTGAAGGCTTAAGCAACATTGCATATTCTCTCTTGCCAAGATAAGAAAACCAATCTTACCATGTGTTTCCAAACAAGCGTGATGGAACGCAACCTAGCTCAAGACAAATCCTAAACTCCGGTGATGAGAGTAAGGCGAAGCACCTCTCACATGAGTGACATGACCCAAACACTGCTATGATGCAAGCTGACGTACTCCACATACAATATCAAAATGTCACGTATTGTGAACATATGACAAAAATGTCACAAATGCACAGTCAAATTGACTCAGAGTGGCTGCGAGCCACAATTTAAGGTAATTAAGCAACCACGCCCTACCCAAAAAAGAAAAATCTTCAAGTGCAAGTACTGTACTGAGTAGCACCGGCCAACACTGGGTGCAGTAAGTTCTGCCAAATTTAACAGAGGCAGCTCACATTAGGGTTTAGAGCTGTGACTGTGGGTATCAGAACTAAACACACTGCCTCTCTCAGTAGGTGAGCTGAATATTGCTCAGAAGGATTGTTGAAGCACAGAGCCAATAAATGCAGGCATGTAAAAAGTTGCCAATAATTGATATAAATGTATTTTGTTATGGCCATTTTTCCCCATGCTACCCTCAAATCATAATTTTACTATTTTGTGTGTTTACTGCAGCACTCATTATATCCCAGAGGTCAAAGTCAACAATATATACTGTACTAGAATATTATTATAATTATTAATATATTTTTCACCTCCCCCGAACATCTGCATGAAATCACATTCACATAGCAATTCCCACACCACCCATTATTGATAAACGCATTGTTTGTGGAAGAGCAAAACAAAAAGACCTTCAAATGATGAATGCCCCTGCAGCCTGTCTCAACTATCCTCCCTCTGTTAGATTGTCAGCATCGTTTACCCCCACCATATTTCCTCACTTTAATAATTTAGTCGCAAGGTGAGAGGATGCTGCGAAGCTCCTAAAAGTCCTCTGGCTCCAGATGTCTCGACCAGATGTCCCATTATTTCTGCAGTGGTCCTATGATTATTTTTTCACTTTTTTTTTATTGGTTTCAAACACTCTTCACCTTAACAGCCAACCTCATACACACTTGACATAAACGAATGCAGGCCCTCTGCGCGCCCGAACACACATGCACAAAAGACACACACTAATTACAAAGAAATATTGATTGAATGCAAATACAATGTATTTATTTTAACAAAATTAAAACACATACTGAAAAAAACAAACAACAACAATAACAAACGTCTGCACAGCACTCCAATGTTCTAGTAATTTTTTTTGCAGAACATAAACAAGCAATGAAACAACGCATCATTAGTCTACATATCGTCCTTGGAAGCAGTGCACCGCTTTTGTTTTTGTGTGCGGACATTTGTTAATACAAGCATTTGATTTTTACTTAATTATTCAGTAATCTTGCATAATGATATAATAATGGCATACATGACAAACTGCCTATTATGAAAGCCATATTAAATGTATTCTTTTATTGAAGAAGACACCAGGATTTATTTAAATCTAGCATTTAATGGCAGCACTTCTGGTATTACCACCAATAGATGGCAGTGAAGCACTTAGTCAAACAGTGTGGTTCACCATTAGGTGTTTTGCTGTTGTCACTACTGGTGGCTCCTATCTTATCTCGTCTCAGATCCGTCTTTCCCATTGTAGCATGGGAAGATAAAACCTGCCAGTGCACATTGGTATCATTTAGGAATCTGTTGCTAGTGACAGCACATGGATGGTTCGAGTAGTAATAGAGGAGGGGAGGAGTGTGAGAAGAGCAGGTGAGAAGAGCAAAGAGAGAGGACATGGCACTGGCAAGAAGCGAACGAGAGATAGAAAAAAGACGCAAGAGACGCAGCCGAGTTATTGGCCTGTGATGTGGTGCTAATCTCCACTGCAGCCCTTCTGAAAGTGTCCCCTCACTTTCCACCTTCCTTGGTCCTCGACTTCCTTCTTCTCCACACTCATTCAAGCACCTCCTGTCCTCTTTCACCTTCTCAAGTTTCATTTCCCTTGCATGCCTTTGCATACTCGACCTCTAGGCTAGTCTTCGCCTGACACTTCTGTGGAATGAACATCAGGGACAAACCCCTAAAAAGGTCAGAGGGCCAAAGCCCACCCACAGGGACTTCTGTTCATCTATGACCTCAGGCTGCTTGAATATAGGAGAGTGGACAGCGAATACGCTAGTCTGCAGTGGCATGAGTCTCTAAAAATTATCAGCAATTACAACCTGCCCCTCACTGAGACACATTATTCCTCGCCAAAATGACCTGGAGTGGCGGGGGTAGGGGGGTGGAAACAAATAGACTCCAAGTACCCAATGTAATGCTTACTAGCAGGCCCAAATGTGATCTTATTTGATAGCGACACAACAGTCATTGTACTTTATGGCATATATTAACAGTACTGGGCACCTCATTCCGTTCTCTTTATCTGACACATCATAAAGCTTGAGTTTGGATAAATGATCTCATAGTTTAAAAGTAAAAGATAAATGTACTATAAACAATGGCTGTAATGTAGCAGTACACGATTTTACCGCACATTAAACTGTTTTATGACAGCAACAACACATAACCTTGACCTGTAAAATAACATTACCTGACTTACATTATTTTGTGTGCTGAACTGCCACCAGAATCACTGCACACTGTAGAACAGTGGTGGTTTTAAGGATGGGGCCTCAGGGGCACTGGCCCCACCTCTAATTTGAAGTGCCCATGTTCCCATTTTAGCACAAAGCATGGCAATCGGTGAATCCTTCTTTTCTGAAGTGAGAGAATGTTGTTACTAGAATAGGCATGAATAATATAATGTTTGAACATCGGTATTGCGTGTTGTGCGGATGCACAATGCTGGCATCGCAAGGACATGTGATAGTTAGATTTTTTTTTTTTTTTTTAACATGTAAACTTGGTTTTCTGCTTTATGTCATACAGTGCCACGGCCTCTCACCCTCCCTCCTGCTAAGCAGTGCGACCAAACTGTTTTACTTGGTCTCCAGTGCTGCAGCCATTTGGTACTTAACTCATTCACTCCCAGCCATTTTCACCAGAGCAAGGCCCTTTGCTCCCGGCCGTTTTTCTGGATTTCGACTGATTTTGCAAGGCCCACAGAAAATTCTGTTCTATTGCCATATAAAAATGGAACCCACCTATAAAAAGATTAGACCCTCTTCTTTCAGCAGAAAAAAAGTAAGTTCATATCTTTTTCCATTCTTTAGAAATCAGCATTAGAAAATTTTCCAATTTCTGATGAAAAAAACGAGAAAATGAGCTTTTTGTAAACGCATACATTTCAAATATAACTTTGACTTTCACAGCTATTTTTTGCATTAGTTACATCCCAAACATCTGAATAATGTTTTCCTTTTACAAAATATCATATTGAACAAGAAAAATAGAGCTTTTGATAGCAAAGTAACAATTTGTTTACTACTGAGAGATGACGCCTGTTGTCGCCGAGATGACGCCGTTGTTGCCGTGTCTGCTGAGTAAACTTTTCCCTCATCGTTGTCTGTCTCACAAAGATGGATTATTTTTGAATCTCTGTAGAGTCTGCTTGGCGAGCCCGATGCATGGTGGTCTCAGTCGTTTTGCTCCGTCGTCCAGCGCCTGGCATCCCAGGCGTCCTCTCGGTTGTTTTGTTCGGTCGTCCGCTGCCCGGCAACTGCCGCCAGCGCTCCGACCGTGCTGCCCGGCCATTCATTGCCTTTGAATCGGGTTGCGGGTCTTTACAAAATGCGCTACTGCCCTCCATTGGCCAGTTTTATTGCTTTAAAATTGGTTTGGAGCCTTGTTTTTTGTTTCTCATATGGATCGCAAACTATAGATCCTTCTTGTAAAAAAAAAAACAAAACGCAAATGACATATAAATACGTTTCTGGGACAATGAAGCATTTAAAAATAGAACATATTTGTACGTTTCTGGGATAAAGTTAACGATGATTTACAGATTTGTTGCTTTGCTCAGGCCTGAGAAGACTTGATAGTTGTAATGTAGCTAAAATGTATGAATCATCTTTAAGCTTGTTAAACATTAGCGGTAGCACAGCCTGAAGTGCTCTGTGGCAACTCATTCATTGTGTAAGTAAGAGGCTGTTCTCGGCAGCATGATTGTCAAAGTCCGTGAACTGGCTCGATAATATGGCCGTAGAATGTCTACTCTCGACGGTCCTCCTCCGACCTCCGTTCGCCAGTCATTATAAGGTACGGCAACAATTATTACTGTGGTTACATCGCCAAAGAAATCGCCAGCTTCGTCAGGTTTCTACTCATTTATTCCATCAATTTTTGCAACGCCTACTGTCCCCCGCACCTGAACATGTAAAGTGAAAGTAAAAATAGTCCTCCCTCCCTCACTCTGGCACGTCAACCACACGGTGCGTTCAGGTACAGCAAAAAACGTCCGCAACATTAGAACCCGATTCATTAGATTATTACGGGAATTATTATTATTATTATATTCTTATTCCGATTTTTATTTTTAATTTATCTGTTTTGCTATGTGTAATTTCCATTTGTAATAGTACCAGCAGTATTTATTAAGGATTTAGTGTAGGTTTTTGGGCTATGGAATGAATTAATGGAATTAAAGTTGTGGTCAAAAGTTTACATACACTTGTGAAGAACATAATGTCATGGCTCTCTTGAGTTTCCAGTTATTTCTACAACTCTGATTTTTCTCTGATAGAGTGATTGGAACAGATACTTCTTTGTCACAAAAACATTCATGAAGTTTGGTTCTTTTATGACTTTATTATGGGTGAACAGAAAAAAGTGATCAAATCTGCTGGGTCAAAAATATACATACAGCGGCGTTAATATTTGGTAACATGTCCCTTTGGCCATTTTCACTTCAAATAGGCGTTTTTGGTAGCCATCCACAAGCTTCTGGTTGAATCTTTGACCACTCCTCTTGACAGAATTGGTGCAGTTCAGTTAAATTTGATGGCTTTCTGACATGGACTTTTCTTCAGCATTGTCCACAAGTTCTCAATGGGGTTTAAGTCAGGACTTTGGGAAGGCCATTCGAAAACCTTAATTCTAGCCTGATTTAGCCAGTCCATTACCACTTTTGATGTGTGTTTGGGGTCATTGTCCTGTTGGAACACCCAGCTGTGCCCAAGACCCAATCTTCGGGCTGATGACGTTAGGTTATCTTGAAGAATTTGAAGGTAATCCTCCTTCTTCATTATCCCATTTACTCTCTGTAAAGCACCAGTTCCATTGGCAGCAAAACAGCCCCACAGCATAATACTACCACCACCGTGCTTGACGGTAGGCATGGTGTACTTGGGGTTAAAGGCCTCACCTTTTCTCCTCCAAACATATTGCTGGGCATTGTGGCCAAACAGCTCGATTTTTGTTTCGTCTGACCACAGAACTTTCCTCCAGAAGGTCTTATCTTTGTCCATGTGATCAGCAGCAAACTTCAGTCGAGCCTCAAGGTGCCGCTTTTGGAGCAAGGGCTTCCTTCTTGCATGGCAGCCTCTCAGTCCATGGAGATGCAAAACACGCTTGACTGTGGACACTGACACCTGTGTTCCAGCAGCTTTTAATTCTTGGCAGATCTGCTTTTTGGTGATTCTCGGTTGAATCTTCACCCTCCTGACCAATTTTTTCTCAGCAGCAGGTGATAGCTTGCGTTTTCTTCCTGATCGTGGCAGTGACAAAACAGTGCCATGCACTTTATACTTACAAACAATTGTTTGCACTGTTGCTCTTGGGACCTGCAGCTGCTTTGAAATGGCTCCAAGTGACTTTCCTGACTTGTTCAAGTCAATGATTCGCTTTTTCAGATCCATGTATGTATATTTTTGACCCAGCAGATTTGATCACTTTTTCTGTTAACCCATAATAAAGTCATAAAAGAACCAAACTTCATGAATGTTTTTTGTGACAAAGAAGTGTCTGTTCCAATCACTCTATTAGAGAAAAATCAGAGTTGTAGAAATAACTGGAAACTCAAGAGAGCCATGACATTATGTTCTTTACAAGTGTATGTAAACTTTTGACCACAACTGTATAATGTATTCCTATGGGAAAATCCTGCTTGACATACAATGCCCTCCATAATTATTGGCACCCCTGAAAAAGATGTGTTTTTTAGCTTCTAATAATTTCTTTTTAATTCAAATAATATGGGACCTTAATGGAAAAAAAGAGAAAAATCCAACCTTCAATACAAGTGCATTCATTCAGTGGGGAAAAAAATCTCACATAAAGAAAAAAATATTTGACATAAAATAATGTGTGTCAAAATTATTAGCACCCCTGGTGTTAATACTTTATACAACCCCCTTTTGCCAACAAAACAAGGTCTGGGGACTGAGATGGCCATGGGAGGAGCTTGATTTTGTGTCTGGTGAACCATTTCTGTGTAGATTTGGCCATATGTATAGGGTCATTGTCTTGCTGAAAGACCCAGTGACACCCATCTTCAGCTTTCAGGCAGAGGGCAACAGACTTTGATTTAAAATGTCCTGGTATTTCAAAGCATTCATGATGCCATGCACCCTAACAAGGTTCCCAGGGTCTTTGGAAGCGAAACAACCCCACAGCATTACTGACCCACCCCCATACTTCACAGTGGGTATGAGGTGCTATTGAGCATGCGCATCTTTCGTGGCACGCCAGACCCACTTAGAGTGTTGTTTGCCAAAAAGCTCAATCTTGGTCTCATCTGACCAAAGCACACAGTCCCAGTTGAAGCCTGGGACCGTGTGTATTTTTGTGTGAGACCAAGATTGAGCTTTTTGGCAACAAACACTCTAAGTGGGTCTGGCGTGTCACGAAAGATGCGCATGTTGAAAAGCACCTCATACCCACTGTGAAGGATGGGGGTGGGTCAGTTATGCTGTGGGGCTGTTTCGCTTCCAAAGGCCCTGGGAACCTTGTTAGGGTGCATGACATCATTAATGCTTTGAAATACCAGGACATTTTAAATCAAAATCTGTTGCTGGTTGAGCTGAAGAGGAGAGGACCCAGGTCTCAAGATGATTTAGAGAGATTCTGCAAAGAGGAATGGCTGAAGAGCCCTCTTTCTGTCTTTTCCCATCTTGTGAAACATGATAGGAGAAGATTAGGTGCTGTTTTGTTGGCAAATGGGGGTTATACAAAATATTAACACCAGGGGTGCTAATAATTGTGACCCACATTATTAGATGTCAATTCATTCTTTATGTGGGATTTTTTTCCCCACTGAATGAATGCACTTGTTTTGAAGGTTGGATTTTTCTCTTTTTTTCCATTAAGGTCCCATATTATTTGAATAAAAAAGAAATATTAGAAGCTAAAAAACACATCTTTTCCAGGGGTGCCAATAATTATGGAGGGCACTGTACAACCATTTCGACTTACAAACAAGGTACTGGAATGAATCAACTTCGTATGTAGAGGTATCACTGTTTTGCCTTGTTGACCAAAACAAACACTGAACAAGGATGGCAGCGACCCTTGACCCCTGGGGCTTACATGTGGTCCCTTCTAGGCCCCTGTTTCAGAAAAATTCTAAAACTGCCACTGCTGTAGAATACTACCTGATATCAATATTACAAATTTCATAGTCTAGCAACAGAATTAGTCGGGTACTGGAATTATATAGTATCAACAATCACCTGTCTGTCCTTCAGTGGTGCACTGCATGAGGATAAATAATATAGATCAGGAGTGTTCAAATGCAAATCTTGAAGATCCACAATTATTTTCTCATACAAGCATGGGTCCATTTATTAATGTCGGTCGGTTAAGTACAAGGCAGGTCGAAGGTGGTAAAGGTGGTTTTCTTTTGACCAAACAAAAATACAGTGCACATTCTGATTAAATAAAAATAAATTAACAAAAAAATTTCTTGACTTAAAATAAAAATACAAAAAAACCCCAAAAAACATGCAAGTAAAATGTTTACACATGTACACTAAATACTTGACAAGATCTGTCATTAAGGTGCAAACAATAACTATTGACAGTACATTTTGTAACTGTAAAACACTGCTGGCCCAAAAAATGAAAATGTGCAATTAGTACAGAACATGTTCACATGTACAGAACATAAATGACAAGCTCTGCCATTAAGGTGCAAACATAATATTTATCGACAGTAACTTTAACAGTAAAACACTGCTCAATGAGAGAAATGGCATTTGGGGGTCACAAAGCTGTTTACTCACATCATCAGCCAGTACTTCAGTGCGTCTTGTGGTTGATGAATCTGTGAGTGAGATTTGATTTTGGTTGTCATTTCCTCCCTTTCTTTTCCTTCAAACATTGCTGCCATCACTTCAGCCATACACTCTTTTATTATTTCTCCATCAGAGAATTGCTTATGTTTGGCTAACACCCACGACACTCTGAGTGAGCACTCCGTTGCAATTTGTTGTTGTTTCATGGATTTAACAATAACCTTCCTTGACTCTTGATATGACTGCTTCAACCTGTTAATTTCTTGCCTTCTCAACTTTGATTTAGGAGGAAACTTCTCTTCAAAAGAGCTGTGCTCTTTAACATTATGGCGTTTAGTATTTTCACTTTTTATCAGAGCAACTGTCTTGAAGCATGCATGCACGCTCTCTCAGCCAATCAGCGCATCGTTGTAATAGAGATGACAACAGAAGTGGGAACATGGAAGAAATTTGACTAAAAATGAAACAGAATTTAGTGATAAAATAAAGGTGCATAGCGATAGATCGGCGATACATACATTTTTAATTTTTAATTTTTATTTTGGAAAAGTGCCGTTTGCTCTGGGTCCGCAGAGAGTTGTGCTGTAGTCCAGTCGTGGAGTATAGATAATGGGTTGATTGTTTTGTAGATGTTGGACCTAATCCCATGAGGAGTCTGTTTATTAGAACAAATCCTCACTCAGTGTTTCTCGCACCAGAAAACGAAAGTGTTAATTAAGACAAATATCAGTTGTCGTTAACTTGTCCGTAGGTGTTCAGTTTGCATGGGGCAGCAGTTTAAGCAGAGGAGCTCAGACTTCCCTCTCCCCAGTCATTTTGTCCAGACAACCGGGAAATATAGTCATTGCCTTTGCGTCCCAAATCCACATTAGAGTGAATGTTGACAACAGCTTAGGGGGGTGCTGGCAGTTCGACCGCTCCCAAGCCTCTACAGGACATAAAGGGGAGGGGCTAAAAGATGGCGTACATATCATATCTGACATCAAGCTCTCCGCTAGCACGGCCCCCCCATGCTAATATGGCTAAGACGTGGCATTTGACGAGTCAACGTGGCAGTCACAGTAGTGCTAGTGGGCCTTCTTGATCTCTCAGCATTGTCCCCGCTTGATCTTGCTCTGGTTTCATGTGGCGTGCAGATGGGATCTCTTGACTGCGATGTTATTGCGGATTGGACAGTGCATTGCCTTTGGGTTCTCTATACAGCTACCTTGCCATGGTGCGGGCTCTCCATCAAGAAAAAAATAACACATAGCCTAACCCTGAGTTAACCATAACTCTAACCCTGCTTTGCAAAGAATCCCCACAGCAGTCAATGATTTTTTAAAAATCATTAAAATATAGAAGAAGAACCCTTCACATTTGGCATTTGGCATACAGAAGGTCCAGATGTTTCTTCTTGTTGGACATTGAGTGGAATTGTTCGTCAGTCAGAGAGTGCAAAATTATTGAAATATGAATTTGATATTATGAGGGCGTGCATGGTTGATGCATGATGGCTGCAACCTGAAGTAGGAAAGTAAACAATAAACTGCAATGTTCAATGATTAGAACACAGACAGAAGAAATGATTCGAATTCCCTGTCCCATTTTGTGTGCTTTTTTTCTTTTTTGCTTCACTTCATTTCAGCTCCAGCTCTCGTCCCCCTCCGGAATGCACCTTGCCAAAGGGATTCCAGCCAGTTCGACATTCATGCAAAGCTTGCCTTAGTTGTAGCAGCTGAGACAAACAATATACATCTCATTTAAAAAACAAAAGCCTGCCACTTACTGTAACTCACGTTACGCCTGAATCAAACTTATAATGGATCATTGCAAAGTAAATGAATAAATAAATAACATTTGGTAACTTCAGTCTGCACATTGAGACATTTGATTTATGTCTCCCTGCAATGTCACTAGATAGAGAGTTCAAACTGTTGAATTGCAGAAAACGAGGTTCCTGAGTGATCGGGCACTAGTGAAGATGCCAAACTCTGCACATTGCATGAGAGTTCAAGTACGTTTTTGTAATGTGTGAAACCCCCTTCAAACATGTAGTGCACATGCAACACCCGCACCGGAAGAAGCCCAGTTTCAAAACCATAATCGCTTAATTTTAGGCAGCCCCTGCCAATCACTATGCTACCGTTTTATTCGTCTTAAACAAAGAGTAGTGCATAAGAGTTAAATGTATTCTAGAAATAAAGAAAGTGAAAGGCCTACATTTAAAATTGTTGTAATCCCTTCCTTCACACACCAACACACTTTGTAGACATGCATAATTGGATCGTACATACTGCTCACAAAGGGGAACCCATCTGGAGGGTATGTTTATGTGTTCATGTTTGTGATTTTGTGTGTGAATTAGGAAGTACATTTGTCTCACAGGCCACCCTCAGGCCCTGAGCTCCATTTGTGCCCATCCATCAGCCAGATGAGTTGTGTCCTTTTCACATTGCTGACAGCATCAGGGGAAGAAAAACAAAATAAATCAGACATTATATTTGTAGCTTAAGACCAATATCAATAATATCTCTTTGGAGACCATTTGCCTTTGAAAGCAAAGGAGTTGACGTACAATAATTGAGTGAACTGAACTGAAATTTCTCAATAAGAAAACTGGAGCATTTTCATTAATTTTGTCATTGTATTTGTCATTGTCAAATACTAATACTCACTATTTACACTAGGGTTTCCATTGTCATATACTAATGCTCACAACTTACACCAGGGCTTCTAAACCACTATTAAGGCATGATAACTTACATTACATTGCATTGGACAAATTTCACATAAACCAAGTCAAGTTGATTTTTTTGGCACTTTCACTCTAGCTACAGCTGTGCCAAAGTGTTTACATAACATAAACTAAAACAATATTACAAATATTTCCATCCTCTTTGTTGCTCTAAGCAATTAGAATGAAAATGTCCTTTAAGCACTGGATCAAAGATGTCACAATCACAGTGTGCATGACGTTACTAAGTCAAAAGTAAACATGCAACTGGAGCGTGTACACATACAGAAATAATGGTTCAATTCTTCAGTACCATGCTGATTCGCTTCACTTCACTCCTCAAACAATGAATCTTTCCAATCCACATCTCCCGAATCCAGACTCAGATGCCGACGACAAACTCCACTACTCGGCATCACCGTGACGAGTGTTAACCCACCTGGCTGCTTGGTGTGACACGTCATGGTTGTTTTCGAGCATGTTTCGATGAAAATACAGCGAAGAACCTTTTAGGGCGTTGCACAGCTCTCGTGGCTGCCTGAGACGCACTATATGTGAGCAAAAGCACATAGAGGATCGGGGTGCAATCCCTTTGTCAGGCGAAACGCCCTTTTGGCTTTTTTTTTTTAGCCCAAAATGTGACACTCTGAGTCAGATTACAGCGTAACCTGCATGTACACTTTTTGCTGTGGACAGAACATTAATAAGAGGTCAGGGGTAAATTTCTGACAAATATGAATCCAGTTAATTGATAGGCTAAATGATCAATGCAAAATACATCTGTATTGACTTATACTAACTTTCATGTGTATTGGTTAAGGTGATACACCGTTCGATTCAAACCTTTGTTTTCAACAATTACTAATGAAACATTTTGAAAACTTCCCGATTAAATGTCTGTTAAATTGCAATATTTGAACATAAATTATATTAACATAAACAATAAATACAAACTTGTCATAAATCTTTTAACTATCCAGGAATGCAAAAAAATAAACATTTTTCTTTCGACCACTCAACATTGTCTGTCTAAATAAATAAATTAAATATAACTGAAAAAACTTCATATTCGGGGAATAACAAAAATAAATGAAAAAATAGGAGCTTCCTTTAGTTAAAACACAACTGCTTTTGTCCACAAGCATCTCTAAAGTGCATCAGTGGGCTGAGCAATTATGGAAAAAATCAAGATGAATAAAAATTTTTACCTCAATTATGATTAATGTTTGATTATCTGAAAACATGTCTGCATAGGCTTCAAATAGAATTATTTTTAAATCAATAATATAGAAAATAAATAAATAAATAAATTCATTTTAATCAATGAATGAATGCACAAATAGGTATTTGGTTTCAAAAGTGTGAAGTCACAATATGTTGTAGCCTTCTTTCTTTTTAAACCAGGCCGTTTATAAGAAGAAAAGCCTCAGCATGTGTGTTTTTTTTTTTTTTTGTGACTGTCAACACTTTCCTGTGCAGCACAGACTACGGACTTCTCTCTCGAAGCAGCTTCTTGCTCACGTTTTTTTGGTTCTATAGTTTCTAGCAGAGTTCCCTACATTTATCACGGTTTAATTAATGTTAACAGTAGAAAACACATACAGGTGGACACTTCTTCCTAAGCAGCTTCTCACATGAGTTTTGCAGGTTAGCAAGTTCACACACTTTAATGGTATGCTAACTCTGATGAAGGTCGGACTTTCAGTAGCAAAATTAGTGGTGCGTTTCCCACCTCCACAACATTAACGTCTTTTTACATTACCTACAGTGGCTGCTGCTGGCTGAAAAAAACTTCTAATATCCCTCCTCTTCGAAGGGGGCAGAGGAGGCGACATGTTGTATTTCTGTCGGGGCTGCGTGTACGTGAGTGTGCGTATGTGTTTTGGCAGGGGGGGTTTTGGGGGCAAGTCATCAGCCAATCAAATGTGTGTTTGAGAAAAAAAAATGGGATAAAAAGGGGTAAACGTAAGTGAAAATAATTCACTTAGTAATGGTAGGGTCAATTTTATCCTTACAACATCTAGGAAGACAATCTAAATTACCCATATAACTGAACTTAATATATAATGCAAATAAGGTTGCTAAAAGTTGGTGGGGACGTCTTGAGCATCCTGAACAGTTGGTAGTGTCCCTACCGTCCCTATGCAAACCTACGCCCTTGTGGGAACCAGATCTCGAACAATGTGTGCCTCATTCATTAAAGCTTTTGCTGATTGTTTGACCACACCCTGAGACTTTCATTCTTTGTGTGTTGCCTTCAGAACATAGAAAACAAACGTGCGGTGTTGTGGGTGCGAGGTCAATAGACAATGCTATCAATCTGTGCCACCCTTTTATTTTGAATTATTTGGGAAAAATTGATGTTTAAATATTCTTTGCAAGTGTAAAGTTGCCCAACTCTCGTTTCTAATAAGGCTTAAATTTGAAATATGTAAGGATACCACATTGTACAACTCATGTGCCAATGGGTGTATTCAAAACATTTTTGCATTAAAAAAAGGACTATTGCAATAAAACATTTGAATTGCGTGACAGCACTAATACTAGTATATGTGTGTGTGTGTGTGGGGGGGGGGGTGCGCCTTTGTTTGTAACAAATGGTAGAATAGTATAACAGCTGCATCAGCTTTGTAAATATTGGGACATTATAGAGGTAAACAAATCCTATTTCTACGTAGATCTTATTTATTTATTTATTATAAAACTGTTGGTTTTTCTCCAATTACCTTGTGTTCCAAAGTGCCACACAAGCCAGACATTTTGGTTTAAAACAGGGCTTTATTCTGTAAATAAACCAATCAATTTGAGCAAGGCTTAGATCAAACACGTAGTTTCATTAGTTAAACACCCACCAAATTAAATACACACTGCAATTGTAGAACAGTCACTAGGTTGAGTGCTCCTTCTGTTTTATCAAAACTTTGAGACAAATAATCAAGTTAGGGACTTATATAATTAAATGAACTAAAGAAATAAAGCAGTATGAAGTATCCCATAAAATGCCTTTTTTCTCTTGTCCGACCCCACCCAATGACCAAACTGAATTTCAAATAAAAGTTAAATAGAAATTTTTCATTTTTTGATTTGTTCCACTGTTGTTTCTTGTAACTGTAGGTATATTTGTTTTAATGAACCTAATATTTCAATTAATAATCATAACTCATGCAGCATGCACGTCATACATACAAGCATTCGTGTCAATGTATATGATGAAATAAGGCTTTTTCCTGTCAAGCGTTGCCAGAGACAGTCACTTGCATAATTTGTTTAGCAAGAACAATTCTTACCCTGGAAGCGCGTCCTGACAAACTGTGCTGTTTTATTGTGCATAATTATTGCTCTTTAGTTGTTGTTTTGTCAATATGCCCAGGAACAAAAAAATGCAAACAAGCTAATACCTGACTCTGGTCCAATTTCTTTTAATTGCGCACTGTATCTGTAAAATTTCTAAACATCGCATCACAGCCAGTTGGGGAATACAATTTCATGATCACTTCAATGACAATTCCAGTAAAAGCATTGAACTGCATTGCAAAACCTTGCTCGAGTTCATTTTTCCTCCTTAAAAAAAAAAGCAAAAAAAAAAAAACAAACACATTGCCCACCTGCCATGCCAGGCCATCCACACATTTCCACTTCAGTGGTGAACACCAAACAAATACTCTTTCCCCTGCAGGCAACAGTTGCAGATGCACCTTTATTTCCATCCTGCTTCCTATTTGCTTTCAAGTGCTAGGCGCTTCCCATGTCGACGAGTTTGTCCATCATCCTTGGGGGTGTGCGCATCTCCTGAGCCTCTCTCTGTTTATCTTCCAGTTTCATCACACCAGACTCTTCTTTTAAAATGGCCATGCACCTATAATAGTGTTAAGAGAGGTGAACTTGCACAATGGGGATGAAGTCTACTGGATATACTGTATGTGCTGTGAATGTTGCAACTACAACATGTAAGACAAATGACACAATAGCGAAGTCAAATAATCAAATAGAATGAGTGGCAACTATTAGTATTGTCGTGCTGCCGCCTTCCGTGATGGCGGATGTGCGCGGCGTGGGTGAACAGATTCGCACGACAAAGGGATCTCACTTGCAACTTTTATTCCTCTTCAGCACAGGTTAGTCACGTACAACGTCACTGATGGTTCTCGTATGAGTTGTGCTGGCTCCTAGCTCAGGCACGGACAGCGTTTTAGCGTATCCGGGCAGCGAGCCGTGAAAACCGTGCAACAACAGAAAAACGAACGACGAGTCTCGCGATGCCAGCCAGTTATATACCGAGGCTGCGTTCAATGACCATAAGCGGCTCGTAAAAATCAAAACAATAACAGAAGGTTACCATAGGCTTATTAACCCCAACTTCACTACACTACCCCCCCCTCTAGGAATACTGAGTCCCTTCAGTATCGCAGGCAGTGTATAGAGGAATAACTAAGGACTATGAAATTGCAACATTATCAACAGTGGAATAACATTAACTGAAACAAATAGAACCATTAGCGTAGTGCTATGCATTGCTAATACTTGAATCTTTTTGGTCTATTAACAACGCGACCACTGGATGTTCTAACAGTCTTTTCTAATGAGTCTATATCACCTCGTCTTGTCATCTGGCATGCTGGGTCGCTGGGAGTAGATGCGTCACACGAACCTTTGGACAGCTCACTCGAGTCCTCAGCCGCTTTGTTTGAGTTGTCTTGCATCAGAATTTCCGGCACCAGGGGAACGTCCTCTTCACTCGTCTGGTTGTCTGTATCTTGACGTTGCAGCAGTAAGCTTCTTTGGCGCGACACCCAGACTGGTATCACGTCACTGTTGTAAGGCTTGAGTCTGTCATGGTGTATTATGATGCTCCGCTTGGGACCTTGAATCTCATACAGGACAGGACCTCGCCGTGCAGCAACAATAAGGGGACCTTTCCAAATTGGTTGAAGTTTTGGGCTCATTCCTTTCTTCTTGGTGTCATCCTTAAGGAATACCAGGTCTCCAACATTGTATGAATGCTCTCTTGCTCTAAGATCATGCATCTTTTTCTGCCGTGCTTGTGCAGTGCGGAGGTGCTCTCTCGCCAAGCTGTGCACTTCATTCAAACCTTCTTCCAGATTGTACAGGAAATCTGACACTTCCATGGGACCGGTGTTCAGCTTCGCAGTACCAGATTGGATATCTTGGGGTTGGTGGGTTTCCCTGCCAAGCATTAGTCTATTGGGAGTGTATCCAGTCACTGAGTGTCGGGAACTGCGGTATGCTGCAGCGAGAAGTGGCAAATGCTCATCCCAGTTTTTCTGGCTCTGGTTCACATAACACCGAAGCATTTGTAGCAAGGTCCTATTGAAGCGTTCTACTTGCCCGTTAGAAGATGGGTGATACGGTGTGCTCCTGGTTTTGGTAATCTGGAGAAGTCTACACACATTTTGAAACAGCGCACTTTCGAAGTTACGACCTTGATCTGTGTGTAGCTCAAGTGGAGCTCCAAACCTTGCAATAAACTCGTAGACAAGCTTCTTGGCTGTCGTTTCAGCACCTTGGTCAGGGACAGGGAAGGCTTCGACCCATCTGGTAAACTGATCGATAATGACAAGAATGTATCTGTTACCAGAGTTTGACACAGGGAATGGCCCGAGAATGTCAAGGTGCAACCGATCTAGGGGTGCTCCACATTGGTAACTTTGAATCTTTGCTCTGTTTGCTGGTCCGGCATTCTTGCATGCACTGCAATGGGGACACCTCTTGACAAACAGATGAACATCCCCACTCAAGCCATACCAGTGATAATTTTGACGCACACGCTCAAGAGTTTTGGCTTCTCCTAGGTGACCGGAATATGGAGGATTGTGGCAGAACTGCAGGATTTCTTTCTGCATGGATGCGGGAACCAAGAGTAGATAGGCTGGTTGCTGTTCTCCAATCCTCTCCCAGGAATAGTGAAGGACTCCTTGTCTCAGTGTGACCTGGGGCCAACAAAGCCAAAACTTTCTCACCGCAGGACACTCAAGCATTACCTCGTCTTTAGAAGGCAGTGTCCCAGTTTGCTTCCAATTGTAAAGGATGTTAAGCACAGGGTCTGCTTTCTGAAGTGCTGCGAGTTGCTCCGGAGTAAACGACTCGAGCCAGTTGGCCACTGGGCTTGTTTCAGATAGTTGGTCTTCTACTGATGCCTCCTGGCTGATTGTGTCACTTTGTGGTTCAATGCACCTGACAGCCAGTGGAACAACATAATCAACGTCTTCTTCAAATTTGGCCCATTGTTTGTGAATTCTTTGGCAGTATACACATCCTTTGCATGGCAGATCTGATAGGTTTGTTCCAGCCTGGTAGCAGTCACAATTGTCCACCTCTTCTCTTGGCAACCTTGACATGGCGTCTGCATTAGCATGGCGTTTACCAGCTCGGTGTTCAATGTGGAAGTCATATTGGCTCAACTCTTCAAGCCAACGGGCCAGTTGTCCTTCCGGGCATTTGAAACGGAAAAGCCAAGTGAGACTACCATGATCGGTCCTAAGTAGGAATTTTCTTCCAAGTAGATAGTGGCGAAATTGACGAGTGAAACGAACAACTGCAAGTAACTCGCGGCGAGTAACACAGTACCGTTGTTGAGCTGGAGAAAGGTGGCTACTAGCGTAAGTCAAAACTCGCTCCTTCCCCGATTGGATTTGAGACAAGACTGCTCCTACACTGTTGCTGGATGCATCAGTATCAAGAATAAACTTGCCGTCAGGATGAGGATACCCTAACACGGGTGCAGTTGTGAGTCTTTGTTTGAGCAGTGTGAAAGCAAACTGATGCTTATCCGTCCATAGGAACACAGTCTCTTTTTTGAGAAGGTTATGGAGGGGGCTTGCCAGTTCTGCAAAATTTGGAACAAACTTGCGATAGTAGTTGCATAGTCCGAGAAAAACTTGCAACTCTTTAACGTTGTTGGGAGGGTTCCATTGTTGAACATCTTTGATGAGAGCTGGGTTTGGTCGGACTCCTCCTCCACTCACGACGTGACCCAAGAAGAGAACTTCTTCTTGAAGCAGATGGCATTTTGATGGCTTCAGTTTCAGCCCGTGGCTTTGGAACCTCTGAAAAACCTGCTCGAGCCGGTCTAAACTTTGTTCAACACCATTTCCAATAATAATGACATCATCCAGATAAATGAGAAGAGTTTCCCACTGAAGGCCTCTAAGGACATATTCCATTGCCCTCTGAAATGTACTTGGCGCATTACACAATCCGAATGGCATACGAGTATATTCATAGAGACCCCATTTGGTTATGAATGCAGTCTTTTCACGGTCTTTGCTATCCACCGAGATCTGCCAGTAGCCAGACTGAAGGTCAAGGGTTGAGAACATAGTAGCTCCACCGACGACATCGAGACATTCCTCAATCTGGGGAAGTGGATAAGCGTCCTTGACTGTCAGATTGTTCAAGGCACGGTAGTCCACACACCACCTCACCCCTCCATCTTTTTTACGCACCAAGACTACTGGGGAGGCCCATTCAGAAGCTGATGCCGTGATCACACCTGCTTCCAGCATGGCCTTCAGATGTTTTTCCTCCTCACCTTGAAATCCAAGAGGGGTTCTCCTCACTGGCTGGCGTACAGGTCTGGCTAATCCGGTGTCTATCTTGTGTGTGACGGCAGACAGGTAGCCAAGTTCGGAATCATTTTTGGCAAAGATGGATTGGTAAGTGAGCAGCAATTGGGTGAACCGTTGTTGCTGATCTTCACTGAGAGCTTCACTTGTAGCAGCAACTAGGTTCTGAAGATGTCTTGGAATTTCAGGGATGGTTGCCACTCTTCCGACCACCAGTGATGGTGCGTCCTCTCCGGCATCCTGTTTTGGCCTATGGTGGATTTCAGGACAAGCTTCTATGAGAACCCCCAGGCAAACTCCTCTTGGTAGTGCTGTTTTTTCAGTGGAGAAATTGCACACTCTAACTGGAACTTTTTCTGCCATGGTGACCAGAACACTCCCAGAAGTTAAGTTATCTGTGATGTGGAAAGGTTCTAACACAGCTGTAATTCCTGATTTCGGGTCTTCCACTTCACCCCACACAATGCATTCAGATGCCGCTGGAATGGTTGTGGCTTTTCCAAGCATCACTCTGGTCATACAATAGTCTGTACCATCATCACGCACAATTTTTGAAGGTACAAGTTCACCACCAATGAAAACTTTGCCACGGGTATAGATGACAACGTCATGTGCTTTCATCAGATCCAACCCAAGGAGTACGCAGTCTCTTATTGAAGCAACATGCACCTCCCAGGCAATAGACTTGGACCCAATTTTAAAGGTTACTGTGAGTCCGTGCTTAGCTTCCATTCCATCCCCGACTCCTGCGCTCAGTAGGTATGTCTGAGGTAGATCGACAGGTGTTGTGTTGTTTTCCAGTATTCTTTGGTACAACTCCTCTGATATCACAGTTGTTTGTGCACCAGTGTCTGCCACAGCTTGCGTTGGAATGCCATTCACGGTTAGAGGAATTTGTAAACTCTCACCTCTCCTCTTGGTGCATCCAATCTGCCGGCCTTGTAGCTGGAAATCGTCGTCCACAACTGAGCTGTCACCTGACTGCACCTGGAAGTCTTGGTGTTTGTCACCGTGGTTACGGGCTGGGCTGGATGGCCTAACACAGTCTTTTCTGAAATGTCCAGCTTCCCCACACCTGAAACATGGGCCTGCTGATCCACGATTTGGGCTTGGTGTTTGAGCGTCCTCTATTGGATTGCAGCAGTTGGTAGTTCGGTTTTATTCCAGATATGGGTTGTTGGGATGCTTTTGGTTGTTGAAGCCCTGTAGTTGTAGATGAGAGATTTTCCACTTGAAGCTGGAGATGATCCACTTTGTTAACAAGGGCTTTCATTTGGTCCATTAGAGCAGTGAACTGGTCAACGGTAACATACTGCGGGGTTTGAATTCGGCGGGACATTGTTGATACATCTTCACATGTATCTTCTTCATCGACCCATGAAACGCGTCTTGCTCGGTTCTTTATTTCGGGGTCGCGGCCCACAGTAGCTTTGAAGTTATGTTCGTGGGCCTCCACAAATTTCTGGGCTTCCACAAGGGAACCCGGATCACGATTCATTACTTCATAAGCAACTTTTTGGTTGCGTAAGCCCTTGAGGAAAACATCAGTGGCCAACTGGTCCTGCAGCTGCAGATCGACCCCTGGGTAGGCGAGTGTGATGAGCCGTCGCACCTCTTCAGCAAATTCAGCTGACGTCTCTCTGCCTTGTCGGAGCTCTCCAAGCTTCCTCCTTATTGTTGTCGGAGGATCTATTTTCCCAAAGCGTTGAGTGAGTTGCTCGACCAGAAGTACATAATCTTCCCTCGTACGCTCTGGTAGTGAGCAAACATAGCGCACTGCAGCTCCTCTCAAACACTCATGTAATCTGTCCACTCGTTCCATGGCACTCCATCCATATTTCCTGGCTTGACGTTCGAATGGCATCAGAAACGACTCCCAGTCCTCATTTCCATCAAATGTGGCTAATTTTGCCCGTTGCACTTCTGGCAAGGTGTTAGCATGAACTCCATAATTATTTTGTCTGCTTTCATCACGATAGCCTAGCGTGTGTTGAGTTTCACGCTCAGTCTCTCTATTTTCTCTGCGCCCGCTATCAGTTTCAAGAGCTGCATTCCGTCTGGAGGGGCCTGAACTCCGGGCTCTTTGATCAATCACCTCCAATTCGGCTGCAAAGGGAGCACGATGTTTTGGTCGAGTCGTTTGGCCAGAAGATGTGCTCGGTTCAGGTGGGCGTCTCTCCCTAGTAGAGGTCATTAAGGCGTTGCTCTCCTCCCCACTAGCACTCCTGAGTTCTGCTGCAGGTTGTTGAGCAGATGATGTGTTGGCTATGTGAGACAGGACAGGGGCCAACATCATTTGAAAATCCCTTGTTTGTTGATTTTGATTCTCCAACAAAGCTTGTAACCATTTTGGAGCTGTATCTGCCTCTGGATTGCTTGCTGTAGCACCTCCAAATTCCTCAGTCATTTTTATGACGATCTTTCTTCGTTCTTTATTGATTTCACTTTCAAATGTCTATTTTGCGATGTACTTCCGGTTTCGCTCTTATTTTGAAGGAGCGGACCGGAAGTTGCACTAGTGTGTGCGGCGATGTGGCGGTCACTTGACGTTAGCGTATTAGCGTTAGCTCCGCCAATGCCACAGACGAGTTATAGCTTCTTTTTTTTTTTTTTCCCGATGCTTTTGATTGGGTCAGGATTCGCCAGATTAATTTTCCCTTGGCCGGATTTACTCACTGAAGTTTGCTGTTTATCCCACTTCTGACACCAGTTGTCGTGCTGCCGCCTTCCGTGATGGCGGATGTGCGCGGCGTGGGTGAACAGATTCGCACGACAAAGGGATCTCACTTGCAACTTTTATTCCTCTTCAGCACAGGTTAGTCACGTACAACGTCACTGATGGTTCTCGTATGAGTTGTGCTGGCTCCTAGCTCAGGCACGGACAGCGTTTTAGCGTATCCGGGCAGCGAGCCGTGAAAACCGTGCAACAACAGAAAAACGAACGACGAGTCTCGCGATGCCAGCCAGTTATATACCGAGGCTGCGTTCAATGACCATAAGCGGCTCGTAAAAATCAAAACAATAACAGAAGGTTACCATAGGCTTATTAACCCCAACTTCACTACAGTATTTTAAATAGATTCATGTTATTCTGATGGGCAATGATGAATGGCTGCCTCATCTGTTCTTACATAAGTGGTATGATTTGCTTGCATTCTGAGTGCTTTTTGCTTTGTGCGGCACTACTTGTATTGTAGTACTGCAAATTGCATCATGCTATTTTTGTCACTTGAGTACATTAAGTGACATTGAACTAGAATTTCTCCAATAATGGGTCTATCCAAACAAACGTGTGGAACAATTTGTTTTTGTTTGGTTAATGTGAGTTTTATATTTATTTCATACGGCATCATTAACACTTAAATAGAAATTAAAATGTTTCAATTATTATTTTTTTTTAAAGGGAACCACAAGTGAAAAGATCTTAGTTCTATGCTTTATTTTAATGTTAGTAACTCATCTATTATATACAGCCTTTGAAAATAATTTGCAGCTTAATGTAATATTAAAAACCTTTAAATCACCATTAATGTTTTGACACACTGTGGTGACGTAAAATGGTGCTACTATATTTATGTTACTCCTTAAAACTAGACTAGAGTACAGAGATCCCTCGCCAATTTGCGTTTCGAAATTTTCAGTTTCAGATATTTTCGGGGTTTTAAAAAGTATTAAACAAATTTAAAAAACAAAAATGCGTAGTTTCATTTTAAGGCGCGAGAGAGATTTTTTTGCAGCAAAACATACTGTACATGACTCATGAGCTTTGTACATACCCACGGGCAGTCATCTGAGGCATATGATTTTTAGCTCATTTTTAGTGGGACTTTTCAGCATTTTTACAAGCTTTGAGAGCACCCAAAGCCAACTACAAAACCTCCACAACAACTGGGGTAGTTTTAGCCTTTTTTTACTCTTTTTTTTTTGCACTCTATCTTACCAAACTACCCGCTTTTAGAGCACCCCAAGCCCGTTACAAACCTCCAACACCTACTGGGGAAATTTCAACAACTTTTAGCCGCAAATTTAGCACCGCCAAACACTTCCATGACCTCCGAGGGGATATTAAGAGATACTTTTCTCCATTTTACCTGCTTTGACAGCACCCAAAGCCGGCAACAAATTTCAAACACCTCTAGGGGAAATTTAACTTTTTTTTTTTTCTCACAAATGAAGCATCATACCCCCGCTACATGCTTGTGAGGGGACTGTATAAGGATATAATTACTGTAAATAGATTTAAATACCTTACAGTATATTTGAAGTACACAATATGTAAATACAGTGAAGGAAACAAGTATTTGATCACCCTGTGATTTTGCAAGTCTTCCCACTTAGAAATGATGGGCGTTTGAAATGTTCATGGTACAGTAAATGCTTGTCAAATGTGAGAGACAATTTAAAAAAAAAAAAAAAAAAAAAACAGAAATCACATCGTATGATTTTTAACAATTTATTTGTATTATACGGCTGCAAGTAGGCATTTGAACAGCTGAGAAAATCAATGTCAATATTTGGTAAAGTAGCCTTTGTTTACAATTACAGAGGTCAAACGTTTCCTTTAACTTTTCACCAGGTTTGCACTGACTGTAGCAGAGATTTTGAACAACTGCTCTACACAGATCTTCTCTAGATCAGTCAGGTTTCTGGACTGTCACTGAGAAACACGGAGGTTGATCTTCCTCCAAAGATTTTCTGTCGGGTTTAGGTCTGGAGACTGGCTGGGCCACTCCAGAAACTTGATATGCTTTTTACGAAGCCACTCCTTGGTTATTCTGGCTGTCTGCTTCGGGCCATTGTCATGTTGGAAGACCCAGTCATGACCCACTTTCAATACTTTAACTGAGGGAAGGAGGTTATTTCTCAAAATCTCACAATACATTGCTCCAGTCATCCTTTCTTTAATACAGTGCACTCGTCCAGTCCCATGTGCAGAAAAAGACCCCTAAAGCATGATGCTACCACCGCAATGCCTCACAGTAGGAATGGTGTTCTTGGGATGGTACTCATCATGCCTCTTCCTCCAAACACCATGAGTGGAATTAAGACCAAAAAGTTCCATTTTGATCTCATATGACCACATGACTTTCTCCCACGACTCCATCATCATCCAAGTGGTCACTGGCAAAATTAAAGCGGGCCTGGACATGTGCTGGTTTAAGCAGGGGAACCTTCCGTCCCATGCATGATTTTAAACCGTGACGTCTTAGTGTATTACCAACAGTAACCTTGGAAATGGTAGTCGCAGTTCCTTTCAGGTCATTGACCAGCTCCTCCTGTGTAGTTCTTGGCTTCCTCACCATTTTTAGGATCATTGAGACCCAACGAAGTAGATCTTGGATGGATCCCCAGCCCGAGGGAAATTGACAGTCATGTTTAGCTTCTTAGATTTTCTTGTAATTGCTCCAATGTTGGATCTTATATCACCAAGCTTTGGCAATTGCCCAGCCTTGTAGAGGTCTTCAATTCTGTCTCTGGTGTCTTTGGACAGGCTTTTGGGATGTATGGGGTGGACAAGTGTTTATATGCAGCTAACCCCATCAAACAGGTCAAAAAGTCAGACCAAAAAGTCCACCTCCACTTCAGTTATTTAGGAGAATAAGTGGAGTTGAGGTCTTTGATGGTCACAATTCTAGCTAATAGACAGGTGTTCAAATACTTATTTACAGCGGTATAGTAAATATAATTGTTATAATTGTTAAAAAAAAAATCGTACACTGTGATTTCTGGATTTTTTTGTTTGGATTGTTTCTCACAGTGGACAAACGGCTACCGTGAAAATTTCAAACCCGCCCATCATTCCTAAGTGGGAGAGCTTGCAAAATCGCAGGGTGTTCAAATACTTATTTTCCTCACTGTACATATCATTTAGTTCGATCTTTTTATTTATTAATTAATTTATTTTATTTTTTGGAGGGGCTGGGGTGGGGGGGGGCGCAAATCCTACTTCAGAACCCTATAAACCACGAAATCAAAAAATAAAAATTAAAGAAAAAAGTGTTTAAATGCAAAAATAAAACTAAATTTTTCTATCTAGACGGCGGATTCAAACCTTTAAGTATAATAAAGTGATTAGTCATCTTTGTGTGATCTTCGAGTAAAATTTAAATATCTCGAGGCCGGGTTGAGTGTCCTCTTTTTGGAAATCAAAATATGGTCACCCTAAATTTGGCATAAGGGACTCAGTGTTTGCTATTTCATCCACAAGTACATAGAAAATTAAAAATATGGTTATGGTATTCATTAAAAGTCTTCCCACTTTTTTCAAACCCTAAAGAATTGCTGTACCGTACATCTGGATCCTGGTTTAAGTACATTTCACACACAAAAAAGGCAATTATCGAAAAGGTTTTCTCGAAACAAATAGGGGTTCCTGGAAGTGCTGGGACATCACCGTAGGTGACGATGGTGTGTCTGTGGTAAATGTTCATCGATGCCAACACAGATGTAAATGCCCCAAAAGGGTCATGTCGAGCAGCTCCGTGGGAATCTGTGAACATTTACCACAGACACACCATCGAACATGACCAACTCATGATTCCTCTTGCACGTTGTCTACGTTAACAGTTTGTTTTTTTACTTATGTCTTGGTCAGTCTTAATTTTTCCCTGTTTTGCATTGACTCGAACTGTAACGGCTGAATGGTTGAGAGCTCATCGCGATTTCGAACTGTAACGGCTGAATGGTTGAGAGCTCATCGCGATGGCCCGCTGCACCCTTTTATGGCACCAAATAACAAAGTAAAAAACAACATTGACTAATGTAGAAAAATAACGTATTAACATGTGAATTATTTTCAAAGATTGTATCTATTACTAACATAAAATAAAACATAGAACCATCGTGTCATTTCACAAAGGGTTCTTTTGAAAGCGTAATACATGGATCGTTATGACATCTCTGGCAAATTGGAATTGTTCAGCTTCCAACATCTTTCCATATTATTCTAATAAGTTTAGAGTTGTCCGATATCCGATATCCCGATTATGTCCAACTCCAAAAATCTGATACCCGTAGTAGTAAGTGTGCGGTTGTGGACTTAACATATTGTGGGTCATATGATACGATAATTATACAAATATGATATTATAATTGTACAAAGGCAGAATAATTCTACATTCACTTTGAAGGCAATATGCTCATTGGCACAAAACCGATAATGAAAAACTGATGTCGATATTTTCCGATATCATTTTAAAAGGCTTTTATCGGCTCCCCGATAATATCGGGCAACTCTAATGCATTTCATATCATATTTCCCAATTCTGCGCTCCATTGGTCTGGTAATATTCTCATTCATCCATTTCATTGTGTTCGAAGGGCAATGAACTGATACCAACAGGAATGGCCAAGTTATCTAAGAAGACAGCTGAATAGTCTGAGTTGTCTTCTACTGGGCACAGTTAATCATATTAGTAGGTTTCAAGCCTAATAATTGTAACAGAGCTAACCAAGATACATGATACATATACAGATAATACATCCACTTTAAACAAATTTAATGAAAGTAAATGGAAGGGGGGTGTTAAGGATTTCAATTTTTATCCTCCAAGGTTGATACAATCCCCAACAAAGAAAGTTTTCCATTTTTTGAAGGGAAGCAAAACAACAGCTATAAAGATACAGTTGAGACAAACCTCTGCTAGCTAATTACAGTCGTTTGGGTGGGTTCACCCTCACATCCTATTCATTCCGTTGTTGTCATGGATGCAACTCAAAGTGGCTGTATTAATTAATTAAGAAGGGATGTAAGTACATGGGAATTCCTGTAGGTGTATTTTAACCTTGATATACAGTGTATGACAAAAGTGAGTACACCCCTCGCATTTCTGCAGAAATTTAAGTATATCTTTTCATGGGACAACACAGACAAAATGACACTTTGACAGAATGAAAAGCAGTCTGTGTGCAGCTTATATAATAGAGTTAATTTATTTCCCCCTCAAAATAACTAAAAATATAGCCATCAATATTAGGGCTGTCAAAATTATCGTGTTAATGGGTGGTAATTTTTAAAAATTAATCACGTTTAAATATTTGACGCAATTAACGCACATGCCCCGCTCAAACAGATTAAAATGACAGCATAGTGTCATGTGCACTTGTTACTTGTGTTTTTTGTCTCCCTCTGCTGGCGCTTTGGTGCGACTGAATTTATGGGTTTTAAGCACAATGAGCATTGTGTAATTATTGACATCAACAATGGCGAGCTAGTAGTTTATTTTTTGAATGAAAATTTTACAAATTTTATTAACACGATAACATTAAGAGGGGTTTTAACATTTCTATAACTTGTACTAACATTTATCTTTTAGGAACTATGCAAGTCTTTCTATCCATGGATCGCTTTAACAGAATGTTAATGTTAATGCCATCTTGTTGATTTATTGTTATAATAAACAAATACACTACTTATGTACAGTATGTTGAATTTGTATATCCGTCTTGTGTCTTATCTTTCCATTCCAACAATAATTTACAGAAAAATATGGCATATTTTATAGATGGTTTGAATTGCGATTAATTACGATCAATTAATTCTTAAGCTGTGATTAACTCGATTAAAAATTTTCATCGTTTGACAGCCCTAATTAGTATCCAAACCCCTGGCAACAAAAGTGAGCACAACGCATGGGAACCACATACATCCCTAAACGTCCAAATTGAGTACTGCCTGTCATTTTCCCACCAAAATGTCATGTGACTCGTTACAGGAGTGCTGTCAGCATTGCTGCAGAGATTGAAGAGGTGTGTGTGTGTGTGTGTGTGTGGGTGCGGGGGGGGGGGTCATTCCCACCACCATGCTTGACTGTAGGCATGACACACTTATGTTTGTACTCCTCACCTGGTCGCCGCCACACATGCTTGAGACCATCGGAACCAAACAAATTAATCTTCGTCTCATCAGACCATGGACATGGTTCCAGTAATCCTTGTGCTTTGTTGACATGTCTTCAGCAAACTGTTTGCGGGCTTTCTTGTGTACAGGCTTCAGAAGAGTCTTCCTCCTGGGGTGACAGCCATGCACACCAATTTGATGTAGAGTGCAGCGTATGGTCTGAGCACTAACAGGCTGACCCCCCACCTCTTCAATCTCTGCAGCAATGATGTCAGCACTGCTGTAACCAGTCACATGACATTTTGGAGAGAAAATGACAAGCAGTACTCATTTTGGACATTTAGGGATGTACGTAGTTCCCATGCGGTGTACTCACTTTTGTTGCCATGGGTTTAGATATTATTGACTATATTTTGATTTATTTTGAGGGGAAAATAAATTAATTCTATTATATAAGCTGCACACGGACTACTTTTCATTGTGTCAAAGTGTCATTTTGTCAGTGTTGTCCCATGAAAAGATATACTTAAATATCTGCAGAAATGCGATGGGTGTACTCACTTTTGTGATACACTGTATATGGCCTTCGCCACTCCTCATTCAAATCACCTGTCTCGTCCTTGCAGGATACTTCCTCAGAGGAATGCTGATTCTCTGAGGTGAAGGCAGACAAGTGAGTCTTGACCTGAAGAGTTAGCCTGTCTGTGTTGCCTCTTTGTTGCATTGTCTTCCTGACTGTGGCACATTTATCTTCTATCTTTCTATCCAATGTTTTCCTGGTGCATCTCCACATGCGCTGCTCGGTTCTGTTTACTGTTGCAAGCTAGTATCTTCCCCTTCACATCCCTTAACACCCTCCAGCCAATTTCCCCACAGTCCTTTTTGCAACATCAAATTTTCTTCCTATATCATTGCTAATCTTCCTTTCATTCAAGGTTTCTACATGGTCTGATGAGCACCCTCTGTGTTTATGCTCTGTGTATGTAATTTCTATCCCCTGCCATCATAAAACTCATTGCTTTATGTAAGGCTCCACTGGCCCCACCCAGAACTACTCGCTATGTCGAGTCTCACAGGCACCAGGCCGCTGAAGATTACACTTCACTGGGCAAGTTTCCTCTCTGCGGGTCTTTTCCCAGCAGATGTGGCTAATGCAACATATTATCACTGTGCCCTCTGTCCCCTTTTATGTCTTCTTTTCCACTTCATTTTCTTCTGTTATTCAAAGTTACATACTGTTTGTGAGTTAAGATAACCTCTTTAGGAAGGACATTGGGTGTCTCCATCCATCCATCCATCCATCCATCCATCCATCCATCCATCCATCCATCCATCCATCCATCCATCCATCCATCCATCCATCCATCCATCCATCCATCCATCCATCCATCCATCCATCCATCCATCCATCCATCCATCCATCCATCCATCCATCCATCCATCCATCCATCCATCCATCCATCCATCCATCCATCCATCAGTTGGATGGCCTGGGTATTAGTCTAACTTTTCTGCTTCACATTTAACCTGTATTTATCACATCTTTGTTTACATGATGTATTTTGTCCTTAAATACTTCTCTTGAGTCATCATATGTTAATGCTGTAGATGGTCACTCTATTAATGTTTTTCTTTTAATTCATGTGACTACCTTGTTAAAAAGGTCACTTGGAGATCCCGTAAGGCCATTACAAGTCAAAACCCAAGCTGTTGTGCCAGTTGGACAGTGCAGCGCCTAGTTAACACCCTCACCCAGCTCATCCTACAGTTGAAAGTAAAGAACATTTTAGAGGTCATCATAAACTTCTTAAGTACTTGTGCATATGAACCTGATCAAATAAATTCCTTTCAATAGTTTTGTCAGTTGCCAGTGTCATTGTTAAACATCTGTTGCAAATTTTTAAGACTTGTGTTTTTTTTTCCCCAAATACAAAGTCCACCTTCCACTGTTTTGTGATATATTTTACCTTGTGATCCAAATCAAAATCCCCAAATTGGCCCACTTGATCCAGAATCAATATTAGTCATGCATAATTTTTTGGCAACGATAAAATGCACATTTTCTCCCTTCTGTTTTCTTCCTCATCTGCTTCCTTGCTTTGGCAAGTTTGTTGGCTTGCAGCTGTGGCTGCAATACAGCTGTGGCAACAAACGAATATCCCCACAAGACAGGACTGAATGACTATTTAATATATATATATTTTTCCTGTAATGGCGTATAAAAAAATATGAAATAATATGTCAATTATACATACATACGCAGTATATATGTACTGAATAAAAGATCACAACACCAGACCTGATTTTCTTAAATATTAGTTTTAGGAATCCAACAAAGGACAACAAGGTAAAACAACCACTTGCTCATAATACGGAGAAAAATAAATAAATAAATACATAAAATGAAATGGAGGCAAAACCAAGAGAAAGAATATGAGGCCAAACAAAAATCTACACATAAATAGACCCAGACAAATCATACATCTGAGACACTGCTGGAGAGAACTACGGCAGGCAGCGTAGTACTATTAGCTGACACTATCTGCAATTAGCACAGTAGAGCAGTAGGGTCATTTTAGCTCTAAATTCAGATTGATAAAGCTACATAAAAGTGAGTTCTACTACAGAATCGATTATCAAATTCCTACTTTCTTTCTTTCTTTCTTCCTTTTTTTTTTTTTTTTTTTTTAAATAAATACATGTAAGGCTGCACGGTGGCCGAGTGGTTAGCATGTCCTCCTTGCAGTTTTGAGATCAAGGGTTCACTTCCGGCCTTCCTGTGTGGTGTTTGCATGTTTCCCTCCGTGCCTGCTTGGGTTGTCTCCAGGGACTCCGGTTTCCACCCACATCCCAAAGATGTGTTGTAGGCTGATTCAACATTAATTGTATGAGTGTGGTTGTATGTCTCATTGTGCCCTGCGATTGGCTGGCAACCAATTCCGGGTGTACCCTCCCTACTGCTGCTACTACTACAGTTAGCTGGAATAGGCTCCAGCACCTCCGCGACCCTGGTGAAGAGAAAGCAGCATGGAAAATGAATGAAAAAAATACATCTTATAAAGTTTCTGCAGTTTAGTACTACATGAAAAGATGCACCAATGATTCATAGCAAAACATAATACTATTACACACCTTTTTTTTTCTCCAATTTATTTAATAAAATCACACTTTTTTGAGCAAACCAGCCTCAATCAGATTAAGTATTGACTTAGAGTAGAATGTGTGCTGGTGTATGACATCTTAAAGCAGAATAAAAATGCGACAAGACATTTTCAGAATGCCACAATTGATGCCCCAGCAGCACCGCTGTCAAGCTGTTGTCAAGTGGAGTGTTGAGAAAAATCAAGAGCAGGGAGCAGACAGTAACTGTTTTCTTCCCTCTCATGTCATAGTTGCTATGTCTTTGTCAGTTTGTAAAAAATAAAATCTAGTGAAATGCCCCTTGATCCATTTGAGTTAACCTGAACAAATGAATTTATTGATTATATACTCACTCAGTGTGTAAATATATGTATCGTGGCGTCATGGTGGCCGGGTAGTTAGCACGTTCGCCTCACATTTCTGAGATAAAGGGTTCAATCCTGGGCTCCGGCCTTCCTGTGTGGAGTTTGCATGTTCTACCAGTGCCTACGTGGGTTTTCTCTGGGGACTCCGGTTTCCTCCCACATCCCAAAAACATGCATGGTAGGCTGATTGAACACTCTAAATTGTCCTTCGACATGAGTGTGTGCGTGAATGGTTGTATGTCTCATTGTGCCCTGCAATTAGCTAGCAACCAATTCAGGCTACAGCTCCTCCGCGACCCTCGTGAGGAAAAGCGGCATGGAAAATGAATGAATATAACATTTTTTTCCCAAAACCGCACTTACGGAAAATATTTTTGATGGTTGCTCTTATGTATTTTGAACAACTTATTTGCTTTTTACAAACCAAGTGCACAAAACGCAATTCATTGGAATTGATATAAACTTAATACCGTAGTTTTAGGAACAACAACAGAATAACAAGTTATCTCAACGCACTTTACATAAAAAAAAAATCTGAACGCACCCTTCTCATACATAAACGAACAGTTCCGGAATACAGCAAGACAATCCTATCATAAGTTTGATTAAACTTTAACAGGAAAGTAATTGACCCAGTACGGACATTTGACTTTTATGAACAGGTCAGTACCGAAGCAGATTTGAAATTGAATATGAAGATGAATCTGACACAGTTGCAGTGTTTAAGTGGATAAAATAATTGCTGTCTGTGGTTTTATTTTAGACTCTGTCAATAATAGCTTGCAGCAATTATTGGGGAGAAGAAAAAACTACAATAGGTAAAGAAAAAAAACACTACAAGTGTTTTTTTTTTTTTTTAAACATGAACTGTAGTTCAAAATTTTGAATTATGAACTATGAACTAAACAGTTCATTTTAAAATCTGTGAACAGCAATTTGAACTTTCCCAACACTAGCCACGTTTACATGCTGACTTTTATTCATACCGATTCAAATCATTCCGAATGGAAATTTCACATCAGCTGTTTACATGTCACTTCATCTATTCCGATCCAGCGTTTACATGTGACTGCCTTTATTCCGAAAGGACGTTTGACAACTGCCGTCTGACATGCGCAGATTAATCAAAACAAAGCGTCACGTTGCAAAACATGGAGATCGATCGTCAGATCAGCTGCTGTTTTAACTTTTCGAGTGGAAACAAAACTTCAGAATGACACGCCGTTCATTTAAAAAGTTGTGTGGGTGCGCTGTGCGTGTGCTTGGAAGCCATGTTGCAAGTGACGTTACTTACGTCACCAAGTGACGTCACCACGTCAGTACGGAGCATGTGCAGAAAGAACGCAACCAGACACCATTCCGCTTCCCTGTTTACATGATATAATTTTACTTCTAATCGGTTTGGGAAAAGGAATATTCCACCCCTGTGAAACGGAATGAAATTCCATTCGGTTTGGGCCTGTTCATTCCGAATGAGGTGTTTATATGGAACTCATTTATTCGGTTTGAACAAATATTCCGATTGTAATTGGAATATTTGGCTCCATGTAAACGTGGCAACTGGCTGTGTTTTGTTGTAATGTCATGTTCTTTCTTATGTCTTGTGTCTTCCTGTTAGATTACCTTCCTAAGGACTGTGGACGTAAATTAGCATTTTTGCTATAATCTGACATATTTACGTCTTTTAGATGTGTCTAAATAAATGTTCATTAGTTTGCACTGTCCCTATCAAATAAATAAATAAATAAATAAATAAATAAATAACCTATTAAGAGGACTCATTTTTACTAGTCTGGTGTTATACAAGTGCAATCAATTGATTGCAGTTAGGTGCTTCTTGTTTCTCCTGAAACCTTATCAGTTAAACTGTCTGTATTGGTTTAGCTGGAACAAAGACCAGGACCCACTGCATCCCTCATGGAGCGGTTTGCCCACCCCTGAGCTAGAAAGCAACATAAAGGCATTTATTTACTATTAAATTGTACCAAAACTATTCCACATCGGGCAGCAGTGGGCGCAGAATTTCTTTCCAACAAAACAGCACGACAACTTTGCACCAATCTGGTGTTTTATTAGTGTAGTTAGTTGATTGTAGTCAGGGGTTGCTTGTTTTAGCAGAAACCCCATTGGTTAAAAGGTCTGTGCTTGACTGGTAGGAACAAAAACCTGGACCAACAGAGGCCCTAAAGGACTGGTTTGGACACCCTTGGAATAAACCATGCAGATGTCATATTTATTGGCATTTATTGTTATTTTTTTGAAAAATCGTGCTTAGAATATAGGCTATTGTCTCTCTTGGCTGGATTTATAGTTTGTTTGTTGTCTCGATCTGAGCACTTCGAATTTTTCTGCCTTGATAAATCAATCAATACAAGAGTCCTTGTCACATGCAGTCACACCATCAGAAAGTACAATATTTTGTGTGGTTTGGTGAGTAGATCACAGAGAGATGCTTCCAAAAGTGGAGGCAGATGATCTTCTCTCCAATAAGAAAATCCTATTTCCAAATCATCGGGGTGGCTAATATTCAATTAGAGTTGATTTCATTGTAAAAATATGCTGTTTAGGGAAAAAAACATGAAGTTGTGATGGCAAATGAAGAAATGGAACTGCATCATCACATTATTTTGATATATCTACTTCCAATTGTAATTTAATTAAGTATTCACATGATTTGCAATTAAAATGCGAGTACTAGAAGTGATATGCAATTGCATGTCTGTCTACCATTTAAAAAATCACAAAGAAAATTGTTCAAGAAATAATCCTTTTAGTCCCCCTTGACTTTATAAAAATAACATTTTCATAAGTTTATTGGTCCCACCTTAATGACTTCGAAGTCCTAATATAACCCAAGAGAGGCACAGCAATTAGTGAAAAGATAAGTCGAAGTGTTTTAAAAAGGATAAGGAGCCCCTTCAAGATTGGATATGTCATTCTACAGCAGCATTGATGGATTTCAGCATTTTGGGATTGACTCATGGGAACTGTGTGCTCTGTCACTAGAGGCAACATTTAGCAGATTAACTAAACAGGCAAGGAGCTTCATTTAAATGAGTGTATTATCATAAAAATTTTATTTTCAAAAATATATTACAATTTAGCCCTCGCCTCATGCTGTCCGCTTGAGAGCTACTTCCCATGCTGTAATAATAATAATCCCAATTCCAATAACACGTTGTTTTAAAAATTTAAATAAAAACAGCATACGATTGCTTAGGAATGTTCTGAAAAGAGAGATCAAGGGTTAATTCCCGGGCTCCGTCCTTCCTGTGTGTAGATTGCATGTTCTCCCCATGCCTTTGTGGGTTTTCTCTGGGTACTCCGGCTTCCTCCCACATCCCGAAAACATCCAAGGTAGGCTAATTGAACACTCGAAAATCCCCATAGGTGTGATTTTTAATGTAAATTGTTTGCCTAAATGTGCCCTGCGTTTGGTAGGCAATCATTTCAGGGTGTACCTTGCTTCTTGCCCATAGTTAGCTAGGATATGCTCCAGAACCCCAGTGAACTCCATGAGGATAAGCGGTACAGAAGATGTATGAATGACACCAGAAAGGCATGATAATTAGTGCTCAAACTGATTAACTTGATTGCTTTTAGAAATTTTAATTAACTTAGTATTTCATTGCTGCAAAATGTTCCAAAAAAGCGTTATATCACCTTCTCTTTATAAAGCTTTGAATAAACGTTTAGAAACTGAGGACAACAGTTGTTGAAGCTTTCTGCTGGAATTATTTCCCATTCTTGCTCGATGTACATCTTCAGCTGTTCGAAAGTCCGGAGTCTCTGTTGTCGTATTATTTGCCTCATAACGTACGAAATGTTTTTTTTTTCTTTTCATTTTTTTCCCTTTTAGCCTGTCCTGTTCAGCTGCTTGACATGGAGGATGGAAATCTGATTGTCCGATTGGTCTGAACAGTTTTAATGTATCCCATGTGATCATTCAACAATCCTTATTTATTAGAAGAAAGCAGCGAACAGGAAGGAGTTATGGGGGGACAGAAAATAAAAAGGAGAGAGAGAGAGAGAGACAGAAGAAGTACAAACAACAAGCATCTCTCCTCCCGCAGCATGGCAAAGGTTCCGCCGTCATCCCCACGGGATACAGGGTGGTCCCCCAGGCCATCCGCACCCCCATCAACTGATTTTCAGGGATGGGACGAGGGGACGCGGCACTATCCCCATGCCCACCATCACCCCCGAATGCCCACCCAGCCCACGAACCACCGCCGCAACCCCCCAAACCGGCACGGTTAGGTAGATATTTATATGATTCAATCCACAAGCTCGATTTTAGATTGTGATTATTATTATTTTGTTTCAGAGCTGATTAATTACATTTGCATGAATTAATTGCGACTTAAAATTGCTACTCCGCTGTTATCGGAGAGATCACAATGACATTTCGTAGATGTATAGTATAGTATGCATGTACCCTTCTGGTAGCTCAGTGGTCTGAGCACCATATTGCCATTGTGGGAGCTCGGATTCAATTCCATCTTGTGGTTTGCGTCAGGAAGAGCATCCAACGCGAAAACGTGTTTGCCAAATCTATCATGCAAATTGTTTGTTTAGCTGTTCAAGTCTTGAGGGGAAAAGCCGAAAGCAAAGCATGGATTCTCGGAGCACTATTTGGTCTCAGGGCTGATTAATTACATTATTTTATTGCGACTGTATTGTTATCTATAGGTTCCGACTTAGCCAGTGGAGTAAGGTCATAGTTCATTTTGAACTTGTTTTACATTAATGATTAAAGGGCAGACCGGATCATATCTCTCAATTTTAAAGTATAAAATAAAAATATCTTTGCTCTGTTGCTCAGTTGCCGAAAAAAACATTTTATTCTTTCTCTCGACTAGAAAGTGTTACAGTTTGATCACGGCAACAACATTAAAAGAGGTTGCACACTTTGAAAGAATCATTCACGATGCAGGCTGAATTTGGACCTAATTAGATGCAGACATCAGTGTTCTTTGATTAGGATTCCACGGTTTGGATAGTGAAGCAATTTTCTTCCTGTTTTGTTCAATGACCCTATTCCATCCCTCTTTTCTCTCCTCGGCTGGCATAAACAGACAGTAATGGCGTTTGCCTTTTCCTTCCCCCTCACTGGTCTCTCACATGGCTCAGTAGCTTGGCTTGACAGCTCCTCTGCTTGTGGGTTCAATTGGTGGGAGTTGAAAGCCTTTTGCAGCTCTGGGGTTTAGACTGATAGAAACCTCCCTTTACCTTTCGCCCTCAAGCAATGAGAAGAAGGGAATGGGGTTAAAGCTATGCTGGGTGGATAGACTAAATGGAACATGATTCTGATAAACAGAAAATTCCAAGAGAATTGTCTGAGTCAGGCAAAACACAATATTTTCTTTTTCCCTTTTTTTGGTGGTGGTGGTGGTGGTGGTGTGTGTGTGTGTGTGTGGGGGGGTAATTCGATTGGAATACACTTGGTAAATGGGACTTTTCTGCCTTTTAATTCAATTCGAGATTAAAAAAAGAAAAAAAAAAAAACAGAAAATCACATTGTTTGATTTTTAAACAATTTATTTGCAAATCATGGTGGAAAATAAGTATTTGGTCAATACCAAAAATTCATCTCAATACTTTGTTATGTACCCTTTGTTGGCAATAACTGAGGCCAAATGTTCTCTGTAACTCTTCACAAGCTTTTCACACACTGTTGCTGGTATTTTGGCCCATTCCTCCATGCAGATCTCCTCTAGAGCAGTGATGTTTTGGGGCTGTCGTTGGGCAACACGGACTTTCAACTCCCTCCTCACCCCGTGGCGTCAAAATGATAACAAGAACGGGGAGCAAAAATCCCAGAACCACATGGGGGGACCTAGTGAATGACCTACAGAGAGCTGGGACTACAGTAACAAAGGCAGTAACACAATGCGCCGCCAGGGACTCAAATCCTGCATTGCCAGACGTGTCCCCCTGCTGAAGAGAGTACACGTCCAGGCCTGTCTGCGGTTCGCTAGAGAGCATTTGGATGATCCAGAGGAGGACAGGGAGAATGTGTTATGGTCAGATGAAACCAAAATAGAACTTTTTGGTAGAAATACAGGTTCTCGTGTTTGCCGGAAAAAGAATACTGAATTGCACCATACCCACTGTGAAGCATGGGAGTGGAAACATCATGCTTTGGGGCTGTTTTTCTGCAAAGGGACCAGGACGACTGATCTGTGTAAAGGAAAGAATGAATAGGTCCATGTATCAAGAGATTTTGAGTGAAAATGTCCTTCCATCAGCAAGGGCATTAAAGATGAGATGTGGCTGGGTCTTTCAGCATGACAATGATCCCAAACACACAGCCAGGGCAACAAAGGAGTGGCTTCGTAAGAAGCATTTCAAGGTCCTGGAGTGGCCTTGCCAGTCTCCAGGTCTCAACCCCATAGAAAATCTGCAGAGGGAGTTGAAAGTCCATGTTGCTCAACGATAGCCCCAAAACATCACTGCTCTAGAGGAGATCTGCATGGAGGAATGGGCCAAAATACCAGCAACAGTGTGTGAAAAGCTTGTGAAGAGTTACAGAAAACATTTGGCCTCAGTTATTGCCAACAAAGGGTACATAACAAAGTATTGAGATGAACTTTTGGTATTGACCAAATACTTATTTTCCACCATGATTTGGCAAACAAATTATTTAAAAATCAAGCAATGTGATTTTCAGTTTTTTTTTTTTTCCCACATTCTGTCTCTCATGGTTGAGGTTTACCCATGTTGGCAATTACAGACCTCTCTAATATTTTCAAGTGGGAGAACTTGCACAATTAGTGGTTGATTAAATACTTATTTGCCCCACTGTACCTTCATCACTTATTCAGAGCATGGTCACAATGTTCCCAAAGATCAGTTTTAATATGCAATACCTTTCTATAAGGAAGTGTGAGCAAGAAAACAAAGTACACGGGCCAATAATTTACAAAACAACCTCTGGGAGCGAAGTGCATTCATCTCTTGACTGATGAATGTGGGGCCTGATAACAATGTTGAAAACTTTTCCGTCAAGACGAGCTTAAGAGCTGAGTCTCCAGTGAGCGTCTGTGTTATCTGGTGAGGTGCACACATCAAGTGCAGTTGTGAGGGAAATGATGGATGGCAGCTATTGTCAATAATGATACTGAAATTGTTGACAGGAAACTGAGTTTACTTCATTGTTATTCCTAATGATAGGAGGATTAGTAGCAGTGTAGGAGTGGCCTTGAGTGGTTTACTGAGGTCCTAAACAAGCATTGACACATGGATCTCAGCATCTGCGAATAGAAGCCTATCACAGTGCACTCACTTAAATAGATAAAGAAAGGTAATGTTCAGTTTCATCTGCATGGTAATTGTCAACACGATTACATGATGATGGATATTTACAGTGATATTTCAAGTTTTGCATAAAGACAAAAAAAAAAAAAAAAAAGACTATGATGAAAAGCATTCTACCGGGGGGGATGCCGCATGGTGAGAGCAACCAAAGCTTGATATCCTGGGAGATGAATGACAGATGTTTAGATCAGGCATCTGTAGACAAGCGTCTGTGACAAGGAAATTTATTGCACAAAACTGTCATGAAATGACAAGTGCCACCATGATGGAGAAGCATGGAGGATGGATGTTATTACCTTGTGTCGGATCACACATTTGGGTTGCAAATATTGTATACCTATACACAGCACCTGAAAAATGATTAACCCTTTTTTTTTTTTTTTTGACATATTCAGAAATTTAGGTCAAAAAGAGACCAGTCAGATTTTCACCACAAACACTGTCATTCAACATGCTAAATGTCCAAAGCATAGGAACTCAATTGGGATATACTGTACAGTATGTTAAGATTCAAATGCAACTGGGATCGGTAAATCGATGGAAATTTTAAACTCCATTTCTGACCAGAGAGTGGTTTGAATCAATACATACAACTCGGAGTCACACTAGGCAATGATCACAACACACCGTTAAAAAAAACATGCGAAATTGCGCTCCACAAAATCAGCTAAACAGCAAGCTAACAAAAGGGATAACTGTATGGGAAGTAAAACTGCAATGACTCCTTTGTTGATGTTAAAAATGTAGACAAACTCACTTTTCTGTGTAATAGTAAATATTTTTTAAAATGCGTATTATGACCGATGTGGCACCATGTAAATACATACAATCACACTCCTAGGTGTGCATGCGTGGATGCGTTTATGTATGGGTGTATGTGTACCTATTGAAGGAATTCGGCTTCCCAGCCAAGCTGCCGGAACAGCGACAGCCGAACCAGAAGGCATCCTGTTGGCGCAGCCCCCAGCAAGTCGGCCGGAAAGCCAAAATCCACGTGTCCAGCTCCAGAGTTAACCCTTTGTACTGACTCCATTTTGAACGTTTTAAAAAAGGCTCACCGAAAACAGGTTGACAATTTATTCGTCGACACTGATCAAAAAGCAAGGCAAAACATACGACGGAAAGGCAATGCAGGGTCCGCAAAACAACAGATACATCAGAATGTTCCCGAGAAGTGACAACTGTTAGCTAAACGTTCAGTCTTTTGAAAGCTGCGGTGGAGTGGGCAGGGCGGAAGGCGTGCCTAGGTGTTGTCTTGGGATCATCCTTCTGTGGCAGGTTTAGGCGATCAATTTCGTGTGTCATCTTTCGTGGCTGGGTCATGGTTGCCACGGCAACTGAGGCATGTCTTGACGTCTAAGGCGCCAAGCTATCATATTATTTATAACAATATGCCGCGTATTGGGCAGGACTCCCCTGAAAAAAGATTTTTTAAATATTGGACATTTCCTGATAAAAGTTTTAATAAAAAAATAGTAAAATAAAATAAAAATAATGGATGACAGACGGACAGACAGACATACTGTACGTACAGCTATTGTACAGTATGTGAGTGTATTGTGTATGTAAAATTATAATCACTTTTTTGGGAGCATCTAATTTTCACATAAATAATGTATGCGTTCGTTATTCCTTCCGAATAGGTCTAATATACTCAGATTATGCTCTGGAACAAATAAATCACATGGGCAGAAGTATGGCTGGAATTATTGAATCTGATTCTATTGTGAAGCGTAGCATTCCACTGTAAAAGCATCATCTATACTCCATGATCTGTTGAGGATAAAATGAGCTGGAGCTCATTTGACTTAAGATTAGAAAAGAGAGGCACTCTGGACCAACCATTGTTTACTTACTACCACTTCAACGGAATATGGAGAGGAGTTATATACTGCAGCACTTTTAGCTATAACATTTCTATGCCCAAAGCACTTTATATGCTTACATTCACCCATTCTCACACCATGCTGTTGCTGCCATGCCCACTGGGAGTATTTTTGAGCTCAGTGTCTTGCCCAAGGACACTTTCACACTGGGCAATTGGAACCGAATTGAACTGCTGACCTATGGGTCACTGGACAACCCTCACTACCAACTGCACTATGGCTGACCTCCCCATTTTATTGTAATTGTATTTGCTTTCCTTGTGTTAGAACAAGAACATTAAATGTTGAGATTACAGGCACAGACTCAAGAGAAACCATGAAAGAAATTAAGGCACCATATGGGCTGTGAAACATCTGTTGCCCCAAGGGGTGGCAGGGACTGATGGCGCTCTGTTACTCCCATGGATAATACATTATTATGATTGAATAAATAGAGCATTTAGTCACTTAGAATAATCTTTAGCTCTAAAAAGCTTTAAAAATGGCATTCTTCATGTCTCAAGTGGATATTATGGTAATAAAAGTGCAGTGCAATTTTGGAACAGACATGTTAGTGTATTTTTATGGTTTTTTTTCTGTAAAATATTACATTTATATAACAAAGAAATATAAATTATTACATAATTGAGTGCACATTTAAGAACATGATAAACTAACAAGATAAAATAGATAGCAATCATTTGGCGTCAAAATTGAGGTCATATGCATTAAGCGACTGCATATCAGCTAAACAATGGCAAATATGTAATTAACCTTGAGGCTATTTTACAAATTGAAACAAATAATGCCTTTAAATAGAAACAGGATGCTGAATTTTTCCTGAGGCGAACAGATGCAACATTAACCTAATATCCTATAAATGTAAAAAAAAAACCCTGTAAAACCTTTCTTTTCTTTATTTATTTTTAAATAAAGCATGTAATTTTCACCATTGTCAACTGCCTGTGGTTGATCCCAGCTGACTGAGGGCAAGAGGAGTTGTATGCACTTTGGACTGGTAGAGAGCCGATGGTGGGCAGATATAGAAAACCCACACAAGCCTCGACAGTATCCAAACTCCACACAGAAACAAGAAAGCTAATTAAAATCCCGGACCTCAGAACTTTCAAGGCAGCGTTTTCCAACCTTTATTGAGCTACTGAAATATATTATGATTTCTGTACCAATGATCTCATATCAATTAACATAAAAAATAAAAAAAATTGGGTAACGAAGGTGTATCCTCGCTGACATGACTGGAGCAAGTGAAAAGAAAGGCGTGTGGTGGCAATTCGGCGGGCATTCGCAGTGTACCATCAAAGATGAGGTCACAATAAGTGTGATTTCCAGTTTAAGATAATTCACCCATGGAGCTCTGCTAGGCTGCAGGAGGTATACTGTGTGCTTTGCCATCTGGGTGACAATTCAATTTATTCTCTTGTAAAGTCTCCTTGTCTTGCGGCATGTTATGGAGATTGTCAAGTATAGATCCTTTTAAAGGTTGATTAGAAAATCTGTTTGGTAAATGTAAATCTGTGTTGAATGCAAGCCTACAAAAGGCATCAGGCCCTATTTCCAAAGCTCGTGGTGGCCCAAGTCCACCAAAATACCAATACATAGTCTAAAAGACCCTTTTGCTTGGCATATAAAAACAAAGTGCTTTCTATCACTACTTCCTGTGTCTGCTTAATTAATTGGAGGAGCGTATCAGTACATGTTTTGTGCGATAGCAGGCGGTATAAACAAAAATACTGTTGTTGGACTGTCTGTGATGGTATGGCTGTGAAGAGAAGGGACCATGACCACCCTTACCTCCAATCTAATCTGCTTGGAGAATGGAGAGGGATGAAAGTCAGTGCTAAAAAGTAAAGTGAGGCCAGAGAAATGACTAAATGGAACTGGAGAATTGAACCAATCTTTCTTTATATGTATTACATGACAACTGCAAAATATATGGCCGTTAGGAGCTACAGTTTCTTGTTTACTTTCAAACTCTGATTGTAGTAAATGGCCGTGCACACTGCGAGCAAGATATTTATGATCAATGGAGATTTCAACCTAGCTCCTGTAAGAGTTTCAAACAACAACATGAGGGATGAAAACTCTGCTCCTCCTCTATATTTATGATTGAATTATTATTACTTCTATATCTTTTGTATACAGCTCTTTAGCACTGCTGCAGCTGTATGTCATAAATAATGTTGAGTTATCTTACTTTCCACACATTGATGAACTATGAGTTGAAGTTGTGTAGAAAACATACAGTATGCATTCCAATCACCATTGAGCCGGGCCCAAAACTCCCATGGTGAAAAAGGAGATGAGACTACTTTAAACAGTACAAATATGATTCACCCAGTACAGGCTCAAAAACTCTACCCTCACCCGCTTAAACAGGAGGGAATTAATTTTTCATAAATTTCTTTCTTGTTCCACTGACTGCTATGAGCATAATCACTGAGTAGATACAGTTTCCTAGAACAATCATGATTGGATGAAGTATCAAAATAGCTTCCGTTTCTCCGACCCCCAATGACTCCACATTCATCAACCGAGGAAATGAAGGCCCTGACTACTTGATAATAAGGATATTGGAAAAAAAGGACATTCTTTTCTTAATGTTTTTTTTTTTTTTTTTTTTAAAGTAAGCATAATAATGGATAGATAATAATAGATCATAATGCAAAGTAAAAATAGTGTCACTTGATCTTGGGTGATAAAGCAAATATGAATATCATTTCTTGTGTGAAGTAACCAAAATGCCAATGTCAAGTAATGTTTACATTTGGAAGAACAACATGTTAAGCAAATAGAAAAACACCAACTTCTAGGTCAAACATATAATGAACCCCCGTTGGATGAGATAAACTGTCGTGAAAATTTTGGTATAATCAAAGCAAGTGGCAAAGGATTTATTCCAGTAGAACTTTAACCAGAAAGACTGCTGATACTTCTGCCTCTGAAATGGTTTGTTGTTGATTTTAGTAAAGATAGGTTGCTTTTATCAAGATCTGTTGACACACACCATTGTCGAAAGTGTAACTCAGGCTGCTGTGCCATATACTGGTACCTGACCCTGAGGTTATCTCTCTTTAACTTAAGACTGCATCCTCCTTTTCAACACTCACCAGGCTGCTAGTTCCTGTCCTCTGCCATGGTGTGAGCATCATGCTCAACTTTGTATATATTTGTCAAACTCCCTGTCCGCCTTCAGCTATGGAACTATCTGATAAGTATTTATTCAAATAAAAATAGTTAAGGTTATAGAGAATGATAATACTAAGGGGCTGTGATATCAATAGAACCGTTTTGTGGCAAGATAACAAATATTAATAAAGTTAACAAAAAAATAAATCACATTCATGAGCAATTATCGAAAATAAATCGAAAATTACGAACATTTCCGAAAGTATTCCGGAAACAGCCGAATGGGGCTTTGACGTCACAGCCAGGAAACAAAAGGTCGAAGCAGGTGCCATCGTTGTTTATCGACGAGAGAGTTGCGTTTGTGTTTTATCAAAAAATCGCTAAAATGGTTCAAACCTGTCATGCTATGTGGTGTACAAATAGCCATTTGTCCCAATATAGTACCCATGAGTTTCCGAACGCGAGAAAAAGAGCTGGAATACGCAGACAATGAGTAAAGTTCGTCCGTGCAAAGAGGGCTAATTTTGAAGACCCAGCCTCCGGCACACTTTTGTGTGGTGCGCATTTTACACCTGAAAGCTATTCGAACCATGGACAAATGACATAAAGTTTGGCGCAGAGCCATTTCCCCCCTATTTTTCTTTTTTGCAAAAACTGCTTTGGCCGCAGTTATAAATATAACACACAATAAAACACAACAGCTTTCACACACACACAGTGGTTAGCACGTCTGCCTCAAAGTTCTGAGATCAAGGGTTCAATCCCAGGCTCTGGCCTTCCTGTGTGGACTTCGCATGTTTTCCCTGTGCCCACGTGTTTTACCTGGGTATTCCGGTTTCCCCACACATCCCAAAAACATGCATGGTAGGCTGATCAAACACTCTAAATTGTTCCTTGGTATGAGTGTATGCACAAATGGTGGTTAATCTCCTTGTGCCCTGCGATTGGCTGGCAACAGATTCAGCGTGTAAACCACCTACTGCCTACAGTTAGCTGGGATTGGCTCCAGCGCCCCGTGACCCTCGTGAGGATAAGCGGCTCGAAAAATGAATGAGTGAAAGGTTTCACATACATTAGGCTACTGCATTACATTGAAACAAGGCATAAATGAGAAACTGGTTTCCATTCAAAATGGTATTTTTTCACTGATTTACAAATTTCCATCTAAAACTACATCTAATTTTTATTTCCCCTCATTTCCTCAAATCTAAATGCAAAACCAAGATGAGTGTGGTGCAGGGTTCTTTTTTAAACATGGAGTTTTGACAGTTGCCGTCATATTTTTGGGATCAAAGTACCGTATGCCAGAACGGCATTCCAGCCCCAAAACTCATGCTGGAACCGCTTTCCGACCCACTTTCACCTGCTGCTGGAGCTAACAGACTACACTTTGAGCTCATTGTCAGTCTATCACAAGACACATGGAGGATGGACTACCATTTGTACTTACATTAGCTGTGTTTCCATTACGGGTTTTTGTAAGAAATAAAGCGATGTTTCAAACATTTTTAAAGAATAATTATATATGACATGTAATAGTCAGGTATAATTGCGACTTAATTGCCCTTCCATTGAAGGCTTTTTTGCAAAAAAAAAAAAAAAAAAAACCCAAAAAACAAAAAAAAAAAAGAACGTAACTTTCTACACCACTGTGTGCCTTCTTCCTGACCGCCACCCGCGCACGATGGTCGGTCAGACAGGAAAGTGCAGGGCCAGAATGGTTGTCGCGGCAACTCTGAACGCATGCTGGGCCCTTCCCGCAGATATCCCCTGCTACGACCCCTGCCGAAGCACTCCCCATCTCCACTTTTCCCCCAAAGGCATCAATCTGCTTAGTATTGCTGCTTCAGACTTTTCCAGTTGCTTGGAAGAATATGCCAGGTTTTCATATCGTTTTTCCCTCATTTTCCTTTCTATTAGATTGTAAGATGCCATATTTAGTCCAAGAGAATTGTTGAGAAGTGATTCTGTGACTGTGTACGTCATGCCATGTTTGCGCTTTTGTGATATATTTTACTTAAAATGTTTTTTTTTTTTTTTAACTTTTGCATTGTTTTAGTGCCATTCATAGTAGAAACACAGCTATTTACACCGCCACAGAGCGAGAAATTGATCCCACGCTGCCTGCGCCAAAGTCAGGTAATAAACCACTACATTTCTCCCTGCCTAAAGAACAAAACAGCCAATAGCTAAAACTTTCAGCTAACTATGAATGCTGGATTCCTTACAAAATGTGAAAATGCAAAACCCTTAATTTACTGGATTCACTGTATGTCAAAAATAACAATGAAGGAATGAATGTAGGAAGGAATAATATTGCAAAGTTTACGATGTTTACGACATGCATTTGTTTGTTTCTTCTCTGGTATACAAGGGCTTTTGGTTCGTATCGAAACCGCCACATGCATATGGATGGTTTAGACTTGTTTGTCTGCCTCAATATGTTTATTTTAGAATTTTTTTTTTTTTTTTAGCTGTACTCATAATTTTGTTATTCAGAAGAAGATTGTCTTGATGTTGGGAATTCTAATGAGATTTATGTTTCTAGGACACCATCGAAAATGAGGCGTGCGTCTCAGTAGGATGTTGCAAACACTCATCTTCTGTTTTCCTTTTTTATTATTATTTAAATTGAATAACAAAGCCAAAGATGATAGACAGGGAGGGAGAAAACAAAGGAAATATGCAAGTCGACTTGAGTGCTGAACAAGCAAACTCTAATTCTAACATTCTTGGTAAACGAAAATAACAAAAGAATGATATGCAATTTCTGAAAATTGTAGATGAAAATAAAAAGCATCAATATCCAAGAAACTCCTAAGTTCTTTACCTCCATATTCTTTTATTATATTTGAGTTTACAAAACCTTATTGTTTCGTTCATTTACCTTATTGTTTCATTCATTTGAAGTTGTCGCATGTCAAGATTGGTCAGCTTTCAACCAACAATCTATATAGAGTTAAATTTCATGGTTGGTATGGTCCACACAAAAATTATTAATTAATCAGACCTAACTTAAAGTGCGTATGACACCAAAAAGCATGTTTATATTTTTTATATATTTATTTTATTTAATTTCCGGCTCCTGTCTCGGGTTTAGGATGAATGCGAATGTGACGTCACCTGGGTCAGCATCTCACAATACAGCATTGCTTTATAGCAATCAGATGGACTGTGGATTTAGCTGATTTTGCGGATTAATTCGTTTACTTTTTGCATTACGCCAGCCAAATGTGCTGCAGAAAACTGTTGCTGCACCAGGGAGAGGCGTGTGAGCCTTTTTGGGTTTCAAAATATTCCCATTCACCGCGGATATTGACCAAAACAAGCTCTACTACTGTGGGACCATTGGACTTACGAGGAAGTGAGTAAACATTGTATTTTGTATTATGTGAAATACTGGGATCATTGCACACGTTTTAATACGGAGGTGGCTTGCATTTTGTGGCTGATTATCCACCGAGAATGCCACTCGTTCGACGACTGGCGGCTTGTCGCACACACCCCTTGGTCCTTCGCGTGCCCGCCGGGAGCGCACTATACTCGGCTTGAGCCTTTTTGGGTTTCAGAAAGTTCCCGTTCACCCTGAGATCGGCCAAGACAAGTGCGCGACAACTGTGGGAGCATTGGACTTGCGAGGAATCGAATAAACATCGTGTTTTGTATTTTGTCTAATACGGGGCTCATGGCACACATTTTAATACGGCGGTGGCTTGCATTTTGTAGCTGACAATACTCTTTGTCCACCGAGAATGCAACTTGGCTAATGACTGGCGGCTTATCGCACACCCCCCTGCCGGGAGAGCGCTATACTCGGCATATTGCCCTCTTCGTGTGCCCGGTGTTCTGTCAAATTTTCCATCCCATCGGGAATTGCAACTTTGTGTTAAAATGGCCGCGAATACAGCGATTGCAAAGTAAACACTACAAATTTCTTTAAATAAAGGAATATTTACTTATGTTTGATCATGGACGGGCATGTAGAAAGGTTCTCCTCAAACACATCCTGCTATGTTAGCTGCACATCAACTGCATGCCACTCTCTCACTGTTTACGTCTACTTAGTGTAGTAAAGCATTATTTTACGCCATATTCGTGTTGATCATGTGGCAGCTACGTGCTTCTCTGACGTCACCTGGTTTGTCCAGATGCTTCCCTGGCAAACTAGCTACCCTGCCCTCAGCAGGGGAACGAGTCCGACAAGCTGCAACTTGCTTGCTGCCGGTTGCCGATCGGCGAAGACAATCGACAACCCCGCCGCCGTGTGATATGATCCTGGTTAGTTTTGTGGGATTTTTTGCTTCGAAAGCCGAGAAAAGACTTTGAAACATCACTCGGTTCGGGTTAGCATGTCAGGTAGCTGTCACACCTCCAGGTTTGTTTACGCTCTCAGAAGCCGGGGCAGAGAAGTGACAAAAGCCGGACTAACTTGGGTGGCATGAAATATAGTTTAGGAGGTGCAAGAAGTGGACAGTTTTGACCATTACGGAGTAATTTTGCCATGTCGTACTGAATAAATGCATTTTAAAAATTTCTCTTCTGTAATATTTAATAAATCTGATTCCCTTCATTAAATCAGATGAAACCATGACCCTGCCGTTTTCATCCTCCTGTTGGGGATGCTAGAGCCTATGGTAGGCGTGGCTAAACGGCAGATTAAAAGACAACCAAAATGATTTTCTAGGTACAAGGGAGTCTCGTCCTTCATTACTAGCCTTTGTCTCGTAATGTTAACAGGTTTAAAATGTACTGATATTTTTGAGCGATGAATCCTTCTATTTTTCAGATGGGAAAGAATGAAAATTTTGTTACATCTGTCTCCTTTTTCTTCTTCATCCACCTTGTTCTTTTTTTCTGTTGAATTTTGCACTTTAGAGACCAATTTCTTGTCATCTGCACTTTGCCAAATTGTTGTATATAGTCGAATCGTCTCAAAACATGATTCTAATTCACATAATAATGCTATTTAAGACTTTTTTTTATCTTGTCAATTGCACTTTAAGGAGGAGGGGACTTGACTGAGCAAAATACCGGACAAAAGCGATAGGGTCAAAGCCCACTTGGATAGTTTTCTGCCCACCACGACCAGGTAATAATAATAATAATACATTTTATTTATAATGCACTTGCATTTGAAAAATAAATCTCAAAGTGCACATTACCATGTAAAAAATAAAAAGACTAAGAATAAACGAGTAAAAGCAAAAATAGAAACACAGATATAATCGGATAGAAATCAGATAAAAAAAGATGGATAAAATTAGCCAGGGTTAGCTTTTTTGAAAAGGTACAGGATAAGCATTATAGTTACAGGCATTGCAACCACTGTGTTTTTTTGTGAAAAGGAGACAAGTGGCATTAAAAGCCTCCTCTTTAGAGATTTCATCTTTATCATTGATAGCCTCTCTCACACTCAGCTTTGAAACAATCTGTATTTTCTGTTGAAAATATATAATTTTTTGTCCAAAAACAGCTTTCTTTGGTGCAATTAGATATTTGAGTCTTGACCAGAAGAGTTAACCTATGTTGTGACATGCACCTGCTCACTAGTTGCTTGTTTTCCATATTGCATACATCAACATATTCCTCATTGCACTTGACAGAATCAACCAAAATGATTTTCTAGGTACAAGGGAGTCTTGTCCTTCATTACTAGCCTTTGTCTCGTAATGTTAACAGGTTTAAAATGTACTGACATTTTTGAGCGATGAATCCTTCTATTTTTCAGATGGGAAGGAATGAAAATTTTGTTACATCTGTCACTTTTTTCTTCTTCGTCCACCTTGTTCTTTTTTTCTGTTGAATTTTGCACTTTAGATGAAAGTGTAAAATATCAGACAACCCTTTTTTTCTTTTTTTAGCACTATAGCATTAACCCCGTGGAAGTGGTACTATTGATGTAGTAATCCTATTAATGTGTTGCTTACATTTTCCCATTTACAATAGTCATATAGCCTAACATGACTATAGCTGCCGATGATTAAGGGCTGAAAGCTCATTATTACTTAGTCTTTTATATTGGTGTTGATGGCATATCGAGACAACAACACTTGTAATGCTAAAGCATAATTCGTACACAGACACATCCAAACCCCTCCAAAATGAAAGAAACATAATATACGCGACACTATTGACTGCAGTCACTCGTGACTTCACCTCACAAAATAATGCGTGAGGAGGAGCAGCTGACTCTTATTGCCCTCTCAAGGCTGAACTGAACTGTCTCGACTCTAATGAAGATGACTGATGTTGTGAAAGAAATAGAGCATGGTATGTCAGAGGACCTATCTGACAGATACTCTGATCAAGACACTCTTCACACACGTAAGCCAAGGTTATACTTACAAAGGATTTCTTTCATGCTCTGCCTACCGTGCTCTCTGCTTGGGAGGCGGTGTGTAAGAGCCATGCTCTAATATGCTTTTCGCTTTTTAATCAGCATCAACATTGGACCCTCTCATCAAAAGGTGCACGTTTCCTTGAAGTTGAGTATACTTGACTCAAGAGATAAATGAAAACTGTGTAGTCTCTCAGTAGAAAACAAGAGAATAGCCACAATTAAGGCGCATATGAAGTGGCTACCGTAGTTTGGTTAGAAAAACATGGCAGAATACATGCAATCACATTAACTGGATGTTTACTGCCCAGGTTTATTGTTTTGGTCCAAAAGAAAATGATTCCTGGATGAAATCATCATAAAATATTTGAAACTAAATTTGTACTAAACTAAATACTGTTATTTGAGAAAAAAATATCTGTCAAAGAGCATATTCCATGATTATTTATTATACAGTGGTACCTTGACATACGTTCGCTTCGACACACGATCTTTTTGACATCCGATGTAAAATTTGACTCGCCATTTGTTTCTACATCCGAAGACATGTTCTAAATATGACGATCTACTGTACGACAGCACCGCAATTTCCTTGTTTTCTTGCAAGACAGACGCACGGCATATTTTCTTGTGCGAGAAATCAGTATGGATTCCGACGATGTTAGTGCAGGTGGTGAAAAAAACGTCATGCTTACCATTGACATGATGATGGATATGATAGAAAAATATGAGCGTGGGGTGCGCATCCGTGATATGGCTCAACAATACAGCCGTCGACTGTCTATCTTGGTGGTCCTCCTCCGTTCGCCAGCCTTTATATGTTAAGGTGGCAATTATTATTGTGGTAACATCGCCAAAGAAATCGGGAGCTTTGTCAGGTGTCTAATCATTCAATCCATTTACTTGTGAAACACAACGCGCCTAGTGTCCCCCGCACCAAGTAAACAAAATGAAAGTAAAAGGGCTCACTCCGTGAAGTCAGCCACACGATGCGTTCAGGTACACCACGCAAACATATTGGCCAAATTAGAACCCGGTTTGTTACATTATTACAGGTATTATTATCACTATTATTGTATTATTGTTTCAATTTTTTTTCATAATTGATTTGTTTTGCTCTGTGTAATTGATATTTGCAATAGTAACATCATTGTTTATTAAGGATGTAGTGTAGGTTTAAAAATATGAGTGCGATGTGCGCATCTGTGAACTGGCTCAACAATACGGCCGTAGAATGTCTACTCTCGACGGTCCTCCTCCGACCTCCGTTCGCCAGTCTTTATAAGGCGACAATTATTATTGTGGTAACATCGCCAAAGAAATCGCCATCTTCTTCAGTTTTGTAATCATTTATTCCATCAACTTGTGCAACACAACACGCCTACTGGCCGCCGCAGCTGAACAAAATAAAAAAAAGTGAAAGTAAAAAGTCCTATCTCACTCTGTCAAGTCAGCAATCTGATGCGTTCAAGTACACCACGCAAACACTTTCGCCACATTAAAACCCGATTAATTACATTATTACTGGTATTATTCTTGTTATATTATTGTTCCTATTTTTATTCATAATTTATTTGTTTTGCTCTTTGTAATTGATATTTGCAGTAGAGACCAGTATTTATTAAGGATGTAGTGTAGGTTTTCAGGCTGTGGAATGAATTAATGGAACTATGTAATGTAGTCTTTTGGGAAAATCCTGCTTTGCATACGACCATTTCGACTTAAAAACAAGGTTCTGGAACGAATTAACTTAGTATGTAGAGGTCCCACTGTACAGCAAAGCATTGCACCAAATGGCACCACGTGAGATTTAGCATTTAACCGTTGCCCTGTAGCAGAGCACACCTACTGCGAATATACTTGATCACAATAAAAATGGCAAGGGAAAAATCTCAATATGACTGAAATGCTTTGAGAGGTTTGGACTTATATTTATTCAAGTATGTTTGGCTACATATTCGTTTCCTTACGATTTAAAAAATTTAATGTTTGCGCGATCTTCAAAATATATTCCATTTCACTCTGCATAATATCATTTGTACTTATTTTTTTGAATGCATGTTACCTATATCTTTATTATTTAAAAAAAAAAAAAAAAAAAAAAAAAAAAAAAGTAAATGTTTACATTAACTTCCATTTTAATATACTGTATATCCTATGTTCTTAAGTAGTTAAAATTGAGATTTGGCATTTAGTATGTGAGGAAATTAGGGAAAATAAAAATTGAGAGATGGAGGTTGGGGTTATTGCTGTTTTTGTTAACTTCTATTTTGCAAATCATTGAAAAAAATACAATTTTGAATAAAAAATAAATAAAATTTATGGCTCCGTGGCGACCTTCACGTCGGGGAGTTCCGGCAAGAAATTCTAGCCACTTTCACCCCTGGATAAGCGGAAAAGATAATGGATGTATGGCTATGAGATTGTTATGGTCCAACAATATATTTTATTAGCACAAACACAGCACGAATCAAAAGAAACAAATAAGTCATTTCATCAGTTGGAAAATAGCAACACAGGGGTGCTTGGTAATTTAGTTGGAAAGAAGGCAAAAATGCAGCCATACAAGATAACAGTCACGAATAAGATACAAAAAAACACATATCACTGAAAAGTTGGAAATACAGAGAGATCGTCCGATTTAAAATTGCTGAACCTTACATGTAGGTGCATTTACATATCTTCAACTCCTGAAATAGTTCAACAATAGCACAAGAATGACTCTAAACTTAATGACATATTGATCGACTGAGACCTTTCTCTGAAACAAGTAATTTCCTCCATCGGCGATGACCTTTCATGGGGGGGCTTATTTAAAGATGGACATTGTTGGTGGAAAAAGCAACTGATGATGCATCGTTTTTTTGTTTTATTAAAATTTGAACATGTATATGTACATATGTTGAACATGTATATGTACATATATATATACAGTATGTGTGTGTGTGTGTGTGTACATTTTCCAATGAAGCATACAGCTGCAGCAGAATGCAAAAAAATCCCATCTGCAGCCCTCTTCGCCTTGAGTGCAACATCTTGAAAAGCAGGGGGACGTCGGTGCTCTTCTCTTGTATCCTGTTGAGTTCTAGCAGGCGGTTGTGTCTCATCTAAACTCGTTTACTCTTTTATTGCCGCGTGCCCTATTTACGCTGATGAATGGTCGCAACCTTCTGCAAACTCATTTATTATTTCTTCAGTTTGTAGTAGCCATGCTTTTCCTTTGAAAAGCAGAACGAGTGGAATAATCATACATCTTCAATGCATAGCTCACTGGGTTAACAGCCATGTTTGAATATTGAAGGATGGCATTAAGAAGGCTTTATACTCTTAGTATAATTAGGACAAATTATTTCAACTCAATTTCATCACTCAGAACTACCTTGCCTCCTCCTTATTTCTTTTGGGTAGTTGTTAGTTGATGTTTGCTAAGAAATAATGATCTTTGTGCTCATTTCATTTATATGTTGCGCAATATTGGGAATACATACAACATAATACAAGGTTCCTTCATTTTAAAAACCAAAAGTAAATCGCCTAAGGCAAAACTGCCTTTCCTGCCATTCCTCAATCCCATAGAAGAATTGTTCTCCACATGGAGATGGCAAGTGTATGATCGCCAGCATCGCACTAAGATGACTCTTCTGGATGCCATGAATGCAGCATGCAATTTGCCTGGCATACCAGACTCACCGCTGTTCCAGCGATTGAGTCTGGCCACCATTAAGCGGATAAAATTTCCAGGGCGGAGCAAGCCACAGCAAACAGACAGCGGAGTGGACCAATCAGCGACGGGCAGGACGAGGGACTTGCGCGTGGAAGTAAACATACGAGGAGATCGGAGTTTATTCAACATGGCTAGCGTGAGACAGACTGTTGTCAATGACTTGTGTCGATGTGTTTTTGGTAATTGAAAACTGATTTTACCGTGGATTGGAACATATTCTCGGCTCTCCTGTTCGCCATCTGTGTTGTTGCGGAGACGACTTCCGACGCAGAAGAGTGACGTTGCTCGTTAAGAACACATCACGCAAATAAACAAATCTGATTTGTCGATTGATTTTGCACTTGCTCGAGAGGCCGTTAATGGGCTGGGTCCCAGACTATCCTCACAGTGTTTGAAAAACACAGGGAGAACAGTCTGGCTGTGCCAGGCAAGCATGCAATGATGTCACAGCAGATGCCTGCAGGGGCTGGGCAAGGCATTTAAAAAGATTCTTTCCATGCTGTATAGCAAGAGAAGACATCCATTGTGACGTGGATGAAAATTTGTGGCCCAACAGAGAGGAAGGTCAAGATGTGTAGAAAAAATGGAAAAAAAATCATGACATGTAGCACTCAGAGTTCAGTTGTGCTGTTTGTATTATGTTCACATTTCTAATTTTGCTTTTTTTTTTTTTTCCTTTGTTATACTCAGTGCTGTCTTTTGCTTTCTGTATCGCAGTGACATGGTCTTTCAAAAAATTGTAAAAACAGTAAAAGTGTAAACTGAATATTTTCCAGTCTGTTGCAATCACTCTCCCACACACAAAGGTGTAACTTGCAATGGCGTACCGCAAGCAATACGTCACTTCCGCTAATTAATATTCATGACATTAGCTACTGTTGCTAAGGAGGGACAAGCCACCGTTTGTCCCTAATAGGAAATGAATGGAAATCGTGTACGAAGGAAATGTTTACAGAGCTAAACCTACCAATTCTCTCCGAAAATGATGTCCCTAGTGCCAAATTCACTGACAAAGATGTGAAAGAACATAAAAATGTTCAATTAAAGAGATGGCTTGAGTGTCGAAGGCTAAAAAGACGAAAAAAACGAGCCGACCTCAGCATAGCCTTAGCTTTTTTATGGATGCGACTGACAATGACATTCTCCCTTTTCAACAAGCTATCCTTTACCATCATCCCTGTCTTTTTTATATATCCTCTGGTTGTCCTACGTCTCTGACCGTTCTTGGGGGTAATTTAGTTAGCTTTGTGTAGCGATCGCAAATGCTACTCAGTGACAGCCAACGAACACTTTTATTTTTTTGATTGATAACAAATCTTAATTCTATAATTTATTTACACTCCCCCCATACTAAAGTTGTTTATATATATATATATCTTTTATATATATTTCTGTTATATACATATATAACAGAAATGGTTATCCTCTTTGTCCTCTGAAAGACAAAATGTTTATTGCATATGAAATGTGAATGGATTCACTGAGCTGGTGTTAAAGTCCGCGCAAGTTGATTCGGTCTTCACATTTTTAACTCCAGAGTTTTTGGTTTCCGGAAACGTATGAACAAAACATCCTTCATATGTCGTAATGTCTCGTTGTTTCTACAAGTTCCAAAAAAGCAATGTGTGATCGGCATGTTCGTTTTTGAAAGATTACCGGAGAAAAGTAGCACAAATTACATTGTTTCTATGCGAAGGCGGGTCAATAATGTCCCACTTCGGCTTTACTTCAGCTTTATGATGCGACGTCACGGTCCAAAAATAGCATGCGTGCCGTACGCCATTTTCATCGAGAATTACGCACTCCATCTTCAGTATCAGAGCCTTCCACCAGAATAACTGTTCAATTGAGAGCATGACTAAGCAATTTGACTGTCTTGTGTATACAGAATTAAACAAGGACTTTTCATTTTGTCAGCACTGACATGTTCATTGACACAGAAATTTAATTTTGAGCAATAGACTAAGTATTTTGCACAAAAAAATGGCTTTTGCTGGTAATCCATGTTGTTTTTGCTACTTGTGTGACATGTTGTAAGGATTGAACAAGTAGGTTTGAAAATTTAAATTCTTATCTAAGAAACGTACCAAAGCAATTGAGAAAAATTGTAATAGTACACCCTTCAGTAACTACAAAAAAATTCATGTTCTAACAAGCCCACAAATTATCCTTTTTTTCCCAACCCAAGTTAAAATGTTTGTTTTTTTTTTTTTTTTTTTTAATCATTCGAAGTCGCTATGTGAAATTGATTATGTTCCCAAAAGCTCAAGAATTTAAAAGACATATACCTTCTTCAATGTGTTAGAGCCATTTGCAAAGCGCTATGCTCTCTGCAGCTGCTTCCTGGGGAAATGGCTGATGTACATATTGAACCAATCATGAAGTCCAACTTACTTGGCAAAAGACTGACATGACTCCGCGGTAACACTTTATAAAAACTACCTGTGGTAACACTTTATAATAACTATCCGTTTTACTAGTTAATAGATCATTAATAAACTGTTGATAAATGATTTATTGTTGATTTGTGAAGTATTTGTAAACAGTTTGTTAAGCATTTACAGGGTGTTCCAAGATGGTTGACTCCATTCTAAATGCCCATGCTAGTTGATGGATCTTAATAAAACTATATACACTTTATGTTGAAGGTCATAAGTTTTATTGGTTAAATATACAAAGAAAAGAACAAATATTTGTTGGTTCTATGGCAGATTTGCAGCGCTGCCTGCAAAATGCCTTATCAAAATGCCTTTTCCTCTGAAGTGAATGGCATTTCTTAACCTGAAAAGATAGAAATGCCAAACGTTGCACACAAAAACTTGAAACATTTCTATACAAACTGTGTTTCAGGTTAAGAACACCCTGTAAATGCTTAACAAACTGTTAACAAATACTTTATAAATCAACAATAAATCATTTATCAACAGTTTACTGATGATCTATTAACTAGTAAAATGGATAGTTATTATAAAGTGTTACCAACTCCGCTAACCAATATGTCATAGTTTGGCTTTGCCACAGCATTTTGCGATTGTATCACCTTACACCCACTGAAACGATGCCTTTCCTCGGTCGTATACATAGTTTGATTACCGTATTTTTTGGACTATAAGTATTTTTCATAGTTTGGTTGGAGGTGCAATTTATACTCAGGAGCAACTTATGTGTGAAATTATTAACACATTATGATATCATTTCACATGTTATTTTGGTGTTTTGGAGTGACACTGATGGTTTGGTAAACCTGTTAGCATTCTTTATGCTATAGTTATCTGAATAACTCTTAATAGCTATGGCCACGTTTGCGTTCTGCCTTTGGCAATGTGTTTTCAATTGTATTATTGACTTTTTTTATATTGAAATGCATGCTTTTAGTTTGTGGCGCTTTCATGCCCACGCGGGGGCGCACTCGCACTTGTTTACGCGAAGAAGAGAGCTCACACGCCAGAAGAAGACGGACAGCTACGCAGCGTCTCTGAGCGAGTGGGCAAGAGAGAGAGAGAGAGAGAGAGAGAGAGAGAGAGAGAGAGAGAGAGAGAGAGAGAGAGAGAGAGAGAGGCATGGCTGCAAACCTACGTTCATTTTTTATGCTTGTAAAATATCTTTTCTGTTGTTTTTGTGTCTTTTCGGACACGTAGAGCCAGTTGTGTGGTTGTTTGAACGATGTGCTGATGCTAGCGAACGCATGCTAACCGTTTGTGTCATTGCTGTAATAGCACCTAAATATCATTTATTTACGTTGATGCGAACCTGTTTGGTATCGAGGAAGAAATTGATTCAACAAATTATACAGACGTCCAGCATCGTCATTTGGGAGTTTAGCTCGCTTTACAGCCAGGACCGAGCCGTAACGTCCTGGTGAGGACGGTATATTTGCATTTCATTGTTCATGCATCATGTAACATCATACTGTACACTTATTTAGCATGTTGTTCTCTATTGTATTTTTATATTAATTTGCCTTTCAAGATGACATACAGTGCCTTGCAAAAGTATTCGGCCCCCTTGAACCTTGCAACCTTTCGCCACATTTCAGGCTTCAAACATAAAGATATAAAATTTTAATTTTTTTTTCAAGAATCAACAACAAGTGGGACACAATCGTGAAGTGGAACAAAATTTATTGGATAATTTAAACTTTTTTAACAAATAGAAAACTGAAAAGTGGGGCGTGCAATATTATTCGGCCCCCTTGCGTTAATACTTTGTAGCGCCACCTTTTGCTCCAATTACAGCTGCAAGTCGCTTGGGGTATGTTTCTACCAGTTTTGCACATCGAGAGACTGACATTCTTGCCCATTCTTCCTTGCAAAACAGCTGGAGCTCAGTGAAGTTGGATGGAGAGTGTTTGTGAACAGCAGTCTTCAGCTCTTTCCACAGATTCTCGATTGGATTCAGGTCTGGACTTTGACTTGGCCATTCTAACACCTGGATACGTTTATTTTTGAACCATTCCATTGTAGATTTGGCTTTATGTTTTGGATCATTGTCCTGTTGGAAGGTAAATCTCCGTCCCAGTCTCAGGTCTTGTGCAGATACCAACAGGTTTTCTTCCAGAATGTTCCTGTATTTGGCTGCATCCGTCTTCCCGTCAATTTTAACCATCTTCCCTGTCCCTGCTGAAGAAAAGCAGGCCCAAACCATGATGCTGCCACCACCATGTTTGACAGTGGGGATGGTGTGTTCAGGGTGATGAGCTGTGTTGCTTTTACGCCAAACATATCGTTTTGCATTGTGGCCAAAAAGTTCAATTTTGGTTTCATCTGACCAGAGCACCTTCTTCCACATGTTTGGTGTGTCTCCCAGGTGGCTTGTGGCAAACTTTAAACGGGACTTTTTATGGATATCTTTGAGAAATGGCTTTCTTCTTGCCACTCTTCCATAAAGGCCAGATTTGTGTAGTGTACGACTGATTGTTGTCCTATGGACAGACTCTCCCACCTCAGCTGTAGATCTCTGCAGTTCATCCAGAGTGATCATGGGCCTCTTGGCTGCATCTCTGATCAGTTTTTTCTCCTTGTTTGAGAAGAAAGTTTGGAAGGACGGCCGGGTCTTGGTAGATTTGCAGTGGTCTTATGCTCCTTCCATTTCAATATGATGGCTTGCACAGTGCTCCTTGAGATGTTTAAAGCTTGGGAAATCTTTTTGTATCCAAATCCGGCTTTAAACTTCTCCACAACAGTATCTCGGACCTGCCTGGTGTGTTCCTTGGTTTTCATAATGCTCTCTGCACTTTAAACAGAACCCTGAGACTATCACAGAGCAGGTGCATTTATACGGAGACTTGATTACACACCGGTGGATTCTATTTATCATCATCGGTCATTTAGGACAACATTGGATCATTCAGAGATCCTCACTGAACTTCTGGAGTGAGTTTGCTGCACTGAAAGTAAAGGGACCGAATAATATTGCACGCCCCACTTTTCAGTTTTTTATTTGTTAAAAAAGTTTAAATTATCCAATAAATGTTGTTCCGCTTCACGATTGTGTCCCACTTGTTGTTGATTCTTGACAAAAAAATTAAATTTCATATCTTTATGTTTGAAGCCTGAAATGTGGCGAAAAGTTGCAAGATTCAAGGGGGCCGAATACTTTTGCAAGGCACTGTATCTGTTCATCGAGGACGACGACAACGACGACGTCACATCCGGTGAGTGTATCGTTTGTTTGTTAGCGCTGCTACTAGTCGCTAATCTCCTAGTGCTCCTCAATTTGTTTTATCCCACGGACACATCGGAGAATCGATCCTAGGCTGGTTCGGCTCTCCTAGTGCTCCTTAAATTGTTTTATCCCACGATTTAACAGCTTAAACGCCTGGTCGTGGATTAAAACTACTCTACTCTCCTCTTTAGCTCTATCTTGCTAGCCTAGCTTATCCGAGCTATGGCTAGCCCTCTGCCTTCTTCCTCCCGTCTTTTCTGCTCAGTGTGCTGTATGTATAGCGAGCACCCTGGCTCCTTCGTCGAGGACAGTAGTAGCTGTAGGAAGTGTAGCTTAGTCACAGGGCTGGAGACCAGGTTTTCTGAGCTAGAAGCACGGCTCTGCACTCTAGAGACGAAAGCTAATCCGAGCTATAGCCAGGTAGTAGCAGGGCCCGCAGGTCATGCTTGCAGTGAGAGCGCAGTTAGCCCCCCAGCAAGCCCCGTGCAGCCGGGGGAAATTAAGGACGGATTTGTGACTGTACGGGGGAAGCGTAGTGGTAAACGCACAACCTTAGTGCACCAGCAGCTTCACGTCAGCAATAGGTTTGCCCCCCTCAGCGACACACCGGCTGAACCAGACACTCTTGTAATTGGAAGCTCCATAGTTAGAGACGTGACGCACCCGGCGGTGTCTGTCAGGTGTTACCCAGGGGCCAGAGTCAGTCTTCTTACTCTTAAAGCAGAGTAGGAAGAGGTTCCGCCGTATCGTGATTCACGCAGGCGGTAACGACACCCGGCGGAGACAGTCTGAGGTGCTTAAATTAAACGTAGCCTCGGTGTGTAAACTTGCTAAGTCGATGGCGGACACCGTAGTTTTCTCTGGTCCTCTGCCTAATTTGGTCAATGATGAGATGTACTCTAGATTCTCATCATTTAACCGCTGGTTGTCTAGATGGTGCCCAGAAAACGATATAGTCTTTATTGATAACTGGCACGCGTTTTGGGGCAAGTCCGGGCTCATGCGCCGAGACGGCATTCATCCGACTTGGGACGGTGCTGCTCTCTTAACTCGAAATTTGGCTGCCAAACTTAGTCTTCCAAAGTGACACTTCAGAGTGGGGGCCCGGGCGCAGTGTTGTAGTGTAAAACACAACTGTTAGTAGTGATCACTCGGCTCTTTCCGAGCTGTCACAAATCCAACATTCAGGACAGAAGATAAAGACTGTGTCCGTGCCTCGTATAGTGAACAGGAGAAAACAGAGTACTATAGGAACGAGACCAAATAATTTAATACATATAGCCCCTGATAGCAGTGAAAATAAAATAACTCTTAATAAATATATAAAATGCGGATTATTAAACATCAGGTCAATCTCGCCCAAATCTCTGTTAGTTAATGACTTAATTGGGGATTATAATATTCAGATATTAGGTTAGATTTCTCTGACTTTTTATCCAGTATTTTGCTAAGCTGGGGTAGAATTATAATTGTAGGGGATTTTAATATACATGTTGATGATGAAGGTGACTCCCTTGGTAAGGCCTTTAATGACCTACTAGATGGGACTGGCTTCATTCAAAATGTAAATAAACCAACTCATAGTCACAAGCACACCCTGGACTTGATTTTAACCTACGGTACGGAGATTAGTGATCTTAGGGTCCATCCCCACAACCCCGTACTGTCTGATCATTTTCTAATTACCTTTCAATTTGTGCTTCAAGATAATCCGCCACTAGTGACTAGAACTCAGATGAAAAGGACACTATGTGATCGCTCTGTTTCAGAGTATAAACAGATAATTCAGCCTATATTTGCATCCATGTCATCTGATTATGTAGGAATAATGTCCGGCCTTGCTGTTAATGACAAGTTTGTTGATCGTGTTATGTTTACGCTTCGTGATACACTCGATGTCGTCGCTCCCCCCAAATTAAAGTTTGTCAAGCCGAGACGAGCCTCTCCCTGGTATAATGCTGAAACACGCTCTCTTAAACAATCGACACGTAAATTAGAAAAAGACTTTGGCGCCGTTCCAACACAGAGCACACTCTCTCTGCCTGGAAACATAGTTTAGTGACATATAAACAGGCTTTGCGTACGGCTAAAACCAGATATTACTCATCCTTAATAGATGAAAACAAAAATAATCCTAGGTTTCTGTTCAGCACTGTAGCAAGGCTGACAAACAGTCACAGCTCAATAGAACCTTATATCCCAACCACCCTTAGCTGTGATGACTTCCTAAAATTTTTTAACAATAAAATCGCAACTATTAGAAATAAAATAAATGAATCACTTCCAGTTATTAGGTCTGATAAAGTGCAGACAAAGAATTCAAAATCTCCTATAAACCCCTCTAAAATATTAAATAACTTTACCACTGTAGACCAAATCAATGTAATTTCAATTATAATGTCCTCCAAACCATCAACGTGCCTCCTAGACCCAATCCCAACCAAACTTTTTAAAGAGACCCTGCCTCTAACTATTGACATTATCTTAAATATAATAAATACCTCATTAATTACTGGCTACGTGCCGCAGTCCTTTAAATATGCAGTTATTAAACCGCTCTTGAAAAAAACCTACTCTTGATCCTGATATTTTGGCCAATTATAGACCTATTTCTAACTTACCATTTCTCTCCAAAGTCCTTGAAAGAGTGGTAGTTAAACAGCTCTGTCAGCACCTACAGGACAATAGTTTATTTGAACATTTCCAGTCTGGCTTTCGAGCTCATCATAGCACTGAAACTGCATTAGTTAAAGTAACTAATGACTTGTTACTTGCCGCTGACGTTGGATTAGTCTCGATCCTGGTTCTGTTGGACCTGAGTGCAGCCTTTGACACAATCGACCATAATATATTATTGCAGAGACTAGAATGTGACATAGGCATTAGAGGAGCAGCCCTCTGCTGGTTTAAATCATATTTATCTAATAGGTACCAGTTTGTCAATGTAAACCAGCAATCATCATCGTACTCTAGAGTTAGTTATGGTGTGCTGCAAGGATCGGTCCTCGGGCCCATCTTGTTTACAATGTATATGCTTCCTCTAGGTAATATCATCAGAAAACATAGCATTAACTTTCATTGTTACGCTGACGACACACAACTGTATTTATCAATTAAACCTGAGCAGGTCAGGCAAGTGGAAAAACTAAGCACCTGCGTCCAAGATATAAATACCTGGATGAGCACTAACTATCTTCTACTTAACCCTGAAAAGACAGAAGTCCTTATAATAGGCCCGAAAAGTGTGAGAGACTCTTTAGCTGCCCAGATAGTCACTCTGGACAACGTAAGTGTAGCCTCCAGCACCACAGTTAAAAACCTAGGAGTTTTATTTGACCCTGACTTATCGTTTAAAGCACACATTAAACAAACCTGTAGAACGGCTTTCTTTCACCTGCGCAACATCGCCAAAATTAGAAATATTTTATCTAAAAGCGATGCAGAAAAATTAATTCACGCGTTCGTTACATCGAGATTGGATTACTGTAACTCCCTACTTGCAGCTTGTCCTAAAAGTTCTCTAAAAGGTCTTCAGCTAGTCCAAAACGCAGCAGCAAGACTTTTAACAGGAACCAATAGAAGAGAGCACATCACCCCTGTGCTCCAGGCACTTCACTGGCTTCCAGTCGAGTTTAGAATTCAATTTAAAATACTCCTTCTTACATTTAAGACCATTAATGGGTTGGTGCCATCTTATCTCACCGATGCTCTGGTTCCATACCGCCCCAACAGAACACTCCGATCTCAGAATGAAGGTCTACTGGTAGTTCCCAGGGTTTATAAAAGTACTGTCGGAGCTAGAGCCTTTAGCCACCAAGCCCGTTTTATGGAATCAGCTTCCAGCTAGTATTAAAGAAGCCGAGACAGTCTGCACATTTAAGATTAGATTAAAAACGTTCCTATTCGACAAAGCTTATGGTTAGGCTAGTTGAAGTCGGAGTAGACTCACAGTTTAGTCTAAGCTGCACTAGAAGCTATAATGCTGGGGGAAGTACAGCCGCTGAGTTCTATCTCCTTTTCTTACTCTACCTACCACTTGTCTTACTTTATTTCTATTTTCCAATGTTAATATCTAGTTGTCTAGTCTCTTCATCACTAGTCACCCGGTGTCCCCTTTCCCCCCTCCCCTCTGGGGAGGGGCTATTTTTCAGCTGCAGCCTCCTGACTGTCCGGACCCCTGGCTGGATAGACGTCCTCGCTGCTACCCCCGTCTCATCTGGCTAGATGAACCTCTTCTTGCGCCTTTACTCCACTGCATTTTTACGGACTGTAAATTCGCCTGCTAATTCCCATTAGCAGTTCTGGGGTTCCTGTCTATCCGTCCTGGGAGTGGATCTCTCCTGACTGTGGTGCTCCCCGAGGTTTCTCATTTTTCTCCCAATTGGCTCTGGAGTTTTTGGAGTTTTTCCTTGCCGGCATGGAGGGTCTTAAGGATAGGGGATACCCAGGACTTGAACTGTATCTATTCATCTTTGTTGCTTCATTTCTAATTGTGTATCATACTGCCTCTGTAAAGTCCTTTGAGACATCTGTTGTGATTGAGGGCTATACAAATAAAATTGAATTGAATTGAATTGAATTGAACTGAATTGAATTCTATGTGTTGGATTTTATCAAGTAAATTTCCCCCAAAAATGTGACTTATACTCCGGTGCGAATTATATTTGTTTTTTTCCTCTCCGTTGGGCATTTTATGGCTGGTGCGATGTATACTCAGGTGTGACTTATAGTCCGAAAATACGGTATATATTGTTAACCAATTTATCAAAGAAAGTAAACATTTTACAACGTGTTCATCTTTTTTTTTTTTTTGGTCGAAATAGCAGGCACAGCTACAGCTACAAGTATTATAAGCTTGTTGGCAAAGACCCATGTCCCAATCTGGCTCTGGAACATTGATTTTGTTAATGAAATTAATCCATCTCTCATGTAGGTTTTGCCGCGGGGGTTACGCGTAAAGGCGGAAACACGCTGTGGTAGTTTTGGTCACATGCCTTTATTGAGACACACTGCTGAAGCTGCTGCCTGACCGCTTTAGTGCGCCACCCGGCTTAGTGTCAACAGGAGCCAGCGTCGACACAGACTTGCCTGACTTAGTATGCTTGGTCCTCGGCCACCACAGCACTCAACAAGTTAGAGGAGAGGGTAATGTCCCATTTGGTAGGTTTTCCGACTACCATTGACTCCTGAAGACGAAAGAGACATTGAAGAAAATGATTTAAACAATCAGAAATAAGCGACTGTGGCCAAAATTCAACATGTCTATGCCAGGGTGTGGGTGGAGGGAGAGAAAGCGGGAACTTGAAGTTGGAAGTGGCAGCTTAGCGTTGATGACCCAGAAGACAGGGTAGACATCGGAAACACATGAAAATTCTGGCAACCAGCCCAGGTTATACTTCCAACTGTCCAAAATCAGGCTCCAGGACCCATGTGACCCTCTTGAGGATAGGCAGTAATGAGTGAACGAATTGATTATATAATTTACAGAGCGTCAGCTTCTGATTCCCATTAACATATGTTGTTCAATAGACTCATTCAAATTCTACCCCATTCAAACACAATTTTAAATACGAATTTGGATTATTAAAATGACGAAAAACAAATTGATGTTTTTTTTTAGTTGAAAAACTGAAAATGTTTGTTCTTAATCTGACGTTATTTTATATATTGTGCGAGCAGTACTGTAACCCTGAAGTGCAAAACACAATGGCAAATCAAAAAAACATGTCGCGTTGGCACATTGAACACACCAATAGCATAGAAGTCGCGCTGATATACTATCGCGGCGCCGGCATATTTTTACTTCATACGTATGTCCCAAATAAAAATATTCAAAGTGGTTGAAGATGTATTTGTTCGTTTCTTTGGTAATGCTCATCTTAAAATACCACACCAGACGTGGACTATGTTCCTAGTTTATCAGTATCTATCATTGACGGTAGAGTCGTCCAATTAGCGATGAGTGTCCTTTTTGACTAGAACCTACCTCTTCCGGTTCCTTAATGTAATTTCATTTTTGGATTTGTAAATTATGTTTTTTTTAATTTGTTTTTTTGTACTGTGATTTGGCGTTGTTTTCCAATTTGTATTTTTGTTATGCTATTTGCTGTTATGTTTTTGAATTGCTTTTGATTTATTTATTTATTTATTTTTTTTGCCGTTGTGTTTTTTGATTTGCCGTTGTGCTTTTTGATTTGCCATTGTGTTTTGCACTTCAGGGCCACTGTAAAGCTGGGATTCAAGGGTACTCATTGTGGAAGATACAAATGAAAACAAAAGGTCTTTTTTTCCTCATTCAAAACTTCAGAAGGAAAACCATTCTGTCGATTCACTGACCCCAAAAGCAAATATTACTGCGCTGCCAGAAGAATTATTAATCCCTAACAATTCAAATATGTTCTCCTTTTTTTCCTCCTGCACAGGCTAGCCTAAGCATGAGATGCTATTTGCAGACTATGAGAGCAAATGTTAATTTCTCCCATGTGAATTTGTGCCAGAGGAGCCAAAGGGCTGGAAGCTAACAGTGTGGTGAAGTTAGGATGGAGCCACCTGGATATTTGCATAAGGAAATTTGATTGAGTTGTTCCCATTGATTTAACCTTTCCCTTCCAATTCATGTACAAGGTGAGAAAGATTATATTTGTATGCTATTTGTATGTCGAGATTAAATTTGTCACATATCATCACAGCAATCAGATAGTTAAAAACTTGTCATATTAATGTAGTGACTTCCTTCAATTTTCTTTTAACTGGATAGACCCTGTGATTAGGGTCAGACAAAATATAATTATAAAACAAAACCTTCACCAGAAGTGTTCTTTGTCGAAACAATGCTCCATACATTTCTCCAATAAGGATGCAACAACTAATCGATTAATAAATTAGTTGCCAACGACAATTGTTGCTGGCAGCAATGAGCAGTTTGTGTGCAATTGGAGGCTGCACGCACGCGCGCGCCTATGATTAGAGCAAAAGAGAGTTCACTGCTACACTCAGGTTGGGTTGCTGAGTCATAATATAAGGAAGTGTCAAGAGTTGGATTGTCTTTTGTGTTGTTAGATCGAGTGCGCCTCCGTCAGAGCTCATAACATGAAGCCAATTGTATTGTTTGTATTCTTTGTTGATGAGATGTTACTACTTAGCACATAATGCTTAGATAGTTAGCGACTACGCTAATCAGTGTCTTACAGTGTATCACAAAAGTGAGTACACCCCTCGCATTTTTGCAGATATTTAAGTGTATCTTTTCATGGGACAACACTGACAGAATGATACTTTGACACAATGAAATTTAGTCTGTGTGCAGCTAATATAATAGAGTTAATTTATTTTCCCCTCAAAATAACTCAAAATATAGCCATTAATATCCAAACCCCTGGCAACAAAAGTGAGTACACTGCATGGGAACTACATACATCCCTAAATATCCAAATTGAGTACTGCTTGTCATTTTCCCTCCAAAATGTCATGTGACTCGTTGCAGGAGTGCTGTCAGCATTGCTGCAGAGATTGAAGAGGTGGTGGTGGTGGTCATTCCCACCACCATGCTTGACTGTAGGTATGACACACTTATCTTTGTACTCCTCACCTGGGCGCCGCCACACATGCTTGAGACCATCGGAACCAAACAAATTAATCGTCGTCTCATCAGACCATAGGACATGGTTCCAGTAATCCATGTGCTTTGTTGACATGTCTTCAGCAAACTGTTTGTGGGCTTTGTTGTGTCCCGTCTTCAGAAGAGGCTTCCCCCTGGGGTGACAGCCATGCACACCAATTTGATGTAGAGCACGGCGTATGGTCTGAGCACTAACAGGCTGACCCCCCACCTCTTTAATCTCTGCAGCAATGCTGACAGCACTCCTGTAACAAGTCACATGACATTTTGGAGGGAAAATGACAAGCAGTACTCAATTTGGACATTTAGGGATGTATGTAGTTCCCATGCGGTGTACTCACTTTTGTTGCCAGGGGTTTAGATATTAATGGCTATATTTTGAGTTATTTTGAAGGGAAAATAAATTAACTGTATTATATAAGCTGCACACGGACTACTTTTCATTGTGTCAAAGTGTCATTTTGTCAGTGGTGTCCCACGAAAAGATATACTTAAATATCTGCAGAAATGCGAGGGGTGTACTCACTTTTGTGATACACTGTAAGTGTCCGTTTGTATTATGTTTTGGAGAAGCATTTTGGCACTTGAGTTATTGTTAAATGGTAAAAATTTCTCATTTCTTTTGCTAAAGAAACCACACACATAAACCCATTCATATAAGATCTTAGAGTTGGAGTGTCAAACCGGTCCTCAAAGGACCGCAGTGGGTGCAGGTTTTTGTTCAAACCCATCATCAGGACAGCCTTTCACTAATCTGGTGTCTTACAAGCTTAATCAGTTGACCGCAGTCAGGTGCTGCTTGTTTTAGCATAAACCTCATTGGTTGAATGGTCTGTGCTAGATCTGTTGGAACAAAGACCAGGACCCACTGTGGCCCTTTGTGGAATCGGTTTGACACCCCTGGTTTATAGTCTCCTTTCAACAAAATTCTATTCAGACTGTAAATTGTCATACAAGACAGTGTGCTTTGAAATTGGATTTGGATTGCATTTATGAATCAGCAGCACTTTTTTTTTACACTTTCTTTTACAGGTTTATGTACTTAAAATGGTACAGTTGTAGAGTACAGTTAAAGCAACTTTTCATACTTTATAAAATATTTTCATAACACTTGTGATGATATGTCGACTGACAACTAGTTGAATGACACCTCTTTTACATCTTGAGGCGGTCTGTATCGCTTTCACCAGCACTAATTAACTTAAAGGAGGGTGGCAAGAACCCTGCCACACACAAAAAAAACTACAAATGTCCTGATTGCTTTACGACATACGTCACTTCCCCCTTTCTCCATTCGTTATATAGACAAGTCGATGTGAACCATGTCGCGCGAATTCTGCAAAAATGGCAGAGCGACAACAGAGATAATAAGTTTTGTCCGAGGAAACAAAAAAAAAAGGAGACTAAAGCGAACTCGACAGCACTGATGAGGTCGGGTGGTAGCAAGGAGGAGGACCAGTGGGAGAATATGGTACAAAATCGAAGGTTTCTTATTATCAACATCGTCATATTCTATTGTTCACCCACAGCTGGATTCATTTACTCATTACTATTCATCTTTCGCCGAGCTGCTGGAAACAGAAATGTCATTTAATCCATCTGCAGGCGACCGGGAGATCATGACTTTTTGACACTGTGCGCTGGTCCTTATGGGAAAAGCAGTCTTACTTAAGGCAAAGCACTACCATTTTAGTCCACCTGCGTCACTAAACCTGACCAAAACTGAAAAGTTACCTAGTGTTGCTTCAAGTCAGGAAGCTGTAATAAAACATTATTTTTGAAAGAAAACATTCATCCATTTTGTCTTCATTGTTACTTACAACATGCCTAAAACAACTTCAAGTTTAATTGTGAAGGTAACTGAAAAAGTGATATTTATCCGATTAATCCATTAATTGATTCTCCGATTAATCGATGATCCAAATAATCAACAGTTGCAGCCCTATTCTCCAATATATTTTCTATATTGGTGTAGTTTATATACCCTTTTGAATGATTCTCCAATTTATTGTATGTGCAATCATGAGATAAGCAGCATAATGTAAGAAAATATGTCATACTGTGTGCCTCCATATAAGAATTATTGCACATTCACTAGCTAAAATGAAAATTGGGCACTTAATCCGCAGTTGCTATAAATAGTTATGCTTCCAGTGCCCCCACAAATAAGCAAAATATGGTTATTCCAAGGATCAGCAAGCCATATCTGATCTTGAGAAGACCCATGCAATAGAGAAACTTGGAAGTGTTGGTCTGCAAAATTAAGTTCCAGCAAAAGTTGCACATCTAATTTCGAAATGGAAAACCAAATTCTTTCAAACGGATCAGTTTCTTACACTCTCCTTCTCATAGTTTTGCAGTCATTGGGTCCTTTTTCGTACCGTTCACAAAACATTACATGTTTTGGTGCCAAGCAGACCACACCTCACATGTCAAGTAAAGACTGTTTATATGCCCGTAAATCATCAAAACATCCCAAAGGGCTTTATAGACCTTATAATGTAATATACAAAACAAAACTAACAGTAAATTAAATATGATCAGTGGTCTGAAGACTAAATGGAACATACTTCTCTGCCCAAAACATGATAAACAGAACAAACATATTATGACCAGTTTACTGGCTTGACAGGCTGCCAGCAAGATTATGGTGTCAGCAACACTTGCATTGTAAATTAAATATGTTTTGAAATTTCAAGCTCAGCAATGAGTTCCAATTCCCATAGAAGTTAGATCGTAAAGTCAATGTGCACTGAAGACTAGAAAAAAAAACAACAACTAATGATGTACCAGTAGCTTGACACATTGAAACTGTGTGAGGATGATAGTACTGCCATCCATGAAAAAAAAAAAATCCTTAATATCATCTCATGGTGGTGTGTGACAAGGCTGGCTAACAGGTCAGACTTTAGGCATACAATGCGACAATGGATACCAAAATAGAGTCAGTTGCAACACCAGAAAAAACCCCATCAACGCAGAATGGTACATTTTAACCGATGTGACTCTATTATTCATTTGTGCTGCTAATCTTACAAATGTGTGATTTTTCTGCTGAGAGTATCTTCATGATCTTCATTTTAATACGGAAGCTCACTGGCTTAAAATGAGATGAAATGAAGAATCATATGTGATTGTAAAAACAAAATCTTACTTTCTCAAATATAAAGACCTTACCGACCACACTTTGATGAACAAATTATTTGGACAGTTAATTGTGATCAATGTTGTTAATAACAGCGTTAGAATATAATGGCGTTACTAACGGCGTTATTTTTTTCAGTAGTGAGTAATCTAATTAATTACTTTTCTCATCTTGGCAACGCTGTTACCTTTACTGAGGCGTGCGTTACTATGCATTACTATGTTGGTTGAATGACGCGAGAAAAGTCTGAGAGAGACGGACTCACAGAGACGAGAGAGCAGAGCAAGAGTGGGGAGGAGGCAAAGGGAGTTGTGACGGCGTTGCAAACGCGATGCTACTATGCTAGGTGGCTCCAATAATACCTGACTGTAGCCGATAGCCTACAAACTACGCCCACATGATGCTACGGTAGATATCACATAATATAGAACTAGATGCAAATGACAGACACGGCAGCATTAGCAACATGTATTAAGAACTAGATGCGTTAATAAACAGCCGCCATCTTAAAGCAGTAGACTTCTCAGGAAGGCTCTTGTGTAGAGAACCTTCCCAGCAAACCTAAGTGTTTTTATCTAAAATGCTCCGAAATCGGCAAAATCTTGACTTAAATCTTTTAAAACATGTCGAAAGTAGACAGAAGGGAACAAATGCAATAACTGGAGCAATTTTAACAACTTTAACGGTTGAATCACAACATGAAATGACTTCCACACATAGCAAAGGTTACTATCTAGTTATCGCAATATCCGCAATACCCCTTTGTCTAGTTAAGTTTAGGGTAAAGAATTGGGCTAGGGCCAATTGTCCCAAAAAACCTTTAAACTTCACATTGTATGAACTGTTTTTTTTTTTTTTTTTTTTTTTTTGAGAAAAAAAAAACACGAAAATTATCACCAGTTACTTTGCCAAGTAACTAATTACTCTTTGCCATTCATTTTTAAAGGTCTCTTTATGATTTCTTTCACACAAAGTTTACGCAGCAAATTAATGGACTCAGTGTTTTCATCTTGCAGCCGGGGAGAAAACATATTAAACCCACATATAATACATTATCTATGGAAATAGAATCGTTACCTAAAATTTTAAATCCTGCCATAAGACTTACCTCTCCACCAGGGGTCCTCAAATAGAAATCTTGAAGGTCCACAACTGTTTTTTTTTTCATACAACAATGGGTCCATTTATTAAGTAGTACAAGGCAGGTCGAAGGTAATAAAAGTGGTTTTGTCTTGACCAAGCAAAAATTCAATGCACATTCTGATTAAATAAAAATAATATAACAAAACATTTTCTTGACTTTATATGAAAAAAAAAAAAACATGCAAGTACATTGTTTACACATGTACACTAAATAATTGACAAGATCTGTTAACAAAGTGCAAACATAATAATTATTGACAGTAACTTTAACTGTAAAACACACCATCAGCCAGGACTTCAGTGGGTCTTGTGATTGATGAATCTGAGAGTGAGATTTGTTTGATTTTTGTTGTAATTTCCTCCTTTTCTTTTCCTTTGAACATTGCTGCCATCACTCCCTTCGAACATTGCTGCCATCACTTCATTCATACACTCTTTTATAATTTCTCCACCAGAGAAGGGCTTCTTATGTTAGGCCAACACCCACGACACTCTGAGTGAGCACGGCGTTGCAATTTGTTGTTGTATCATAGATTTAACAATAACCTTGCTTGACTCTTGATATGACTGTTTCAACCTGTTAATTTCTTTCATTCTCAATTCTGATTTAGGTGGAAACTTCTCTTCAAAAGAAAGAGCTGTGCTCTGTAACATAATGGTGTTTCACATTTTCACTTTTTATCAGAGCAACTGTCTTTTAGCATATTAAATAGCCTACCTAGGTTTGATACTTGCAGTTGGTAAAATGGACGCATATCTGCCAGTCCATTCCTCATTGAAATGGCAATTTTTGCTGTCCACTTTTCTTCTCTTGGTCAACTTTGAGCATGACATTTTGTCCGATTCGGCCTTCTGCTGGTGGCATGTAAACAAACATTTCAAAGTGCCGGGTGCGATTCGTGTTTCACACTGCTGCAGTCCATCCACTCCAGAGCATACAGGCTCTTTCAGCCAATCATCGCATCCATGCACGTTCTCTCAGCCAATGAATGCATCATTGTCATAGAGATGACAACAGAAGTGGGAAAATGGAAGATATTTGACTAAAAATGAAACAAAATTTAGTGAATGAATAGTAGCGCATAGCGATAGATTGGCGAGTCATACAAATAATATATTGTAACAAATCGAGTTATAATATCGCTGGGGTATTTGAATGCGTTCCAGAATGCACCGCATGACCTACGGGGGTGAGGGAGGTGAGGGAGAGTGAGAGACATGCCTTGCTGTTGTTGTCGTTGTTCTGGGGTTTGCTTGTGCGTCGGCTACGGCAGACAGCAGTCATGTGTTGTTCCACAAGTTTCCAAACTAAATTATTGCAACCTTATTAAGCAGGTGACTCTTTGTCAATGTTACAATATGTTAAATAAAACTTTTTTTAATCGTTTTTTTTTTTTAAGTGCCATTTGCTCTGGGTCCGCAGAGAAGTGTCTTGTGGTCCGTTCTTGGACCGCGGTCCGCTAATTGAGGACCCTGGCTCTACAGTCATGGCTTTTAGTTAAAATTAAAAATAATAAAAAATATTTGTTTTCGTTTTACATTAGAATTCATCTAGCAAGGTAAACTGAACATTTGAAAACCCTGAAATCACTATTATAGAAATAATATGTTTTGAATGAAAAAATAAAAATAAATATATCTGTGGTGATTCGCAGTCATCCAAGGTAATTTGCAAATGTGCAGTCAAGTCAATGTGCACTATTCTGGTTTTTGCTCTCAAACAAGAACAAGAATTTTGGGGAAGAAAAACCTTCCGTTTGAACATTTTGGGATAGGAAAATGCTCCAACTGAACACATTAATATTTCCTTACCATTTATCCAAATTATTATTTTACTGTATGGTGGTGATTATTATTGTTCTTATTATTATTTATATAAGTAAGTTTCTTTAGCAAACTAAGTGGTTAGGCTAGATGTTAATCTGGAGTCATTAAGGAGTTGGTGAAGCAATGTTTCAAAGTCAGGTGGCAAACTTAATTTGCATGTCATCAATCTCGCCTCCCCGCTCACCCCAAGAAACTGAACTGATTGTCTCATCCAAAGCTAAAAGGTTTTTTTAGCTTATCGTAAGGAGGGGTGGAGTGTGAGTGTGTGTTGGGGAGTAGAGGGAGAGAGGGTTGAAGAAAAGCAGGTCAGATGGATGAATAGCGGCTACATCATCACCCTGGCGACTTATGAAGGACACACTTCCAAGCCTATGTATATCTTTCTACATAACCGTGTTTTTGTGCACACTCAATGGTAGTTTGCTTCATGTGTATACGACAAAACTTTAGCAAGACATCCTAGGAACCTGAAAAGGTTCCCAGCAGTATAAAAGATGATTGTGTTATTTTTTTGTGTTCATGTCTGTGACGCGCGACCTTGATCTTTACACCACATGGTGGCGCTAGTGGACTGCGACCGCAAGGTCACAGTTTCAATTGCACAGCAGTATCGACCTCCACACTACCACATAGACGCACCCCCCCCACCTTCCACTAACCCGCACACACACAACATCCTTCTTCTCTCACTCCTTCTCTTCTTTCACACCTTATGTATAAATACTGGCTGTATTTCATGATAACTGTATTATACTGGTGTAATCATTAATCAAATCCAGGAATAAAATAAATAATAAATAAATTAGTAAATACAACTAAATATGTCTCTAATTCGATCACTTGATTGGTAATCGGGCCAATCACATTTTTCAGAGGATCGGAATCGGGTGAAATAGACCGTGTATGATAAATGTAGTTATTGATTTACTGTATTTTCATTCAATTTTAAAGAGCTACAAAGCAGCAAAAATACTCAAGAGGTAAAAAGATATTGTAAAAAGAAACATATATAACTGGAATATAGATATACGAACAGTGGCGCGGGAAGTGGTGTCCTAAGGATGCTGCAGCACCCCCTGGTGTTGGGGAAATAAGCGTTTTGGTAGATTCTTTTTATTAGTATTATTTTTTGGTTAATAATAAATAAAACATATTGAAAAAAATAGCATATTTAACTTTGGGGATCAAAAATACATATATGTTAAAAAAAAATGTTTGTTAATAATACCACCTGACACCTCACTTGCTACCGGTTCACATTGAATAAGACGCTATTGGAACGGAAAAGTAAACCGTTGACAGAGGAGGCGTTAACATGGCACAAAAATTAATTAGCGTTTTCTTCTTTACAACAGCTAAATTTTCTAAAATTCAATTTGAGTCGAAAATGAAGATGTGTGTCCTTTTGTGTCTTCAAATAGGTCAGGCATGCTTGCATTGTAGCCATATTTTTGTTTATTGTTGCTGTTTTGAGCTGCCGCCGTGCAGAAAGCTGTTGGATATTCTTGTGCAATTTATTTTAGTGTTGTGAAAAAGAAGCATTAAACCAGAGCTTATTGGCCCTTTCAGTTTTCAAATGTGCTGGTGTGTCATTGCGCCGTTTAGCTGCAGGAATTTGCATTATAATACATGGGCGCTTTTATTTCCAACACACACTGTAGGCGAAATAGAATACTGTCTTTGTAGTTGCCTAGTAGTAGTACGTAAACTATCCAGCATGCATGTGTAAAGTCAATGTGTACGGCTTGTATGGAGAGTACGCGTGAGCATGACATATTTGGACCGGCTTTTTTTGGATGGGGAAAAACTAAAAACGATCCTCGGCACCCCTTTGCGTTGAGAGACTTCCAACGCCCCTTTATACGAGAGTCAAAATTTTAACGCAACAGCTGAAGCGGAAGTAAACGAAAGATCGCAGGCACCATGCAAGAGTGATGATGTCTGCAGATCATCATTGTTTGCTTTTTGTATGTATGTGTGCGCTGATTTGGAAATGCACGCGCAGTAGTTGCAGGTTGAGTGCGCTTACAGGTAACCGAACGCCATATTCTCATGAGGCGGGGAGCCACAAGCAGGTGCACTCGATGCAATGGAGCGTGCCATTGCCCACGGAGTCGCCGCTTAACAGGTCCACGACCAACAGCCAGAACCTGTTCACCCTTCTTACATGCTACAATGTACAAGTAATGTTGTGGCTGCTGAGTATAGCCGATGTCATACAGAAGCGATAGCTGTTTTGTTATTGTAATACAGGATTCCAGACTTGGAGGCGACAGAAGTTACATACTGTAGGTACACTATCTTAAAGAGATAGTCAAAACCTTGATCAGTGTGCATCCCAGTAGAAATAATCTTGTTGAAAAGACACATATTTTATTTTCCCAATGTGTTATTGTGGAGAAAAATGTAAATAAAAATGAATATTTTCCAAAAGCAGGCAAAATGGCCATTGTCAGACCTATTTAAACACTGGTACTGTTTTAGTCAATCAAATGTAAGTATCTCAGGTTGTTTTGCTTACTCATCATGGATTGCCTACCCACTGTGCTATGCGCTTCATTGGCCAATGAATCCTTTAATGGACCCAGAAAAAATGAAGTGGGCTTCGCTATGGTCTCAGACTGCGGAGAATGAGTGCGTGTCTATTTTCTTAGTTGTTTCACTGTTTCAAGTGTATCAGCATTCATGTGCTATCCGTTGTATGTTTGTATGTGTTGCTGTTCGTCACACAATGGCTGCTCTTAAGCGGTGTAATTTTTATGTTTATTTATTATCTTCTCCACCATCAGATGTATAAGAAATGTGAGGATTTGCATACTTTCTCACAAAGGTCATTTATATTAGGTGGTCCATTACTTTAAATCGCTTCTTCTCACCCACATTTTCTGTGTGCTATATTTTCTTTCACTCCTTCTGCATGACTCCTGCTTATGAGTTATTCTCAATGCTGCCATCCAATTCTTCTTGTACCCACTCGGTGGTGCCACTCAGTGCTTCCTCCTTTATCCCCTTCTTCTTCACTAACTGGCTCCCTCTGCCCTGGCAGTCTGACAGTTGCTGGAGCACACACTGCTAAGCAGTTATCACCAGCACACAGAGGTGTATATGTATATGTGTGTGTATATAATAATAGTAGTGGAATACATACACATAAGCATGTGTGTCACTGTGTGCATTCTATTTATATTGATGTGCACTACTCACTCTTTTGTTCTGTAAAACAATACAGACAATGTGCCAGGTCGGTCCCTATTATATTGCAGCCTTGTATTTATCTTCTACAAGAGTGTTTTTTTGTTGCAACAATGCAGAGTACAGTATATGATACTGAAAGGCTTCAACCCATCTCTTACCTCTGCCAAAAATCCCTGGTGTCTGGCCTTCTCTGGATTCATATGAAAGGAAACGAATTTGTCTGCTTTCAGGGACTTGATTTGAGTTAGAGTCCCATATGTCACTTGGAGGAAGTCGAAAGAAAGGAGGAATAATCCCATCTGGAATAATGGGTCTGCTGAAGGTAGATCACACTGTAGGAAGACAAGGACGATAATTTTTGGGCCTTGTGGTATTGAGAAACTGTACGCATGCCATATTTCTGACCTCAGGAGGCAAGTAACAATCCTGGAAGAAATCAAGGGGATTACTTTGAACTCCTTGCTAGGCTTGAATCATATTTTGTACAGTAGTTTCCACAATACAGTGTGTTCATAATTTTGATAATTTCAACAGTTAGATCGAAATGAGGATTATTTTGTAGTCGTCAGTTTGTTAAGCCACAGCTTTGCAACTCAAAGAGTATCCATCAATTATCTTGTTAAAGGCTGGAGTCTATCCTGCATGACTTTGGGCAAAAGTCACACTACACCCTGAACTGGGTGCTAATCAGTCACAGTTGGGCACACATACTTTAGAAACATACAACTGTTCAGACCTGCATTCACACTATCACCAACCACAAAATTCCATATACAGCCTACCCACGTACCACGTGCTCGCTGTATGGTTCCGCCCACTTGTCCGTCAAAACATAGTGTTAACCTGTTACGGCTACGTACATTTCTCCTATTTACGGCGTGTTTTTCTGCTCCTTAACATTAATAATCAAAATGGTGAAGGCGTGTGTGGCTGTTGGTTGCACTAACAGAGAAGATGGAAGGAGAGACTTGAAGTTTTACCGTATTCCGAGGGATCCAAAGAGGAGAGCGAAATGGACGGCTGCAATTCGACGTGAAAACTGGACACCAAAAAATCACCACAGACTATGTAGTAGTCATTTTATATCTGGTAAGATGCATTTAATATATATTTAGAGGGTTTTGGCCTGACAACCACAATAGGGAATGGGACGTACTACGTCATTGTTTGGACGCGCCTCCATGCTGGCAGTATGATTCACTTCCGGGCCGGCAGACTCAATGCGGATTGTAATGTGTGGTCGTGCTAAGCTAACTCTTTTGGTGTTTTAGAAAGAAATTATGGGTGTGTATTGTTGTGTTACCGGGTGCAACAGCTTCTCCTACGACTAAAAAAAGGGCGAGGAAAACTGGACTCACTTTTCACCGTTTTCCTGCATGGAGGACCAAATATCAGATCACGAAGGATGGCTGGGGCGCAGCGGTTCGTTGGAAAAGCATTTCTCTTGATCATATTTCTGCTGGCATTTCTCCCCTCATCTCTACTCTTGTAAGTTGAACGATTTATCCGTTTTGGTTTCTATACGTTTTTTTTTTGTTGTTTTTTTTTACTGTTGTGTAAATCTGCCTCGGTAGCAATGCTAACCTTCTCCTCCTCCTCACCTACCTGTTGTGTTACTAGGAAAACCTGCATATGAAATGCTGACAACACATCCCGATTGGTCACCATATCTCTTCTTGGGTTATTCTGAGGTCAAGCGCACCACATCGGAGCGTTATGAGAGGTTGGAAAGGCGAAGAGTGCACGCTGAAACTTCAGTTTGCTCTGCTCTTACAAACACGATCCCAAGTGTTGTTGTGAAAAGTCAATAAAATATGAATACCAAAACATGACTTGAACAACTTCTTGACAAACTGTAACTGCTTGTTGTTTACTTCAGGTCTTCATAATAAACAGGTGTAATAATTACAAAGTCAGGTGACTTAATTTTGTTATTCTATTTGGAATATGCATTGACAATTTTTGGACATTGTTGTAGACAAGAACTGGGACTGATAAGTTGCAATAGATTTATTTCAAGTAATGCAATTTCTCCAATACGATATTTGAATTGACAGTTTAAAATCTTTAAATTAGTGTAATCAATCAATCAATCAATCAATCAACTTTATTTGTATAGCACATTTAAAAATCCGCCAAGGAGACCAAAGTGCTTTACATAGCAAAACACAGCAAAATAAGTCAACTTTGAAAGATAAAACAAACACATAAAATAAAATAAATAAAAGACGAGGTCATAAACTGTCATTGCACATTAAAAGCTGACGAAAAATAAAATGTTTTAAGACGTGATTTAAAATCCGTAAGTGAGGGGGCCTGTCTAATAGTAAGTGGTAATTGGTTCCACAGCCTGGGCGCCGTCACCGCAAATGCACGGTCACCCCTAAGCTTCAGCCTTGATCTTGGGACTACTAGAAGCAGGTGGTCAGCTGATCTGAGGGTTCTGGTTGGACTGTAAGGCTGAAGCAGTTCTGACAAATATGGCGGCGCAAGATTATTCAAACATTTAAAAACAAATAATAATATCTTAAAATGTATTCGGTAATGTACCGGGAGCCAGTGAAGAGATGCTAAAATTGGGGTGATATGTTCACGCCTGCGGGTTCTAGTTAGGAGTCGAGCAGCAGAGTTTTGTACAAGTTGCAGACGGGCCAGTGCCGCCTGACCGACACCTGCATACAAAGAATTACCGTAATCCAGCCGAGTTGTGACAAAAGCATGAATCAATTTTTCCATATCAGAGCGTGAAACAATAGATTTCACCTTAGCAATCTGGCGAAGCTGATAAAAACAGTCCCGAACAACACAAGAAATCTGCTTCTCAAATTTAAAATCAGCATCAAATTGGACCCCTAGATTTTTGACATAATTCTTAAGAAGTGTAAACAAGGCCCACCCTCTGACGGTGGCAGCAAATATTATATAATTATAAGTAATACACAAATACAAGATCACAATAAACGTGTCTTTGTCAAAGCAGTTTAAAACACTATTTACTGGCCTTGGGTAAATTGCCAGACAGGATAAATATGTGCTTTAAAGTTCTTGCATTTCCATTTTAAGTATTGCAAGTACTAGTCTCCAACACATTTTTTTTGAACTGACAGTTTAAAATCCTTTTAGTACAAAATGGCCCACACTCTGGCAGGCGGCAGCAAATATTATAATACATAATACATTATAAAAAGCTATATACTATATAAATACAAGATCACAACAAAACCTGTATTTTTCAAAGCAGTTAAAAAACATCCAGTGGCCTTAGGTAAATAAAGGTGTATAAATATGTACTTTACAGTTCTTGCATTTCTATTTTAGGTATTGCAACTTTTCCAACACTATTTGAATTGACAGTCTAAAGTGCAAATAAGAATATTATAATTTAAAAATAATAATAGAATATATAAATTCAACATTACAATGAAACGTGTCTTTGTCAAAGTGGTTTAAAAAAAAAAAAACGTCACTGGCCATAGTTAAATAGCCAGGCAGAATAAATATGTGCATTAAAGTTCTTGCATTTTCACAAGTTAAAAGCCGGCAGTTCATCGACGAGAAGGGCAGACCCAGATGGCGTCTGCTGCAGGGGCTTGTTTGAGTCCGACACAGGACAAATGGAACCACTCCATTGAACAAATTTTCTTTGTCAAATGATCCAAGAAGAGAGATGGTGACCAGTCGGGATGTGTTGTCAGCAGGTTTACCTAGGAACACAACAGGTAGGTGAGTCGTAGTAGGCGAGCATTGCTACCGAGGCAGATTTACACAACGGTGTAAAAAAACAAAAACGTATTGAAACCAAAAGTGGATAAAGCGTTCAACTTACAAGAGTAGAGATGACAGGAACACACTCTCATTCCAGCAGAAATATGATCATAAATGCTTTTCCGACGAACCGCTGCAATCCAGCCATCCTTCGTGATCTGATATTTGGTCCTCCATGCAGGAAAACGGTGAAAAGTGAGTCCATTTTTCCTAACCCCTTTTTTTGTCGTAGGAGACGCTGTTGCACCCGGTAACGCAACAATAAGCACCCATATTTTCTTTCAAAACACCGAAAGAGTTAGCTTAGCACTACCACACGTTACAATCCGCATTGACTCTGCTGGCCCGGAAGTGAATCATATTGCCAGCATGGAGGCGCGTCCAAACAATGACGTAGTACGTCCCATTCCCTATTAAGATCATTGCTAGGCTAATCGCCGACAACATATGACGTAGTACGACATAGTTTCAAATTCAAGATGTTTGTGACTTCCCTTTCTTCCACTATCGTTATTTTTTGAATAATATTTAGCTGGTACCAAGTGAAAGAAACTGGCCTCGTCTACGGGGCTGACAAATAACCACAATTAAGATCATTGCGAGGCTAATCGCCGACAACATACGACGTAGTACGACATAGTTTCAAATTCAAGATGTTTGTGACTTCCCTTTCTTCCACCATCGTTATTTTTTGAATAATATTTAGCTGGTACCAAGTGAAAGAAACTGGCCTCGTCTACGGGGCTGACAAATAACCACAATTAAGATCATTGCTAGGCTAATCGCCGACAACATACACGTATGTATGTAGTGAGAGTGCTATCGCTAAACCATATAAACATTAAAAGCCTTAACTCCATTGACAAACGACATGAAATACATTAGACTTGACAGTGGATGTTAGCAATAACAAAAGATTTTGAATTGAAAATTTCGTAACTCACCTTTCCAAGCACAAGATAGATTCCTGCCGAATTTTCGTGGACGAGGACCTGTTTCACCCAACCAGCAACGAAGTATTTATAAGCCTCCAAGCTCTTGAAGTTTTTCATATTTTCGTGAGAATAGGCTGATTTAGTGTGGACAAGATAATTGTAAATATCTGAGTAGCAGATGTCAGACAGTGGGTCGAAAAACATCGATTTGGGCATCAAATATGGATCTGGCGACTGTATAGAACGAAGCTTTTCCTCATAACGCCTTTTATGCAACAGATCCAGTGAGTTTGCGGCATCAGAAAGCACCGGGTCTTCCATGAAATGCATTTTAAATTCCGCCATCAATTGAAAACAATGCTAATACAGAGTCAAAATGACGGACAAGTGGGCGGAACCATACAGCGAGCACGTGGTACGTGGGTAGGCTCTATAGTCCGTGTCTGCTCAGCGTCGTTCCATTCGAATCGACACAACAAATAGGTTTCCATTTTAATTTATACGAGGTGATACACATCATCCGCTCAGCTTCGGACCCGCTTTAGTCCGTCCTATCTTGTTCATCAAACTAAAAATACGGAGAAGATCTATTTTCTGAACCGTCAACCTGGTGCTGGATCAAGTCCTGCCGTTTAGCACACACCAACAGGAAATAAAACATTCTCTTCTACTTTTTGTGCATGTATCTGCAGGTGTATGGACCGGATGAGAGACGTATGGAGTGGGCATTGCGACACGCAGCCCGCATGCAGGCGGTCCACAATGGATTGGAGCGGGGCTGTGGCAGAATCTGTGAGATTTCAGGGTAAGTGGGAGCTCAACCCCAACTTGTCACTACTGAGGCGCATCAGAGCAAAGATCCAAGCCCCCTACACTTACTGTTGTCAGCAGTGTTGGGAAAGTTCATTTCATGAACTAATTCAAATTGCAGTTCATAAATTTTAAAATCAACTGTTCAGTTCATAGTTCATTATTCAAAATTTTGAACTAAAGTTAATGGTTTAAAAAAAAACTTTTGTAGTTCTTTCTTCTCCCTAATAATTTCTGCAAACTATTATTGACAGAGTCTATATTAGAACCACAGACGGCAATTATTTTATCCACTTAAAAAATGAAACTGTCAGATTAATCTTCATATTCAATTTCAAATCTGCATCGGTACGCTGTATTCATGTTGCAGGAGTACAGTGCCTTGCAAAAGTATTCGGCCCCCTTGAATCTTGCAACCTTTCGCCACATTTCAGGCTTCAAACATAAAGATATGGAATTTAATTTTTTTGTCAAGAATCAACAAGAAGTGGGACACAATCGTGAAGTGGAACAACATTTATTGGATAATTTAAACTTTTTTAACAAATAAAAAACTGAAAAGTGGGGCGTGCAATATTATTCGGCCCCTTTACTTTCAGTGCAGCAAACTCACTCCAGAAGTTCAGTGAGGATCTCTGAATGATCCAATGTTGTCCTAAATGACCCATGATGATAAATAGAATCCAACTGTGTGTAATCAAGTCTCCGTATAAATGCACCTGCTCTGATAGTCTCAGGGTTCTGTTTAAAGTGCAGAGAGCATTATGAAAACCAAGGAACACACCAGGCAGGTCCGAGATACTGTTGTGGAGAAGTTTAAAGCCGGATTTGGACACAAAAAGATTTCCCAAGCTTTAAACATCTCAAGGAGCACTGTGCAAGCCATCATATTGAAATGGAAGGAGCATCAGACCACTGCAAATCTACCAAGACCCGGCCGTCCTTCCAAACTTTCTTCTCAAACAAGGAGAAAACTGATCAGAGATGCAGCCAAGAGGCCCATGATCACTCTGGATGAACTGCAGAGATCTACAGCTGAGGTGGGAGAGTCTGTCCATAGGACAACAATCAGTTGTACACTGCACAAATCTGGCCTTTATGGAAGAGTGGCAAGAAGAAAGCCATTTCTCAAAGATATCCATAAAAAGTCTCGTTTAAAGTTTGCCACAAGCCACCTGGGAGACACACCAAACATGTGGAAGAAGGTGCTCTGGTCAGAGGAAACCAAAATTGACCTTTTTGGCCACAATGCAAAACGATATGTTTGGCGTAAAAGCAACACAGCTCATCACCCTGAACACAACATCCCCACTGTCAAACATGGTGGTGGCAGCATCATGGTTTGGGCCTGCTTTTCTTCAGCAGGGACAGGGAAGATGGTTAAAATTGACGGGAAGATGGATGCAGCCAAATACAGGAACATTCTGGAAGAAAACCTGTTGGTATCTGCACAAGACCTGAGACTGGGACGGAGATTTATCTTCCAACAGGACAATGATCCAAAACATAAAGCCAAATCTACAATGGAATGTTTCAAAAATAAACGTATCCAGGTGTTAGAATGGCCAAGTCAAAGTCCAGACCTGAATCCAATCGAGAATCTGTGGAAAGAGCTGAAGACAGCTGTTCACAAACACTCTCCATCCAACCTCACTGAGCTCGAGTCGTTTTGCAAAAAAGAATGGGCAAGAATGTCAGTCTCCTGATGTGCAAAACTGATAGAAACATACCCCAAGCGACTTGCAGCTGTAATTGGAGCAAAAGGTGGCGCTACAAAGTATTAACGCAAGGGGGCCGAATAATATTGCACGCCCCACTTTTCAGTTTTTTATTTGTTAAAAAAGTTTAAATTATCCAATAAATTTTGTTCCACTTCACGATTGTGTCCCACTTGTTGTTGATTCTTGACAAAAAAATTAAAATTTTATATCTTTATGTTTGAAGCCTGAAATGTGGCGAAAGGTTGCAAGGTTCAAGTGGGCGAATACTTTTGCAAGGCACTGTATGTTTATGATGCAACTTCTTTAAATATTATGCTAAAGATGCTAATTAAAGTCTAATTGAATATAAAATAATGGTTATTCGTAATAAAAAGCATAAAAGCCGTTAAGCATTTATAGTCTAATTGAATATAAAATCATTTATAATTTTAATAATATATTTATAATTAATAAAAAACATAAAAGCTTCGGGAGCAAAAGCTGCCGTATTTGCAGAACAACACAGCCGTGACAGCCTCAGGCAGCTCGAGTTGCCAGGTTGGAATGTTTTCCACCATTAAGGTTTTTTTTTTTTTGTTATAGTGTTTTTAGCCTATGGCTTTGTCTGCAGTTTTGTCGGAAAGGCTCTAATTCTGAACTCATGAATTTGGTATATGGACTACCATTCCCATGATCACCCTGGGTTTGCAGAGCCCATGAGATGAGACTTGGGGGGATGACGAAATCACTACTCAGTTATATGATATCTAGTGAGATGTGCACAAGCATTACAGTGCTTAAAAAAAAAGAGTTGACATCACATATACCGCAGTAGTCGCGTACGTTCTTTGCTGCACACACCAGTACTTGAAAAGGTTATGAATGCCACTCACAAATGCTAGAATGAGCGCGTTCACAGTAACGTACATTAGACAAAAATATGATGCGTTCAGTTCACGTTTGCCCAAAATATGAGCATGTTCATGAACGATCGTTCATTGAACGCATTTATGCACAACACAGGATGTCAGGTCCTCAAAAATTTTCTCAGGCATATGGAACCTGATTTTTCATGTAGAAATTTATGGCATATGTCTTGAATACTTCATATGAAATAATAATATAATCAGAATTCAGTTACAAGACAAAGTATGCATGAGTATAGAAACAGAAAAACAGGAATTTGCAAATGTGAAATTCTACAGTATATACAAGGGTACTTCGAAATAGTTCATTTTTTTGCTCTGAGCCATTCTTGGGTGTTTCAGCATTGTGTTTTGGGTCACTATCCTGTTGGACAAAAATAATGAGTCGGAGCTTCCTTAGCAGTTTTAGATTGAAATTAGTTTGGGTAGAGACTGGTATAAAACTGGGAATACAAAGAACTTTTTGCCTCAACTTGCCCAGAAAATGCCCCCCCCCCCCCCCCAAAAGGAAATAAATTCAAAGACGAGGATAATCCCTTCAGTCCCCACAGATGCTAGGACCCAGCATATGGAGCAAATAGGGTTCAGTTTTTCCCTGAAGGACACTTTGAAGGATCTGGGGGAGACAAGAGTCACACCAGCAATCTTCAAATTGCAGTGCAGCTATACTAACTACCCCTCAGCTATGTTGACCTGAAAATAAATAGAATTGAATGAATTATGCTGAGAGTCACATCTGGCCTTACCATATCGTGACAACCAATGGCAAGAAATTGTGTTAGTTTCTTGACACAATTCAAACGCAGTTCAGCATAGGTACTTGTCTTATATATTTAATTGGAAGGAGTAAGCTATGGCTTTGTATTTGAAATGTACTAGAAGAGTAAAGTCACTTCACCCTGAACTGTTTACAGTCCATCACAAGGCACAGAGACAAGCATTCCCATTTAATTTTTAATAGCATAACATATTGAGTATACAGACTACACTGCCTGCACCAAACTCAAGTGAATGTACCAATGTCAATGACTGTACTTTTTGCATCAATAAAATATATGGCTTGAATTTTGCTAGCACACTTGAATATTTAGTCAGATAAAGCTACAAAACGATCAATGAAGGAGTTTCACAAGTCATATTTGTTTACAGATGCCGTGTAAGACGCAATATAAAAAACAAAGCATTTTTTTGTGTGTGTCAGACATTTCGAATAGTGGGAAAAAATGCAAACAAACTTAGCTAAAAAAACACTGCCATTTAATTTACATTGCCAAATTGAATATAACTAATATTAAATCTTTCAAAAACTTTGTTCTTGTACCTAATGTGCCATTTAAGATTTATTTTGTGCCTCTGTAGCTATTTTTTTTCTGAAAGAGTAAAGTTATATTCAATTGTGAAAGGCAAAACGGATGTCGCACGTCCTGTTTAATGTCTCTTTCAAGAAATCACTCAAAGCTGCCTATGTGTATATAAATGCTTCATTATGTGTGCAGAAAAACAGCTTGACCAGAAGCAGCATGTCTAAGCATAGAAGCGCCTGGCTGAGCAAAAGAACTACATCAACTGCCTATTTGAAGAAGAGGAGAGAGAAGAAGACTGATGCATGATGGTGAAATAGTGGGAAGAGGCTGAGCAGCACAAAGACACAATGCTGTCACAGGTGGAATTTAGACCACAATTATGGAGCGTGTTTTCAACAATGGCAGAGGCAGGTCACTGAGTGCCGCCTAATGTACTGTGTTCTACTGTCTCCTCCATCATTCACGCCTTTTGCAGAGTAAACAGTTATGCAACCAGTCAATAGTGGACATACAGTAGATGTTGTATGGGACAAGACAATGCAGAAAGCAAGAAATGCATTTATTTTATTTACATATTCATATAATCTGTTCACCTGTGTGTGCATGTACACGTGTGAATGCTTGTTCATACCTGCTTTTTTCAAAAGTCGTGCAAGTAGAGTTCAATTATGATCATGAAAGAGTCTAGAAAAAACTATGAAAATATGGTCCCTTATCAAAATAGGATTTTCCGATGCATTTTAAAACAAGTGCATGCTAAAATTTACAAGAAAAATATTGGAGAAAATAAGCTATTCATTCATGGTGACACAGTGATGAATTAGGTAATAGTATACCGTAATATACAGTGGAAAAATTACTGTAAATTAGTCCCCCCAGGAATAAGTGGCAAAAAGTGTTGATTCTGCAGGGAACAAACCCGATTTCTGCCGAAATCTTGATTCCACGGCTTTAAAGTTATTTTTTCTGCATAGTACTGTGGTTAGTGACAGTGGCTACGTTTACATAGATTACATAAAATTTCCTTAATCTGATTAGTTTTAGGATTCAAATTATGATTGAATGTTCTGTTTTCATGGACCCTAAAATATTGATCTCCTTACATTTTGCGTGTTCATGCACCAGACTTCGGTCAAAATAAATTATTTTGACATGCGCAGATTTATGCTGCCTTCACTTAGTGTCGTAATTATGGTATGAAAGTTTTTTTTTTTTTTTTTTTTTTTTTAAATAAGTTTTATTGGCAATTTGCACAATTTTTGACGCCAACATAATGACGAAGTGTATGCATTTATAAAACTTATTTTCTAGCCAAGTGTTGACTAAAATTATGGTTACAAGCAGACTTATCATTTGTTTATATTTATATGTATTCTCTTCTTGTTGTATTCATTCATTCATCTTCTGAATCGTTTTTCCTCATGTGGGTTACCGGGGTGCTGGAGCCTATCTAAGCTAACAACTGGCAAGAGGTAGGGTACACCTTCAACTGGTTGCCAGCCAGTCATAGGTTTTCTTTTTGTATTAGATGAATAATTAGGTCTAAAACAGCTACACCACAAATTCCAAATAAAGTCTATGACTGCTATATTTTGCGACGGAAAAAATGAACAGGATGTACTCATGATTACAAATGTGGTAAGGTAAGGTTTTAGTAAGATTCATCTTCAATTCAATTCAATTCAATTTTATTTGTATATTTATTTGTATAGCCCTGGATCACAACAACATTGTCTCAAAGGGCTTTCCCAGAGCATTTGAAAGCAGCATGACCAAATATACCGGCAATAGTAGTCGTGGAAGAAGAAGAAGACGACTGACTTCCCTTTCAAAAAAACATTACTCCATCCATTTTGACCATTAAAAGTTACCCAGATAGCAAAATATAACTGGAGCGGACAAGGGCCAGATGTACTGCAAATTGTGGCCCAGCTTCGTCAAACGGATCCGCCCCAGTGTCTTTTTGGACAATGGCCCAAACTTAGTAAGGAGTCACTTGCCGGATCACCTACTGTTTTGGGCCAGAACTGTCCAAAGTAGCAGACACTACATTAATGTATTACCCGGTTATGGAACACATGTTACCTAATCTGGGCCAGATTGGTATCATAACCGTAAACTTGGGAGTCCATTTTGTTCAATGTATCATACGTTAATGTGTTTATATTGCAAATTTAAATTTGTTTATTAAAAGTAATAATGATAACACTTATTTTTCATGCCATTTATTAATGCGAACATATTAATGCAATATACAACAACAATACAACATTGTTTTTTTTTCTCAAAATATTTTAATTGGAAAGAGCAACTCCCATGAAAGATGACCCGTTTTTAGACTGTAAACAAAATATTGTATTTGTTAAGGTTCTGGGGTAACGGAGGACCTAATTAATTGACGATGAGAGGGAGTGGTAGATAGTGTCCGAAGAATCCGGTGGGCAGCTTGGTGATAGAACAGGTGAACGGGCTGGCATGCGTTTTGCCAGGCAAGCAGTACAGGATCTAGGGAGGAAAAACACAAAAGAGCTCAGTATCAGGATTACAAGATTCTTTGTTACCTGAAAGTCACATACTGTACGTGTTGGTTGAGTTGTTGATCTGCCGATGATGTGAGGCCAAGGACTGGTTTAAGTAAGCTGCTGACGATGATCAGCAGCACTTGGTCCCAGGCTCACCCATCAATGCAATCAAGTCGACAATTAAGGCAAAGTGACACAAATACACAAACACGAGGAGGAGGGGCTCAGTTGGAATAATAGTATTCACACATTGAAACACTTACAGCAACACATAGTAAATGCTTTCTCCCTCGATATGTTGTCACGCAACAAATTTTGAATTACTTAACTTGCAGAGATGGCAGCAGGGGCGCTGCCAGGGATTTTGGGCCCCATGAAAAGATATCACTTTGGGCCCCACCACCAGTGCCGGGACACACACACACATTTAGAGTATCAACTACGTAATTTCCTGCATTCTGGTGAATCTTTACACACTAATTTGTGCATTTTCTGCATTAATTTAAGATGAAAATATATTTATGTAAACATACAGTGTACAGAGCAATAATGAATAGACATATCATCTTTAAGAAATGTACTGAAGCCCATCTTTTACAATCTAAATATATTTTTATTAGAAATATTCTCAAATACCACAATGAATGACTTAAGTTAAAACAAAACTTTTATTCTAACAATACTACAGCATACATTAACGCCAATCAAAAAAACAATCTTTAGAATGATATAACAAAGCGAACACCACACATACACACACACACACACACACACACACACACACACACACACACACACACACACACACACACACACACACAAGCAATCACACTCACAATTACAAACAAAGCGAGCAGATTGCAGGTTGCTCAGCCTTAGTCACCAAGAGCCCAGCGCCGAGCCTTCTTGATAGCAAAGTCAGTGATCAAATCATCAAAGTCTAGCTTCCTAGCCAACTGACTTTCAATGGACAACATGGCAAGACTAGAAAGCCTGTCCTGACACATAGTGGACCTCATATAATTTTTTATGAGTTTTAGCTTACTAAAAGCTCTCTCGCCGCCTGCAACCGTTACGGGGAGTGTGCAAAATATTCGTAAAGCGATGCACACTTCTCCAAAAATGCTTTGCAGCTGCATCTTAAAAATTGCATTCAGGAGACCAAGAGAGGACAAGTTAGGGGGGAATGTAGCAGTAGGCTATACACAGAGTTCAGGTGTCTTACTGAAGATGGTCCTGGCTCTGTAGTGTACATAAAATGACAAATATAACAATATCTTCTATATTATTCTAGTATCTTAATTTAATTATTAATTATGTATCATTAATTAATAATAATAATAATTATTATTATTAATTATTATTACTTATTACTATTTGTCTCTTAGCCACTGATATTTTATGTGTGGTGTGGCAGTGTTCAAGTTGATTCCTCACCTCCTTCAGTTGGGAGTAAAGATGAGGCTGGCTCATAAAGGGTGTCAGGAGACAGGGCTGCTGAGCCAGACGCAGCAAGAGGAGTTGTGCTTGTGCCTATTACAACAGGCGAGGGCAGAGACAACTGTTTTTGTGTGGAGAGCTTGCGAAAGGGTTAACCTGCTGTACTAATTAAATGTAAGCTAAAAGTGGAGCAAACACTAGCTAGCAAACAATTACAGTATTTCATTATGGAGTAGGCTTAGCCCCATTTGAAAACTTACAATCTCCACTATAGGCTACAGCTCCGAAGCCAGGTCCCTTCCTTGTTAACTACCTAAATTTAATTGATGACCAACTAAATTCAATAAATTCTTGACAAACTGGATTTAACCAGATTAAAAAAAAAATCCACACCAACTTTCAACATCTGTATGATACCAAAAAATGCCGTCATTATTTGGAATTCATGTTCTTGAATTGGTCAATGTCGCTCACTGAGGTCGGGAAAATCCCGTATTTCTTACGGAGTGAGCTGGGACCTGCTTCTGAGTTTTCTAATAGACGTCGCGTGAGCTAAAATAACAGGTTAATTTTCAGCACTACACTGACACAATTTACACCAACCTTCCTTTGTGAAGTACTTTTTCACATCCTGTTGGCCTTTTCTACCGCTCTCCTGCTTTGCTTTATTTTCTTTCCTCTTTTGATAGCCTGATTTCTGTTTTGAAAACATTTTTGATGTAGCCTACCGCACGCACTGTACTCAGAGTCATTGACTGGTGTAAATGTGCACCGCTGCTCAGCCTGCGCGCGTTCTGATCAAAGGAAGGGCGGACGAAACCAATTAATGAAAATACGGGGGGGGGGGGGGGGGGGGGTGTGCTGGCAATACATATGCTCTCTGGATGTTTATTTTTTGCCAAAAACAAAACAAGAAAAAGAAACCCTTCGTTTTATACCTTTTAAAATTATAATGATTAATATTTAAATTTGCAAACGATTACCTAATGCTCTAATTTTCTTTGTGGGCCCCCTCAGGCCATGGGCCCTTATAATCAGTACCACTTTTCCCCCCTATATGGCGCCCCTGGATGGCAGATCACTTGACTACAACGGCCATTTTATTAACGCTCGATTGAATAACTTGCTTAGCAGTCAAGCAGTGACTTCAAAATGCGATGAAGACTTTGAATAATGCACTTACCATACAAATTTGCCGTCCTCTGATGTGTCGTGACTGCTGCGTGCTCTTTTGTTTAATTGCATTTCAGGTTCACGCTGACAGTGACGTCACATGTCAACCGTTAAATTTTGGAGTTTGAGCGCATCTGGTCTGCACGGTCCGCACCGGACCAGTGCGTAACCTATAATTTGGACTGTCATAGTGCTGATCCGGGCCGCATCTGGCGCATTGACATTAAGTGGATGTGATTGCTATGCAGATCTGGCGAGCATGGGCCGGATCTGGCACGCAGTCGCCTGCTATTGGGGTAGCGTTATTTTGTGTTTTTTCCCATCAAGTCTTTCAATAATTTAAGGATCATTTAATATCTCTAGCAATGCGTTTGTCTCGGATACAGACCAGTTTAGTCTTGCACAAGTTGCGCCTACTCCATCTTCCGCTTGCTTTGCTTCTACTAGATTCTGGTAATAATAGTCAAAAAGATCTGTTCAGAAATTTTGGAATAAAGTTATATCATTTACACCGATCAGATTAATCGACATAAACCATCCCCCCATTCGGAATAGAATCTTGATCTTAATGGGCCGGATTGGGTTACAATATTCCGAATGGGGTGCGTAAATGAACCATTTTTATTCCGATCAGGTTTTTAATCTGAATAAAGGTGTCCATGTAAATGTAGCCGCTGAATTGTACACCAGAAGTCAAGATTGGAGCAACATTATCCTCAAGTGAGGGTACAGGCCTGCCTCCGCATATGGAAGAATATAAGACAGTTTGTCAAACAATTGTGGTTAACATCTGTGACTAATTCAATCTATGGTGGCTAGGATGTAGGTTTAAATGAACATAGCCTGTAATTGTTCCCAGTGTGTCTTTATCCAATTAGTTCTACTTGTTTTTACATTGGAATCCCGTATCACTGGAATCCATTCCAACATTTTGCTTGTGTCCTTGCTTACATTTGGTACAGTACGTGAAGTTTTTGGTATTTTGTACTCACAAACGTATGGGCAATCTAAAATAAAGTGGCCAGAAAATATAACTAAAATGAAAGGAAAACATATAACCTGTCATTAGTCATGTAAAGATATTCATAAATACATGTGATTGGTTTACATTCACTTCATAGTAAAGCAGTCCATTCAGATGTAATCTGATCAGTTTCTGGTAGTGATGTCAGGAGGTGCGCCGAGTCTTCGAAGCGTGTGTCGAGCAATGAAGGGACTTTTCTGCGAAGCCCGTACCGAGGCTCCCTTCATTTAGGAGAGGTTCCGAAAATGATGACGTCCGAAGCCTCGCCAGGTAATCGCTTCATGGAGTGCTTTAGATTTGCTGTGCGGTTTGACAGCTCGCTTCCGTCTATCAACACCTCTGCCTGCATTCAAAATGTAGGAGTTAGCAGGAGAGTTGTGATCAGGTGAGAGTTTGGATAATTTGGAGGTGGTTTGGAGAGTGAAAAGTTTACGTGACTTGAAAGAAGTGTACTGTAGTTGATACTAGGATGAAGCCAGCAAGAAAGAGGACTTTCTCTCTGTGGAAAAAAAAACAAAAAATTAATAAAACAATGAAAATCCCCATCATCCTGTTGCTATATCTATGTCCAAATTGCACAAGCATCATCAGTAACCTTTTTCATGTTACACGAACATGTTTACTGTTCTCTCCGATTACGTGTAACGGGTTCACGCAAGTCCGTTGTGTCGAAACCTCCCTTTCCTCATGTGGGTGCGCTGGCAGGCAAAGTGGGTAGCCCGGGCTTCTGGCTTGGTGGTCAGAGCATCCACCTACCGTGCTGGACGCGTCGTGCGAGTGAGTTCGAGTTCTGTCCTGGGTACGGATTGCGTCGCGCGGCCCGGATCCATGCCACATTATGATAATGCCATTTATGAAATTATTTTCACACATACACAGACTACATTAAAAATATATACGTATAGGTTTTAATTGATGAGTGACAACTCCTCTTACTGGACCCAAAAGTTCAAACGTTTATATGTATAATTTGTTGGACGTGGATTTTTGGGGAGCTGCTTAGCATTGCTGACCTACAGGAGACATCATATTATATGGTGCTGTTTATGTGTGCGTTTTTGTTTCATATGTATTGGTCTTTTTTTTTTTTTTTTTCTTTTTAAATTTTTTTTATGATTCAGAGGGTACTGCCCCCCCATACATCATGGTCACTCAGGTTATGAGTTTAATCCCATTGCTGAAAATGTATGCCAAATTTAACTTCTGTGACTGGAAAACAAGGAAAAGTTAGTTGAAGAAAAAATATATACATTATACTTATGTGATAATCTATGTACATCGAGGATTTGGTCAGACACTATTTTGCTAAATAGTACCTTCCCAACAGACACACACACACACAAACATTAACGAATCCCTCATGTGGTTGGGAGACAAATGATTGTGATTAAACAGTTAGCCAGTAGGTGGTTCCGTGGACACATGAAGCTCCAAGAAATGAACCCTTTCTTGAACCAATTGGCTCAAGTGGTGCAATGCCTCATGAGGCTTTATCTCACCATCACTAGTTCCTGTTGTTAATATCAAGAATGCTCTTATTAACAAAACACTGGGCCACCTATTTTTCCTTTCACCTTGCATGCTTTCATTTTATGCTGCTCCAAAGAGATTTGTGTGTCTATATTCAATAATAATGTAATTAACAATATGAATAATACTTGTTGAGATTCGTAGAGACAAATTGAAGTGGTGCTTTTAATAAATCTTCCCGCCAGATGATATTAATGTGTCCACAGAAATTATGAGTGGACATTAATTGTTGCATTTTACACATTTACAAATTTTGGAAGAATTACAGTTATTATCATATTTACTGCTACTAAAGTTGATACAATACAAGGAAAAGTCATTTTACTACGAGGGCTAGGAGTGAATGAGTTAAATGTTATGGTGCTCATATGTAACTCAGTGACCCCAAAATCAATCTGAGATGATAAAATAAATCAAATCAAGATGTAAAAAGAGAATTATTGAATGTGAAAATTCAGGACAAAGACTAGTTTACTAGTTTTGTTGGTATGTACAATACAGTATGTCTGTGGTGAGCTAAAGTACATATGGTGGTGGCAGAAGGTAAGTTTCTTGCATCAAAAAAACAAAACACGCAGGAAAATGTCTGGGGGATAGCTAGGAAAGGGAGCAGCATTAGTGAGGTGTATCTTAATAACTATCCTATGCATGACTTACAAATTATCAATGTTTTGTTTTTACTTTCTTTTTGCCACATATTGGTTGGCAAGCCCAAGAGACTTATTAAGGAACCAAGGGAGGAAAACACCAGATTTCATCTGATTCCCCTGAGACGAGGGAGTTAAAATATTAAGATAAGTTCGGGCAGCAAGCCTCTTTTCTTGGAAATAGTTGAAAGTACTACAAGTTTTATTGTAAGATTTATTTTTTATGCTATTGATCCACTTAGTTTTTCAGTCACCCTTGTGTATATGACAATGCCACAAATTAAATTATCCTCAATGCAATGTGCAACAGAACAGCAGTCTTTGAAAATAGAAAAATTGGTAAATTGTGGGGAAAGAAATGTATTTTTCCTCAAATTAAAGTGCAGTACTTGTTTAACAAGGGCTCTTGAATAAGTGTCACTTTTGAGTCTACTGTGACTGGACAATGAATTAGCACCAGCCAAAGGATATGTGTACTTTCACAAATATATTGGCATTGGTAAGTGGTAATCACTTAAAGAATAATTTGTCAGTACATGTCGATAACATTTGATACAAAAATTCACAATTCGATTCCTACAATAATTCAATGGCCCAAATTAATTTTTAAAAGTGAAAAGTACGTTATTTAAATATGTATACCAACATTTAACTTAATGTAATAAATCACCTAAACATTGAGCACAAATACGATCCATAATAAATGAATAACTACAATTCTCACGAAAAATAATAATCTTGAGGGACAAAAAAGGTGAAGACACACTGTTTGGCAAAGACACTCTAAACACATATATACAGTATATATGGGCGGTACGGTGGGGGAGTGTTTGGCATGTCCGCCTGACACTTCTGAGATCAATGGTTGGCTATTGGCCTATTGATGACATTTCATTTTAGATGTCTCACACATGCACAGGCGCGACGTTGTTGTTGTTGGAAGAAGGAAGTGTTAAACATCGCCTTCACTAAAGAGCACAAGTCTCCTTGCATTTTTGTATTTTGTAGTTACATGCCTGCAACTCATTGAATCTTTGATTAGCTGTTGTTTGTCTCACTCACATTGTCTGCCTCTTGAAAAAGAAGCCTCCAACTCAGCCAAGTGACTGCAAGGGCTAGCACCACTGTAAGGGAAAAATCTCGATCAGTGACCTCTTGCTGTTTAAAAGAAAATCCTCCCAGTCGTTCAACACAAGAACTAAGCTCATGAGTCCGCCTGTCTGCAGAAGGACCGAAAAGCTCTGAACCCCTTCAGGTCAACGGCCATGATTCCCTCAAACATTAAAAACTCTTTAGTTGAGACCTTCCTCCAGGACCAAGGATGCTCATAGGAGTTTAACCTCTCGCCTGCCTCTCACATGGGTGGTTTAGTGATAAGGATTGCATACGGAATCCTAGATTCGATGCAACTACACTTCGAACTTCGAGCTTCACCATGCTGGTGGCAGAGGTTGCTGCCATCATCAAAACCAGACCTCTGGTTCCAGTGTCAACTGATCCAGACGATCCCCCTCATCCTCACGTCAGCAACTTCTCACCCAAAAAGTTTGTCTTCTCTCAGTCCCAGTGGAAGACTGGCTGAAGGACATTCACAAGTCTTAGTGGCACCAAGTTCAACACCTGGCTCAAACCTTCTGGAACAAATGGAGGAAGCAACACCTGGCAACGCTCCAGCCGTGGAGGAAGATGCATGCTCTGACTCCGGACCTCGAACCTGGGAGCATTGTCCTTATCAGGGATTGCCAGCTTGGAAGAAACGAGTGGCCCTAGGGTCTGGTGATTCAAGTCTTCCCTGTCAAAGATTAAAGACTCGAAAAGTTTAAGTTAAGGTCGCTGGTAGAGAGGGGACCTGATTGTACCACGGTCCCATTACTGAGACAGTCCTCCTCGCTATTGACAAAAATGAAAAAGTTAGGTTGTGACAATCAAGAATGCCAGACAGGGAATGTCTTGCCTGCGCTGGCAAAGGAAATGTACTTTGCATGCACTTTCTATCTATAGTGTGAGATTTGAACCAGTTGAAATGCTCATGTTAAAGCATTCCGTTCCTTTAAGGGAGCTCAAGCTTGAGATTTTTCACGTGATCACACATCAGAACCTGTGTCCTCTCTCGCTCTGTAGACTTATAGTGACTAGAGATACATCACATGCACGTGCGGCAAAGTCGCTATGTATTTGTTATGTTTGATAAATATAATAAGTTTCGTAGTTTCTTATTAATATCATGATATCTCGTCATTTAACAGCAATTGACTATGGGTTCAGATGAGACACAGACCTTGTCTGGATCTGGGCCCTTCTCACCAATTTGAAGAAGGGGCATCTACAATAGCCATGTATACAGAGATTATTGCCATTTAAGGAATTCTTCCTTTATCAGTTCTACTCCAAATAAATATTTTGACTTTTGAAAGGAGAGATTGTCCTGCATGAGCTGTTGGCTTAGTAAGTGCAAACTACAGTCGAGATCAAATTCTCGCAAATTTAGTCAGAAAGATGAGAAACAGTGTTCATTCATTCATTCCTCACTGTTTATTTGCAATGGTGTCCAATGAGATGAGCCTTTAATCATACAAAGTCAAAGACCTAAGGCTAGCTAGGTGTATGCATGGAAGTCAACTCCAATGTAAACGTGAATCGAGAGTTTTTATATGCACAGCAAAACTAAATGCAACACAAAAGTATTAAATAGTTTACCCTCTGGAGGATCAGAATGCATAATGTCGCCTTCTTAAAGTAGTAGCTTGTATTTTTTTTTTTTTTTTATCCACAAAAATGATTAAAATTATTCAATACACAAAAATCAACACACGACTCAGTTTTCTTTTTTTTTTTTTTTTAATGTGTTCCAAAGGTGGGTTATAACGCCTTACAATTACTTTTTGAGAAACTTGTACAGTACTTCTAAGAGTAGTTTTATGATGCCTTACTTTTTACTTTTACTTGACTAGATTTGTGATGAGGAAACTATTCTTTCTCTGCTACTTTTGGCTACACTAGAGTCATTACACCCCCCCCCCCCCCCCCCCCTTTATTCTGTATATTATAGTGTACTTCATTTTTGCCAGAAACTCTCATAGTGGCTTTACAAATCAAGGAAAGAGAACCTCGTAGAGTGGGTTATTATGTGTAATAAACAGGAACCAGAAGCCCAACAATTTGCATACAAACAATTTGAGTAAATCAAAATTACATCCACTCGTCAGCAAATATGTGAGGAGAAGATTGTATTTGGATGCTTATTCTTCTTTTGGTGTTAGAGGTTAAAAGCAGATGACAGAATCCTTTGCAAGAGAGCATTTTGCCCATAGGATTAAGATTGGATGGCTGGGTTTAAAGCTGTCAAAAGAGCAAACTCAAATCCCTCAGTCACAACTATGGTTCTCACATGAAGTGCATGTGAGCACTGGAGGAAGGAGATATTTTTCTTTCATGCCAGTTACTTCAGAAGCCATTCAACACATCAGCTGGATTGTGGAGGATTTGAAGAGCACAAGTAAAGACATGAGATTATAAAAAATTGTTAGCCGTTTCCCCTCACATTAGCAAACGTTCTCTTACCATTGTTGTCGATTCAAGGCCAGGGATTGAGAAAGTATGGCTCCCGAGCCATATTTGGCTCCTTTGAGAAGCGCATTTGGCTCTCTGCCGACTCCGACACCTTTAGTGTTGCTGGCTTACCTGACATTAATGAGCTCGTGAATTTGACACATTGATCTTGGACACTTCAAACATACAGTATGTTGCAAGAACATGCTTTAATTCGGTAGCCATCTGTGGTCCGCCTGTGGTGAATTGCATGGAGTTTGGCTTTCACAGATCACCTTCCGAGACTCGCAGCTGTTTGACAAGAAAGCTTGTTAGCCTCCGCTTACCCAACCAGCAGGGGGGCTAAACTCTCCCAATTCAGTGCCGAACGAATTGGAGTAATTTAAAATGGGAAGGGAAAATTAAAACCAAGAAAGTGAGCTGAGTGGTACCTCAAGATAAATACTCCAAGGCCAAGTAACCATCACAGTGGCAGACATCCAACAAAGAATCTCAGGTATGAAGAATTGGACAGCACCTGGCCCAGACATGATTTACAGCTACTGGTTAAAGAAGCTAACTTCACTCTATGAGAGCCTAGCAGCACAAATGAACCAACTGTCGATGGTTGGGACCTGCGTTGAATGGCTGACCAAGGGACGAACAGTCCTGATCCAAAAATATCCCCAGAAGGGATTAGTCCCATCCAAATATCGGACAATAAGCTGCCTCTCCGCAACATGGAAACTCCTGTCGGGCATCATAGCAGCTAAGATAAGTGGGCACATTGATCAATACATGACAGAGACAAAGAAAGAAATTGGTAAAAACACCAGAGGAGCCAAACACCAACAAAACTGTTCCCTGAGACTTCAAAATAAGACAGACAAACCTGTGCACTGCTTGGATTGTTTCCCAGAAAGCCTATGAAGTTAATAACAGTAAATTTACTTAGACGAAGAAACATGAAGAATATTTAACAATTCATCAGGACAACAAGAAAAATTCAAATTTTAAAATGGCTGGCTGCTTTAGATTGCCCAGATAGCAAAACATAACTGGAAAGGACATGGGCTAGATGTACTGCAAATTTCGGTCCAACTTCATAAAACGGATCAGTCCCGGTGTCTTTTTGAACAATGGCTCAAACTCAGTAAGGAATCACTTGCCGGATCAGCAACCAGTTTTGGGCCATCACTGGTCCAAAGTAACACAAACAACATTAAGTTTTGTGATCGAACAGGTGAATGGGGAGATAGGCATTCTGGCAGGCAAGCAGTACAGGTTCTAGGGGGAAAAAAATCTCAGCTCAGTATCAGGATTATAAAATTCTTTGTTATCTGAAAGCTGTAGACACAAACTCGTGTAGTTGAGTTGTTAATCTGGAGATGATGTAAATTCATGGACCGGTTTGAGTAAGTTACTCACGATGACCACAGCTGGTCCCATGCTCACCCATCTGTCCAATCCTGCAATCCAGGCAGTGACACACATATACAAACACAAGAAGGAGGAGAAGGGCTCAGGGGGCAGGGGGCAGGGGGCAGGGGCCCTATCAGCATTCCAAAACTGAAATATTTACAGCAATACAGAGTAAATACTTTCTCCCTCCATTTGTTGTTCTGCAACAAATTTTGAATTACTTAACTTGTAGACGTGACAGATCACTTGAATACACCGGCCATTTTGGTAACGCTCGATTGAATAACTTTTTTAACAGTCAAGCAGTGACTTTAAAATGCGATTATGATTTTGATTTTCATAAAAATGTTCTGTCCACCAAGATACTGTGTTCTAAGTCCTGACTACTGAATGTTCTCCTGTTTAGGGTCGGAGCGCGGCTGCCCACCTTCAGGGTTCGTGCTGTTTTGACCTCAAACGTCGACCATCAAATTTCAGATTTTGAGCGTGTCCGAGCTGCACGGTCCGCGGTAACCTATCATCTGGACCGTCAGTTTATTGATCCCAGCCGCATCTGACGGACTGACGTTCAGCGAGTGTGATTGCTATGTGAATCTGGCGAGCTGACGCCGGATCCAGCTATTTGGGATTATGCCTTGTGTAATTGCAAAATGTTAAAGGTTATCCCAGTTATCTTAAAAGTACAGGTTGTTGCTGTCACTGGCCGGATTGTTATGAATTTAGTCAATATCTGATAAATTAGTTGTTAAAGATGGAGGAGCATGTGTGTCTCTCTGGGTTTGGTTTTCACTTTAGTCTTAGTCCAAGTCACTTTTTTACGCTGTTAGTTTGCTGTTTCTTTGTGTTCGTTTGCCATGTGTGTTCTTCCTGTTAATCCAGCCTGTATTTCTCTTTTGAGAATACATGCACCTAATTTTCCCAGCTGTGCCGCAACACCGGGGTCCCTTACCTGTCAAATCCCACTTCAACCACTGCATATATAGTAGGGCTGTCAAAATTATCGCGTTAACGAGCGGTAATTAATTTTTTTTAATTAATCCCGTTAAAATATTTGACGCAATTAACGCACAAATGCCCCGTTCAAACAGATTAAAATGACAGCACAGTGAAAGGTGTACTTGTTGTGTTTTTCAGAGTTTTGCCGCCCTCTGCTGGCGCTTGTGTGCGACTGATTTTATAGGATTTCAGCACCCATGAGCATTGTGAAAGTAATTATTGACATCAACAATGGCGGGCTACTAGTTTATTTTTTGATAGAAAATTTTACAAATTTTATTAAAACAAAAACATGAAGAGGGGTTTTAATATAAAATTTCTGTAACTTGTACTAACATTTATCTTTTAAGAACTACAAGTCTTTCTATCCATGGATCGCTTTAACAGAATGTTAATAATGGTAATGCCATCTTGTTGATTTATTGTTATAATAAAGAAATACAGTACTTATGTACCGTATGTTGAATGTATATATCCATCTTGTGTCTTATCTTTCCATTCCAACAATAATTTACAGAAAAATATGGCATATTTTATAGATGGTTTGAATTGCGATTAATTGCGATTAATTACGATTAATTAATTTTTAAGCTGTAATTAACTCGATTAAAAATTTTAATCGTTTGACACACCTAATATATAGTTGAATCACATTTCAAAATACAATAAGTAGTTTTTTTTGCTCTCACTCTCACTCAGAAAGGTTCCCTACCCATGTTCTAGGTCATCAGTTTCATTGCATTTCCTCAATTGTACAGTATTTACAGACAACTTGAGTGTGTTGTATATTTAATATATTGTTTACATTAATAAGTACAATAACAATACTATATATACGGTATATACACAGTATATGTATATAACAATACTATAATAACCAAATAACTATGATATAATGATGAAAAGATTCAACATGTATTGCAAAATTTACATCAATCTTAATAATTAAACTCTCCACAATACTATTTTCTGTTTACCACTGCATTACTGGATGTGACTTTGGCTTGATGGTGAGCAGTCATGGGGGAAATTGGGGTGAAGTATTAAAAACTGCAGCTTTAACCTTGCGGGAAGTAATTTGAATTTAATTTAAATGTCTTGGTATTTTGCAAACAGATGTATTGTTTGTCTAAAGAGCACTTCACGTGGGATTACCCTTATCAATGCAAATATTACTTGGTTACCATATTCAGCATTATACTAATGGTGCAATTTCACTGTAAAATGTGACAATATGAAAACTAGAGCTTTCGAGCAACTCCATTTTTAAATTAAAGATTGATCAGAATTTGTTTTTTCTGTTTTAAATGTACATAAGATCATATATTTTATTTATTTTTATAATACACATGTTAATATTGTAGTAGACTACTGTGCTTACTTTTATCAAATACAGTGTATTAATTATTGTAACAAATTAACATTAATGACTCGTAACAACCAAGAATTTGGCAACTTTACACTGTACAGGTGAATTAACTACATTAACATTTCCCCCATAGGTTTTGCTTTACTCTCGCCATCTGAACTGCGCCATCTTCACACACCTCATTCATGGCAGCACCAATGAGCAGGAAATCAAACTTTTCTCCTCCCAGAATATCATATTTACCTGCAATGTGCACAACACATACATGCACACACCCCTACATAAATTACCGTAATTTCCCGTATAAAAGGCGCACCCGTGTATAACGCGCACCCCAAATTTACTTGTAAAATCTAGGGAAAATTATTGTACCCGTGTATAACGCACATCCTAATTTTAGCACCACTAAATAGAAGAATACAAGAAAACAGAGCTCGTGTACAGATACAGAAATGTCATTTTACTGACTGGTGAAACACAGCACAAGCATAGCACATTGGTAGTTCAAAACATTACCGTAAACTGACCATATGTACAGTAATAGTATGATCTGATAACTTCTTGAACTTAACAGAATCCAGTAGAAAACAAAACAGATGTGACTTTTCTTTTAAAGGCTGCTGTATAACTTGCTCGTTTCATCATGATGAATAAATGTATCCTCCATGGATTGATACGGTAAAATGAAAGTGAGAACGTCATAACACCAAATCCGAGAGAGCTCATCGCTGTCTACACAACAGTAACAATAGGAACTATTGTTATTTGGGTTTGAGTTTCCCGAGGGACAGATATAGTTGACAGACACAGGAAGTCTGCGTTGTTACGTTTGTTATGGTCCGACTTGCAGAGCTGCAATAAACGTTGACTCAAATGAGTTCAAGAAACTAAATTCTGTGCTTTATGAAGAGTGAAAAAAGCAAAAGCAGAATTTAACACAGACGAAATCATTCGGCCGATCAGAGTGAAGTATTACAGAAACAAAATGGTGACGTCACGTACCGTAATGGTCGGCAACGGATTGCCACATACGTTTCTTTAACACAACATGGCCGTATCAATAATAAAAAAAAAAAAAAATCGGTTTGAATATATATATATATATATATTTGTCTCCATCCATGTACCCGTTTATAATGTGCACCATGATTTTACAAGTTGATTTAGAGGAAAAAAAGTGCGTGTTATATTCGGGAAATTACAGTAACATTTTTTTTCCATTCTCAAACTCATTTACTGCTTCTGACAGTGACATTTTGGATTAAAAAAAAAATACCTGAGCTGCTCCAGGACTTCATCTAACTTCTTAGGTCCCCTTCAATACAGCTGTTGTTGACATAGTGACATTCGCTGCATGGAGGGCCAAAGCAACTCTCAGTGGTGCTCGAGAACACATTTGATCATTTCCAGTGTAAAGTTCTATCTCGTTGACACATCGTGTTGGAGTGTCTCTTTTTTCATTTGATGAGCAATTTGCTCTTGTTCAATCTCTGTATTGTTGCTGGGTGATGTTTGAAATGTCCCACAGGACTTCTGCATTCAGCCAATATGTTGTGTGAACTGTTTTGTAGTGAAACTGTGATAGCTATGTGCAATACAAGACCAAACATGAGTACATCTACCTTTTTTTTTTTTTATATAAAAGTTTGCGGTGTTTCCTTTGGACTTTCAGTGCTGGGTCCTTGACAGCTTAGATTAGTTATATTTTATCCGATATGTGCAGTGAGAGGCTAACAAACAAGTAGGCAGTCAAATGTTAGCAAACTAACGTTAATAGTTAAGTCTACGTTTTTTCTACATGCTATCAAATATTATTAATATTATTTACAAAACTCTCATTAACTTACCTTTGAGCAAGCATAAGTGTCCTTTGGTGACCTCCTTGACGTTCAGTTGTTTATGTGGCCCATGACAGAGCCTTATCTATAGCGTGAATTTGGTGAGCCTTCTTTTTTGGCTTTGAAAAAGGCACAAAATAAATTTTCCCCCCCTATCTTTCAATGTACCTGGTGTAGCATTTACAGGTACCCGACGCAAACATCGGGTTTATGCTATTTTAAAGTTTAAAAAAATTACGTTTTAAGTCATGAACACATAGCATTCCTATGCAAATATATGGCTAGATGTCCGACTTTTCAGATTTGGACTTGTGATTTTCCGCGTCCATTGAGGACAATTACAGTTTTTCTTTAGTATAACAGTGACAATTCAGAGGCAGGATACAAAGTGCTGACCGTTTGTTCACCGGATAACCTGCTGATAGTAGAAACCAAGCCACAGATGTCCCACAGTAATTATTATTCTGACATCTTAAGAAATTTCTCTTCAGGGCTGTGGAAGCATGTCAAATTGCCTTTCTCCCTGCTTCTTTTGAAAGTGTGCAACCCCTTCTACAAAAATCCCAACAGGTTAAATTGGATCAGAACTGGGAGGAATGCCATTTTCATATTTATGCAGCAGATGACCTGCACTGTTACAATTTTGAAACATAGACCGTGACAGGCTTTTGAATGTTACTCAATTTTCTAAGTGGAGTTCATTGGTGTCAAATTGAGCATTAATGGTTGTTTGTCTATGTTTGGCCTGTGACTGACTGGCAACCAGGGTATACCCTTCCTCCTGCCTATCGTCAGCTGGGATAGGCACAACAAACTGCGAAACTATCAACATCCCTCTACTTTTGTGGAGTCAACTTGAGTCCTGTTGTATGACCTGTCCACGCTATATAAATGATTTTGCTCAACAATGTTCAAAATTGTTGAACCATTGTTGAACAGAGTTTTGTCATAAATTGGAGAAAGGAAGTCTTCTTCTAATTCTCGTTTTTTTTCTAATCCTTATCATTCTGTTGGGGAAGCTACAATAGCCCTACTGGGTAGATTCCGCATTCTATTGCCATAATGCCTGTGTTGGTGCAGACTACCAAATTTCCAAACATGCACAGCATGTCCTATGCTTGTAAGAAAAACACACTTGCATCGCATTATAGGCCCAAAATGTTTGATGCAAGGGTGCGACGATATAACAAAAATGGCAAAATCATTTACATTAAAAGTTTGTGTGATTTGCAGTAAAGTTCTGTTTTCACGCTGTTGTATTAATTTTTCTTTTTGTTTTTTCAATTTTGAATGGGCTATTTTTGGGACAAATTTCACATTTGTCAAAATAAATATTTATAATTAAAAAGGGTTCGGTAAATGAGCACGTGAAACTTGTGGGGTTCAGTACCTTCATGAAGGTTAAAGGGTAACGCTTTATAATAACTATCCGTTTTACTAGTTAATAGATCATTAGTAAACTGTTGATGATAAATGATTTATTGTTGATTTGTGAAGTATTTGTTAACAATTTGTTAAGCATTTACAGGGTGTTCCAATATGGTTGACCCCATTCTAAATGCCCATGCTAGTTGATGGATCTTAATAAAACTAAATACACTTTATGTTGAAGGTCATAAGTTTTATTGGTTAAATATACAAAGAAAAGTACAAATATTTGTTGGTTCTATGGCAGATTTTCATAAATGTGCAACATGAGCGCTGCCTGCAAAATGCCTTATCAAAATGCCTTTTCTTTTGAAGTAAACGGCATTTCTTAACCTGAAAATATAAAAATGCCAAACGTAACTCACAAAAACTTGAAACTTTTCAACACAAACTGTGTTTCAGGTTAAAAACACCCTGTAAATGCTTAACAAACTGTTAACAAATACTTCACAAATCAACAATAAATCATTTATCAACAGTTTACTAATGATCTATTAACTAGTAAAACGGTTATTATAAAGTGTTACTGGTTAAAGAGGCACTAAAGTTATTTTCCAATATTTTGAACTATTTCATGCATGTGAAACGTCAAAATAAAAAAAGAAAAAATTGTCATTTGCAAATGAAAAATAAATCTTTCAAAAATATTACATTTTTGTCTCGCAAATTCAGACATACCCATTAAACAAACAAAAGTGATTATGAGTTCACTGTTACAAATCAAATTTTATTTTCGCACAGATCCGTTTGCATTTGCTTACAGATCAATTTGCATTTGCGTACAAATCGATTTGCATTTGCTTACAGCTCAAAGTGCATTCTTGTGTAGCTCATTGACACAGAATTTTTTTTAGCAAAACTCACGTGATGGTGCCATAAATTCCCTGTAAGTTCACTATTCAAAGACCACCAGAATGAGATCAAATGAAAACCGGAAGTGCACTCCACACGTATCTATCTGCTGCATGCGAGACAGGGATGAGGTTGAGGTTTCTCCAACTCAGCGGCACGAGATGAAAGCAAATAAATAGTGATTCCTGCTGCTGGTGGGCCTGGATGGAGTATTAGAATATTATGTCCACGGCCTGCAAGACAGGGCAGGAGCTTGATTGGACCGGGGACATAATGTGGGTTTACCTTACCTCATTGTTCACTAAGTATAAGGTATGAGGACATGTTGACTGCACAACTCAGTACGAAACAATACAATTATCACACGAGAGCAGATGGCATCTGCAGCGTTGCATTTTTTGTTTATTATGGGTTGAGTAAATTACGATTTTTTTCTTAAAATTGAGGATATGGGCACTCAGTATTTTATTTGAATTTGAGCATCAATCAGCAGTAAATAGTGTTTGTGGTACAGACGGATGCCAGAGCAGACTCATGGAAGCAATAGACTGTGATAAGCAAAATGTTTATTGAAATGCGGAAGGTGTACAGCCGAGCAGAGGACAATTTGACCGCAGCAGGTGAAGGTGGTGGGGATGGTGATGGTGGTGGTGGTGGTGGGGGGGGTTCCAACTCGTGGTAGTCAAGCCGGCGAGAGACTGATGAGGCTTGGAAGGGCACAGGCTTGGAGAGGCAAAAACAGGTCTTGAGTTGAGAGCAAAAAGTCATGAATCATAGATCACAAAAAGGTCTTCATTAGTACTGTGAGAAATAACTGACATTGGAACCAGACAAGTTGATTGGGTGATGAGGTGGTGCGTTTACTGGCTTATAAAGGCCGTTGATGGTAATTGCCCACAGCTGTCCGGTCAACCCGTCTGCTATCCAACCTGAAATCAGGCAAACTTCGCGCACCTGTCCAAGGTAGGCGAGGCCTCAGGAAGGAGGGGCAGGCACCCTAACCCCGAAATTCCACTCATTCTGTGTGCGCTCTGATGCAGACCACCTGCGATGCCCAATGCCCACTGCATACGTCTCCCATGCGGTCCGTACACCCTGGGACTGCGGCCAAAACTGCACAAAGGCCAATAGTACAGTTTAGCTACAGCTAAATTCTATTCAACACACACAATAGCACAAAACAATCCACGGACGCAACCCCTTACTACAAATCCACACGCGCACACACAAACATAGTGTAGCACTTGCAAGAATTAGCACCGAAAATTAGCTTCAGTAAATCAGCACAGAATTGTAGCTTACTTTTTACTATTTATTTTTGTCCGAGCTCATTCAGGTCCTACCAGTAATCCACCAATGGGAGTGTTGTGTTGCCGCATCAAATGCACCAATAGGAGTGTCGCACTGACAGTATTTCTAGTGATGCTACACAGCCCCCACCTAGCCGGTTAGTTGTCCTCAGCAACCGCAGCTTCCAGAATGCAATCCTGCAAACGGCAAGGAAGTCTGCGGCGCCGCAGAGCAAGCTCTTTTCCAGCCGGCGTTGGAGGCGTCCAAGGGTCCTCAGTCTGTTTCTCCAGCCTGGCTTCCATTTATGGAGATGGTCAGGATTAATAGGGGGCGAGCCGGTCTTGGTTTCTCCTCAATCGTCGTTGCCATCCTACATCCCACTTTTGACACCAGTGTAGCGCTTGCATGAATTGGCAGCTCACTTGTTACTGTTTATTTTTCTCCAAACTCAATCGTGATGTCAGTAACCCACCAATAGGAGCTGTAACGGGTACACAGTGTATCCGTTGTAGCACGTGGAAACCTCCCCGCCGATTCCTTCATGTAACGACGCTGACGGCTATGCCGTTGGCTCGAGCTTTATTGGCGCAGTGGTTAACGTCCTTGCCTGACGACTAGATTCGTTGCGGCGCGCGGGTTCGTGTCCCAGCCTGAAGGTTTCGGGGGGAGAGTGTAACGGGTACACACACAGTGTATCCGTTGTAGCACGTGGGAACCTCCCCGCCGATTCCTTCATGTAAGGACGCTGACGGCTGAGCCGTTGCCTCGAGCTCTATTGGCGCAGCGGTTAACGTTCTTGCCTGCCGACTAGATTCGGTGCGGCGCGCGGTTTCGCGTCCTAGCCTGGTCAAAGGTGGGAGCGGAACGCGGGGCGACACTGACACTCGGGTTACAAACGGGGGCTCGTCCGGGATCGGCAGCGAAGGTTTCGGGGGGAGAGATTAACGGGTACACAGTGTATCCGTTGTAGCACGTGGAAACCTACCCGCCGATTCCTTCATGTAAGGACGCTAACGGCTGCGCCGATGGCTCGAGCTCTATTGGCGCAGTGGTTAACGTCCTTGCCTGCCGACTAGATTCGTCGCGTCGCAGCCTGGTCAGAGGTGAGAGCAGAACGCGGGGCGGCATTGACACTCGGGTTACAAATGGGGACTCGTCCGGGATCGGCAGCGAAGGTTTCGGGGGGGAGAGTGTAACGGGTACACAGTGTATCCGTTGTAGCACGTGGAAACCTCCCCGCCGATTCCTTCATGTAAGGACGCTAACGGCTGCGCCGTTGGCTCGAGCTTTATTGGCGCAGTGGTTAACGTCCTTGCTTGCCGACTAGATTCGTCGCGGCGCGCGGGTTCATGGCATCCAACGCACCAATAGGAGGGTCACACTGACGCATCATTGCTTCGCTGACAGTATTCCAAGTACAATAGTTTTATGAAGAATGTCATTTAATGTCATTTCCTTTAGACATTTTAAAATATACAGTGTATCACAAAAGTGAGCACACCCCTTGCATTTTTGCTGATATTTATATCTTTTCATGGGACAACACTGACAAAATGACAATTTGACACAACAACAAAAAGTAGTCTGTTTGCAGCTTATATAATACAGTTAATTTATTCTCCTCTTAAAATATAGCCATTAATATCCGAACCCCTGGCAACAAAAGTGAGTACACCCCTTAGTGAAAGTTGTCAATATTAAATACAACATGTCAACTGTCAATATTTTGTGTGGCCACCATTATTATCCAGAACTGCCTTTACTCTCCTGGACATGGAGTTGACCAGAGCTTCCCAGGTTACCACTGGAATGCTCTTCCTCTACTCCATGATGACGTTGCGGAGCTGCTGGATATTTGAGACTTTGCGCACCTCTACCTTCCGCTTGAGGATCCCCCGAAGATGTTCTATTGGGTTCAAGTCTGGAGACATGCTTGGCCAGTCCATCACCTTTACTCTAAGCCTCTTCAGTAAAGCAGTGGTCAACTTGGAGGTGTGTTTGAGGTCATTGTCATGCTAGAACACTGCCCTGCGACCCAGTTTCTGGAGGGAGGGGATCATGCTCTACTGCAGTATTTCACAGTACATGTTGGAATTCATGTTTCCCTCAATGGAATGCAACTCTCCAACACTTGCAGTACTCATGTAGCCCCACACCATGACATTCCCACCACTATGCTTGACCATAGGCATGACACACTTATCTTTGTACTCCTCACCTGGTCGTCGCCACACATGCTTGAGACCATCGGAACCAAACAAATTAATCTTCGTCTCATCAGACCATAGGACATGGTTCCAGTAATCCATGTGCTTTGTTGACATGTGTTCAGCTAACTGTTTGCGGGCTTTCTTGTGTACAGTCTTCAGAAGAGGCTTCCTCCTGGGGTGACAGCCATGCACACCAATTTGATGTAGAGTGCGGCATATGCTCTGAGCACTAACAGGCTGACTCCCAACCTCTTCAACCTCTGCCGCAATTCTGACAGCACTTCTGCGACTATATTTCAAAGAAAGCATTTGGATGTGATGCTCAGCACGTGCGCTCAGCTTCTTTGGACGACCACCCTGAGGCCTGTTCTGAGTGGACCCTGCTCTTTTAAAACGCTGGATGATCTTAGCCACTGTGCTGCAGCTCAGTTTCAGGGTGTTGGCAATCTTCTTGTAGTGTTGGCCATCTTCATGTAACGCAAAAATACGTCTTTTAAGATCCTCAGAGAGTTCTTTGCCATGTGGTGCCATGTTGGAACTTTCAGTGACCAGTATGAGAGAGTGCGAGAGCTGCACTACAAATTTGAACACCTCTTTGCACACCTAGACTTAGTATAACTAACGAGTCACATGACAGTGAAAATGACAAGCGGTACTCAATTTGAACATTTATGGAGTATTAGTTTCTAAGGGGTGTACTCACTTTTGTTGCCAGGGGTTTAGATATTAATCGCTATATTTTGATATATTTTGAGGGGAAAATAAAAGAACTATTATATAAGCTGCACACAGACTACTTTTCATTGTGTCAAAGTGTCATTTTGTCAGTGCTGTCCCATGAAAAGATATACTTAAATATCTGCAGAAATGCGAAGGGTGTACTCACTTTTGTGGTACACTGTACGGTATGTTATTGTTTGGAGATACACAAGCACTGTACATCCCAGGAAAATGACCCGTATACATTTTGTTTTGTGTTAATTTCAATAAATTATAGTAAAAATTAGATGCATAATACTTTTATAAACATTATTTACTTTGAAAGACCGGATATTGCTGCCATTCTATTTCCTGTATGTTGCGTGCTAAATGGCAGGGCTTGATCCGGCTGCAGGTTGACGGTCCAGAAAATAGACCTTGTCCGTATTTTAGTTTTGATGGGCGGAGAGGCTGGACTCGGGCAGTTCCGGATCGGAGCTGAGCGGATATTGTGTACCACCTCTTATTGATTACAATACAAACGTATTTGTTGCGTCGTTTGGAGCGCAGCCCAACGCAGCGCACACGGACTGAGTGGAATTCCGGTGTGACAAATGCTTTTTGTTACGTACAAAAACAGAATTCTTGGTTCTGTGAAGCAGTTTGTTGATGACATACATTAAATGCAGCATTGTTTTTTATACATAACAAAAAGTTTGATATACAAAATAATTCACCAAAGTCAGCGCAAGATTAAAAAAAAAACAATGTGGTGGTATGTCACAGACAGTGACAGATTGAAGATGAGACGTGGCTGGGTCTTTCAGCATGACAATGATCCCAAACACACTGTCAGGGCAACAAAGGAGTGGCTTCGTAAGAAGCATTTCAAGATCCAGGAGTGGCCTAGCCAGTCTCCAGGTCTCAACCCCATAGAAAATCTGCAGAGGGAGTTGAAAGTCCGTTTTGGCCAATGACAGCCCCAAAACATCACTGCTCGAGAGGAGATCTGCATGGAGGAATTGGCCATAATACTAGCAACAGTGGATGAAAAGCTTGTGAAGAGTTACAGAAAACATTTGGCCTCCGTTATTGCCAACAAAGGGTACTTAACAAAGTATTGAGATGAACTTTTGGTATAGACCAAATACTTATTTTCCACCATGATTTGCAAATAAATTCTTTAAAAATCAAACAATGTGATTTTCTGTTTTTTTTCTCCACATTCTGTCTCACATGGTTGAGATTTACCCATGTTGACAATTACAGGCCTCTCTAATATTTTCAAGTGGGAGAACTTGCACAATTAGTGGTTGACTAAATACTTATTTGCCCCACTGTATATATATATATAATAGAATAACAGCTGCTGTTAACGCTCTGGAGCACGACATCTTAAGGCGTTTTTGGGAGGAAGTCGTTGTTGCCAGTGGTTGCCATATTTGAGCATTATAAAACATGAAATAAAACCTAGGAAAATTGTGCAACACCTGTATCGAGTTTTTTAAGGGTTTTAGTTTTTGAAATAGTGTGGGCTGATTTTTATACAGTGGTACCTCAACATATGAATTTAATATATCCCAGGACCTGGTTTGTGGGTCAAAATGGTCATAAGTTGAACGGGATTTTCCCATAAGAATACATTATTATTCGATTAAGTTGTTCCACAGCCCGAAAACCTTGGCTAAATCCTTGATAAATACTGTAAATACAATTACAAATAGCAATTACACATGGCAAAACAAATACATAACATAATAATATTAATAACAATGATCGGTCGGGAATAAAAAAAAAAATAAAAAAAAACATTTTTAATGTCACCTTAACTTATAGAGATGCGAACGGAGACAGCGGGTGTGTAGGTGCAGGCGGGAGGATACGGTGAACTATGTTTTCTCTAATTTAAAAAATGCATTAAATAAGACACATGCAGGGGTGAAAGTAGCCAGAATTTCCTGCCGGAACTCCCTGACGTGAAGGTCGCCACAGAGCCAGAATTTTTATTTTTATTATTGTTTATTTTATTTTTTCGGGGGGGGGCTGTCAAACCTCCTAAAACCACTGAATGCAAGGAAAACTGCTTTCGCCACAGCTATTACAGATAAGATTTAGGGAAAAAAGCAGTAACACCAACCTCCATCTCGTAATTTTTATTTTCCCTCATTCCCTCACATCATCACATGGAGCAAATTAAATTTCTATGTAGAGGTACCACTGTACATTTATTCCTTGGTAAAATATAACATTTGTTGTCACTGGTTAATTATTATTTATAATGTAAAATTCCTTAAAGTGGAAAAATGAGATAAAATAAATAAACTCACCAAAATGCTTGTCTTCCAAAGCATTTATATCTTTCATCTGTGCATTTTAGGGAGCCAGTCAATCCACCTCAGAAAGCCACATATTGTGTTAAAACATCCATATTTGCGTTTTTATGTGTCCTCGTGCCGGAAAATAGTGAGCTTCGGGCGGCCGTGAGAGGAGTGCGAACAGCCCGGAGCCTCCGTTTTGGAAGATCTCGTGGTGCTAAAAAATGTCCACCTTCTTTCATTTCACTTGTTCATTCACATTTTATCTGCACATTGTAGCTCAATAAATAAGTGCCACATTTTGAGCTAATACAACAAAAATTACGTTGTGCCTGACACAGAGTAGTGTTTTGACTCATTTCAAAATTTTTATTTTGAATCTGATTGTCCTCACCAGTCATACAAAATAAGATGCCTTTATTTGTGCAATTGGTAGAATCTAGCACACATTCTTGTGAACTTGCCCGAATTGATTTTAGCAGTTGTTATGACCATGCTCAGATAAGAACTGTCATAACAGAGGGCAGGTACATACAGTACTATATATTGCAGTGTCACATCTATTATGAATTGTGGCTTTAGAGCAGTGCAGAAGAAATAGCTATTGATTAGACAGTAGATAGTGGCTATGTTTAGTTACACATGTGAAAGCACACTGTACCTACGTGGGATCAATACAGACTTAAAGAGCATACGACACCAGAAAAAAAGTCTTAAATGGCATTATTATGTGAATTAGAATCATATTTTGAGACGATTCGACCATATACAACAATTTAGCAAAGCGCAGATGACGAGAAATTAGTCTTTTAATCTGCCGGTTAGCCACGCCTACAATTATAGGGCTTTAGTGTCCCCAACAGGTGGATGACGTCAGCGGTAGACTAGGCTCATCGGTTTTACTATTCAGCCCATTGAGGGGGAATTGTTCAGAACGAGGAAAACGAGACGAAAAGAGCTGCAAAATGTCATTGTTTCAGTCTCTCTACTCCCAATATTTTTACAGGATATTCTTTTTATCCAAGTATTTTCCCCAATAGCTATATAAATGGCTTGAGAAGGACCAGTCAGCCCGTGGAGGGGGAACTATTCACAATGAGGAAAACGCGACGAAGAGAGCGGCAAAATGTCATTGTTTCTGTCTCTTTACTTCCATATTTTTACAGGATATTCTTTTTATCCAAGTATTTTTCCCCAATAGCTATATAAATGGCTTGAGAAGGACCAGTCAGCCCGTCGAGGGGGAACTATTCACAATGAGGAAAACGCGACGAAGAGAGCGGCAAAATGTCATTGTTTCTGTCTCTTTACTTCAATATTTTTACAGGATATTCTTTTTACCCAAGTACTTTCCCCAATTGCTAAATAAATGGCATGGTCATGACAAATAACTTGTGCTAAATGGAATATAAAATAATAAAAATCCATTTATTCAAGACGACATGGCAAAATTACTCCATAATGGTCAAAACAGTCGACTTTACCTTTACTGTCACACCTGCCGAACGATATTTTATGACACCTAAATCGGACATATGTCATTTCCCTTCCCCGGCTTCGGAGAATGTAAACAGACCAGAAGGAGTGACAGCTAGCCGACATGCTAACCCGAACCGAGGGATGTTTCAAAGTCTTCGAAGTGGAAAATCACACATAACTAGCCTGGATTATTTGACATGACGACCCGGTTGTCGAGTTTCTTTGCGGATCGGCAAACCGCCCGGCGGAGAGCAATTTACAGTTCGTTCCCTGGAGGAGGGTGGCTGGAATTGTTGTGTAGCTAACGTGCTAACAGCTAACTGCTAATGAGCGTGAGGATAGCTTTTTACATGCCTATCAATGATCAAACGTAAGTAGTCCTTTATTTAAAGGAATTTTATAGTGTTTACTTTGTAATCACTGTATTCGTATTTGACATAATACAAAACAAGATGTTTACTCACTTCCTTGTAAGTCCAATGGTCCCACAGTAAATATCCACGGTGAATGGGAACCTTTTGAAACTCCAAAAAGGCGCATACGCCTCTCCCGCATACCAAATGATTTTTCTGCAGCCGTTTGGCTGGCGTGATGCAAAAAATAAAAGTATTAATCCGCAAAATCAGCTGAATCCTTCGTCCTCATACACAACAGTACACTGTAACGTGAAGAGGACGTCTTCTACCGTACACGTCACAGCGCCCTCCTCCTCAATGCGAGACCGAAGCCGGAAGTCACTCATTTTCCTGGCGCGGGATTCAAAAAACTAAATAAATATAGCGATCGCTTCCACACACATCCAAGCGGTCCATATCATTCAGGAGCATAAAATACCGCGTGTATTATGAAATAAACATGCTTTTTCGTGTCACAAGCACTTTTTAAAGGGTGAGAATATGTACTCGTGTGAATGTAGTTTTGTATCAATGAAATCACTTACAGATTTGCGTGTAAAACCCTGTCTATAATCTGTTTCGACATTCAACTCTACAGTGGTGATTTTCAATTGCCGTGGTAAGCCTGACGATTTCTCCTGGGAGTGGAAAGAATTTCATTTGAACTACTTGTATTTCTATTTTAATGGAATTTAATGGAAAGTAGTCACTCCTCCGCAACATATGTACATTTTAAAGACTTAACTATCCTCAGCTGAGCCAGCCATTTTTAACAGCAAGGAGTTCATAACTTCTGCTAGCTGTGCCTTGATGGGTTTTTCATTTGTGCTCAATGATAGATCCGTGCGTAGTTGGTCTTTATCTGGGGGTCTGATGTCTTGCGTCCTGTGATGGGTATCCTGCCAGGAAGCTTCATTGGACTTAGTGTGCCTAACCTAAGTTTGAGAAACCTCAATTACTATTTACTAGCTGCAAATAAAGCTCTGTAGTTTGTTCCAGTGTTGTCAGTTTATGAACTGCCATTCTGACATTTAGAATCCTGAATGAAATATTTAGTTCAGAGAAAACAAATTCCTAATGGTTATGGCGTTATAGACCCTACCCACCGACGTCACAAAACCACGTGCTCGCTGTGTGGTTCCGCCCACTTGTCCGTCATTTTGTCTCTGTATTAGCATTGTTTTCAATTGATCGAGGAATTTAAAATGCATTTCATGGAAGACCCGGTGCTTTCTGATGCCGTAAACTCACTGGATGTGTTGCATAAAAGGCGTTATGTGGAAAAGCTTCGTTCTATACAGTCGCCAGATCCATATTTGATGCCCAAATCGATGTTTTTCGACCCACTGTCTTCGCTCTGTCTGCCTGACATCTGCTACGCTGATATTTACAATTATCTTGTCCACACAAAATCAGCCTATTCTCACGAAAATTTGAAAAACTTCAAGAGCTTGGAGGCTTATAAATACTTCGTTGCTGGTTGGGTGAAACAGGTCCTCGTCCACGAAAATTCGGCAGGAATCTATCTTGTGCTTGGAAAGGTGAATTACGAAATTTTCACTTCAAAATCTTTTGTTATTGCTAACATCCACTTTCAAGTCTAATGTATTTCATGTCGTTTGTCAATGGAGTTAAGGCTTTTAATGTTTATATGGTTTAGCGATAGCACTCTCACTACATACATACGTGTATGTTGTCGGCGATTAGCCTAGCAATGATCTTAATTGTGGTTATTTGTCAGCCCCGTAGACGAGGCCAGTTTCTTTCACTTGGTACCAGCTAAATATTATTCAAAAAATAACGATGGTGGAAGAAAGGGAAGTCACAAACATCTTGAATTTGAAACTATGTCGTACTACGTCGTATGTTGTCGGCGATTAGCCTCGCAATGATGTTAATTGTGGTTATTTGTCAGCCCCGTAGACGAGGCCAGTTTCTTTCACTTGGTACCAGCTAAATATTATTCAAAAAATAACGATGGTGGAAGAAAGGGAAGTCACAAACATCTTGAATTTGAAACTATGTCGTACTACGTCGTATGTTGTCGGCGATTAGCCTCGCAATGATCTTAATTGTGGTTATTTGTCAGCCCAAAACCCTCTAAGTATATCTTAAATGCATCTTACCGGATATAAAATGACTACTACATAGTCTGTGGTGATTTTTTGGTGCCCAGTTTTCACGTCGAATTGCAGCCGTCCATTTCGCTCTCTTTGGATCCCTCGGAATACGGTAAAACTTCAAGTCTCTCCTTCCATCTTCTCTGTTAGTGCAACCAACAGCCACACACGCCTTCACCATTTTGATTATTAATGTTAAGGAGCAGAAAAACACACCGTAAATAGGAGAAATGTACGTAGCCGTAACAGGTTAACACTATGTTTTGACGGACAAGTGGGCGGTACCATTCAGGAGAGCGGAGTTGTGACGTCACGTGGGTAGGGTCTATACTTGTATAACGCTTTTCCACCTTTCAAGGCTCTCAAAGCGCTTTACACTATCTTATACTTGTATAGCGCTTTTCCACCTTTCAAGGCTCTCAAAGCGCTTTACACTATCTTGCCATCCACCTACTGGTGACGCAGGACCAGGAGCAATGTGGGGTTCAGTATCTTGCTCAAGGACACTTAGACGATTTCATCTGGGTAGAGAATTGAACCCACAACCTCTGGCTTGAGGGACAACTACTCTACCACTGAGCCAAGCCACCCCATATTGATTATTAATTAATATTAATTAATTAATTAATTAATATTTATTAATAATTCCATATTAGAGAAAGATGTGAAATGCTTGACTATGTGAGCAAATACGAAAAATATGGTGCAACAGTAAAATGCGTACGACAGGATTAAAAAAAGTCTTGAATAGCATTATTATGTGAATTAGAATCATATTTTGAGCCGATTCAACTATATACAACAATTTGGCAAAGCATAGATGACGAGAAATTCGTCTTTTAACATTCCTCCTAATACTGCGTGTTTTTCTGCTTGTCTAAGGAATCACCGCCTAGTAAATGAACCCAAAAACCTTCCTGACAATCGTTAACATTGATCAATCAAAATGGTGAAGGCATGTGTGGCGGTTGGTTGCAGTAACAGAGAAGATAAACGGTCATTTTAGTAATTGCTATGTGGCCATTGTTAGAAGGGTAAATCTCTGAAGCAGCACGGTTTGTTTATCTCGGTCCATGATGCGTTTGTGTCGACAGCCGTCAGACAGGGGCGAAAATATCAATATGATGCCAACACGATCGCAGACATCATCAGACGGAGACTACGAAGCTCGTTGCCACGGCCGCGCAGCAAGAAGGTGAGCGCAACAACAGGTGTTGTGCCGAAAAATAGCCGCCCTGCGTGAAATGTCCCCCCTGACGAGAGCGCCCACACGGAAACGACTTTCTTGTACCGTGAATATGTATTATTTTACTCTGTTTGAACTAATAAATGTCATACCTGTGTGATTGTCATTGGGATATGATTGTGAAAACTTGTAGACTAATACATTTCTGTTCAAAGATGGTTATGTAGCCCAGTCCATGATTTGTTACGAAATAATAAATAAGCGCTCCCGTCAGGGGGGGCATTTCACACGGGGCACCTATTTTTCGGCACACACCAGCCCGTTTTCGATCAAGTTTCATTTTACAATCGTGACAACGGTGACGCTCAGCTGACCAGATGTCGGTTTATATTCGGGCCGGTGACGATTTTGGGTACCCGACTCCTCATCGTGACATAAACTGGAGTATGATTGGAAATTTTGTGGTCTCAGGACGAACTCTGATGGGAGGAAACATCGGTTTGGGCATCAAATATGGATCTGGCGACTGGATCCACCGACGCTTTTCCAAATAACGGCTTTTATGCAACTCATCCAATGAGTTTACAGCGTCTGAAAGCACCGGGGCTTCCATAATTTGCAAGTGAATCCACCTTTAGAAACTACGATCATTGACAATACGGACACACAATGACGGACAATATATGGCGGCACAATACAACGATCACGTGATTGTGTGACGTTGGTGATTGGGGTCTATATAGCGCTCTCCCAGCGGGGGGATGTGCAACAAGCCGCAGATTGTCATCAGAGGGGCATTCCGGGTGGACAAAGAGCATGTCAGCCACAAAATGCAAACCACCTAGTCGTGCCATGATTCCAGTATTTGACATAATACAAAACACGATGTTTACTCACTTGCTTGTAAGTCCAATGGTCCCACAGTAGTAGGGCCTGTTTTGGCGGATCTCGGGGTGAAGGGGAACTTCCTGAAACCCAAAACAGCTCACACGCCTCTCCCTGGTGCAGCTTCAAAAGCCTGGAGCCGTTTGGCTGGCGTGATGCGAAAAATAAACAAATTAATCCGCAAAATCAGCTGAATCCGCAGTCCATCTGCATGCTGTAAAGCAATGCTGTATTGTGAGAGGCTGACTCTGGTGACCTCACCTTCGCATTCGTCCTCAAAACAGGAAGTTATTTATCTTCATTGCGCGGGATTCAAAAATCGAATATATGAAACAATTGCTTCCACACACATCCAAGCGGTCCATTTCATTCAGGAGCATAAAACATCACATGAAATATGAAATAAACATGATTTTTGGTGTCATACGCACCTTAATGATAATCTGTTCTATTACTCTAAGGTGATGGATTTGCAAGTAGTGATTACATTTATGGCACTTAAATCCCCATATTCATAGGTATTAATGAGTTTTTTTTTTTTTTTAATAGAAATATTTTCTATAATTTGAATAAAAGCTCACGTGACTTTAGTCTTTTCAAATACTGAGATAATAACAAAGAAGCGAAACTAAAGTACAGATCAGTTTTATTTATTTTTTTGCTCCACTTTGGCACCATTATTGCGCCCATAGGCTCAGGAAGTATTTAATCCGATACACAGCATTAAGGGAAGTATTTTTTATGTATTGTGTTCTCTGTGGATGCTCCAAAAATCCTGTAATCCTAATTTAAAAGTAGAAATGGAGGCTGCTGCATATGAAAATGACTACAAATGAAAAGAGTCACTGCTTGCTGTGTTCATAATATTATTTTGTATGCATAATATGGCCATGACATATCCTGGATGAAAAGCATTCTTGCACAAGTTGTATCAGGCCCCATTTTGTCCAAATAGTAAAGTGTGGTTCAATAAATTTGCAAGGCTTTTGCATTTATGTATATATTGTATATATAAGTAGAGACGAGAATAAGACTAAATGTTCTGTTCTGTACTTCCCTCAACCCATGTATGGGACATCGCCATAAAACATGTATGCTCTTTCTGCAGTTTATCCTGTTCAGGGTCACATATGAGCTGAAACCCGTCATATAAGACCTATTGTTTGGACACTATTCATTCAGTAACAATATATCAAATAAATACTTGCCCACACTTTCTTGCGCATGAACTACTTTTCAAACGACCAATACAAAAATCACTTGGCACGATCCATTATGGTACTTTTCAAGCATGTTTGGATCAAAATACAGTAATGAATCTCCTGGCGCCATGCACAGCATTCAGGCCGCCCAAGACGCACTGTACAGTATGTGGGCAAAAGCACACTGAGGATCAGAGTGAAATCCCTGTGTCAGGTGAAGCGAAACTTTGACTTTTTAGCCCAAAATGTAGTACTCTGAGGTGGATTGTGCCATTTGTCAGTTATTGAGCTGCAATAAACAAACTGTGAATGAATGTATTTGGTGAAAGAATGTGAACGTTTTCGAGCACCACAAGAACCTAAAGCAAGGCGGCTCCAGGTGGTTCGCGCTCCTCTCGTGGACAACTAAAGCTCACTGTTTTCGGACACATGGATGACTGGGGTGAACTCCATGTTCTCAAGCAAAACAATTTTGGCGTTTTAACCCAAAATGTGGCACTCTGAGGTGTATTGACTGGTGAAATTCCCCCTAAAATGCACAGATGAACTATATTTATGCCTTGGAAGACAAAGGTTTTGCTGAGTTCAATCGTTTTAATCTTTTTCACATTTTACTGTCATTTCATTTCATAAATAATATCAAAGCAATGATAACAAGTGATATATTTCACAAAAGTATACATGTATATAAAATTGTAAAGTATATAAAATATTCATTCATGCATTCATTCATCTTCCTAGCTGCTTATCCTCACGAGGGTTACGGGGGTGCTGGAGTCTAACCCAGTTAACAACGGGAAGGAGGCAGGGTACACTAACCCTGGGCGATAAAATGATAATGATAACAATCGTAATATAATTTTTGTCAACATAAATGATAAAAATGTTCAATAAAAGTTGATAGATTAGAACTGTAATTACACCACCCGAACACCAGAGAGAATGTGGCCACTGATACGACATGAACGCCAGCTCTGGGGGTGTATTCGGTACAGGAGGAAACATCATGACCAGACTTTTTTTAAAGCATTCAAGTAATACTCACTGTCGTGAATAAATACCAGACAAAAAATAATATTAGTAATAAAGATGTGTAAAACCCAAACCGGCCCTCCCGGTTTTGCGTGTTCACTTCTGTTCACTTGTTTTGGTTTTGTTTTATGCATTTTTTTCTCCTCAGAAAATGTATTTTGCTGCTTTGACGGGTGCCAGGGCAGCAGCCAGCTTGGAATGCTACCGCCGGTGCCAGTCCTGTTAAACACTGTTTGGCTTCCTCATTAAGCTTACCAATGGACGAAGTCAAATGGATAAATCCATAGATATGTCGACAATAGCTGCACGGATATGTTAACTCACTTAAATTAGCACAACAAGACAATAAATGTTAAATCTACATATTAAAAAAAAATCTATATATTGTCACTGCAACCAGATATATTTCTGGAGAAAAATGTGTACAGTGGCACGTCTCTACATACAGAATTTTCGGGTTACAACACGCCTCAATGGGAAAATATTGCACAACTCTCATTTTATGTTTATTGTGCAACAATCTAATTGTAACATGTATTTGTTGCATGTTTTGATGCATTTTTATGCTTTATGTAAGATTTATGTCTGAATTTCGGGTGTTTTGAACAGTTTAGGGCATTTACATGTAAAACATGTCTACTTACGGATTTTTCAGTTCACGAAACTACTTCCAGAACCAGTTAATTTAATTTAGTAAAGGTACCACTGTATATATATGTATCTCAGTAGCAAAAAAACTTAAAACTAGGATAATTACATTTTTCATGTTCAGGTAGTTGCTGCTAAGGATTCAAAGCTTACAGTTTTGCTTTTTATTATTTTAGGATTTTATAATGTGTATATATTTTTTTTATTTATGTTTTAAATTTATAAACCTAAAATGTAATTTTTAATATCAGCCAAAATGTTCACTTTTATTTATTTACACAATTAATATTGACTTCATTTTTAGAAATAAAAGCATTTCAAGTATCTTTTTTTCCATGCCTTTTTTGCAGGGTCGTTCCTGACCAGTTTGGTACCCTAGGCAAAATATTCAACACATAGTATATTTAAACACTCACACTGAAAAAGCACATTATCTCTTTGTAATTTATTATATAAAAAAAAGACAACAACGAACAAGTGCAGAAATTAAAAGAAAACTGCTCTAATAACTATTCAAAAGCACCAATAAAAACTGTTCAAAAACAAATGAATAAAATAAATCACAATTGTTATAACAATATGATTAACACCCACCCAACCCACACAAATCTATATAAAGACACACAGAACACTTTAAAATGCAACTTTTTATTTCACCTTGACCTATAACCTTACTCACCTTGTCTTCAATGATGCAATAGCATCGATTGCTTTGTTGTTCTGGAAGGTGCACTTCTTTCCTGGTATTGGTGGGCTTGGACTTGGTGCTTATGTGGATAAGTTCGCTGTAAAAGATGGCCCAGGATGTACAGATGTAGAAGGAAAATATTTCAGAAGAGCATCTACAAAGAGAAGAAAGTGGAATGTTACATTATATTAGTCAAATAGCTGTTGATTGTGAAACTAGCATGACATAACCATAATGGCGCCTAAATTCTTGCAGCCTACTGTACCTGTCCATTGGATCCGGCCACTATCTTTGATGGGCGTAGTTAAAAGAAAATACATTCTTGAAGCACTGCAACTACACAGAACTATCCAATAATAATGAATTAAATAATATTTGACAGCAAAAAAAATAAATAAATTGAATATTTTTTTGCATTGAACGTGATCGCCATTTTAATGAATTAATGACACATTTAATAACATATGTTTGCATTTAAATCTGTGGTACTTTTAGTCCCCCATACCACAGAACTTTGAAATTATTAATTGCATATTTAATGGTGTATTTATTTAATTAACCTTGGCACTTTTAGGCAAGGATAATTTTTTTGAAAAGCACAATTTAACACAAGGTAAAAGCGATTAACATCTCATGAAAATAAGCAAGACAATTTTAGTCCCCCATACACTTTGTCCAAATTTCTGTAAAATGGCAGGGGGAGTAAATTTAACTGAAACTAATCCACAGCTGGCTGAATACTGAAAATATTTCTAAAACAACAGGCTGGCTAATGATACAGTATAATTTTGCCTTAGCAGTAAGTCATATAAACTATGTAAATAACCGCTAGCTTGCAGTTGCGCTAAGTCAGTACTTCTCAAATAGTGGGGTTTTTTAAAATTCAGGCAACAAAACAATGTTAATAAAGTTATACTTTATTATAAGTTGATCTATTTTACTTTTTTTCTTTAATAGAAAAAAAAGACACAATGGTAGGCAGAGGCGTACTTATAATAGTCATATTATAGACAAATGATACTATTTACAGTGGCGGCAGAGAGTTTGGTGGGGCGCGAAACATTTACGTCTTTGGGGGGGCGTAAGAGAAAATAATTGAGAAGCATTACGCTAAGTATACATGCTTATGCTGTTGAAAAAAATCATCACAACAAACCTCTGTTTTTCTTCACGTTTATGCTCTCTTCTTTCTTTTTCTTCTGACCCAGAGGGCTTTTGTCTTTTAATCAAGTTGACTTGTCACTGTAACGTCGCTCAATTGTGGAGGCTAAAATTAGCACCTTCAGGTAGTTCGCTGGTCTGCTGGGTGGTGAGAATAGGGTCTGTGGTGAAATTATTGCATCACAGGAAAAAGTGAAACGGGCAGAAGACACACTAGAAAAATGATTTCATTATTATTTAAAGACTTATTACGAACAGTTTTGTTGTTCTTTTCTTTTATTGTTTTGTATAATTTTTTGAATACTGCTATAATCAAATATTATTGAATATTTTTTCTTGACGCCCTTTTGGATGCTGCTGTGCCCTTATGCACTTGCCTAGCTTGCCTTATGGGCGGCACGGGTCTGCTTTTTTGTACCAAACGGAAATTACATTTCACTGTACCATTACACCCCTAGTGGAAACTCACTTGGAAGCCTGTATTTTAAAGAAGTCAGCTCCAAAAAAGGGATTGGCTGCTGTGGAGACATATGCGTTTGTGCCTTGTGCAAAAATGAGACCCGACATGCTGTCATAAATGTCAATCAAAGGCTCGACTCCATGGAGGGTGGGTGATAGGCTAACAGAGCTCTGACATTGGTTCCTGCGCTAAGCTTGACTGGTTTACCTTGATGTCAATCAAAAGAAAACTGCACTAGCAAGGTAGGAAGGACTTGCAGACATTTAAAAAAAAATAATAAATACATGGTCGACTGACACTATCTTGGGTCTACCAGTCGAAAGTGATATTTTATTACAAGCAGTTTGTTGCAGCTTTGTTGTGTTTCCTTTGCTGTTGTTTTCCTACTTGGAAGTACCCGAGGTCAATTTGGTCTCCCTGGCAACAGTGTAATATATTTGGCACATTGTCAGGCTAGTCAATCCAGAATGGCTCTCTGTGTTTCAGATGAACATAGACCTCCCTTTTATCACCGAAACCGCTGAGCAGGATATAAACCACAACCTTTGAAAGGTGTTAATGATACAGAAGAGGACGTCTCAAGAAGGTGATGGTGGCACTTAGTGAATTGGTACAACATCACTATCACTATAAGAAAATCCTTTATGTTACCTTTTTGATTACACTTCACAATAGGCACTCCAAAATACATTATTTTTTTATTCTAGCTGCTTTTTGAAAGATGACATTAAGAAGAGAGGGGAAAAAAAACAATAAACAAGCATTCTGCTGACTGTTTTCCAATCCACTTAAACAGTTCACTTCTCATTTGAACAATAACAAGTCAAGGGAAAGGGTAGGATGAAAATAAGGTGGGGCAGAGGGGTCATTTTGCATCTCATCTGTTGACAGTCAGGTATGTTATTATCATTGTGGCCTGCCCTCTAGTTTATCTTCCTCCAGAAGATAACAGCTCCCTTCTAGTTTGTATAGGGCCAGACAACCAATTATCTATGTGCCCTCTATCCGATGTGATTCAAATCACTACGCTGTCCCTGCTCTGCTGTCCCTTCTTGCCCGTGATCAATCATTTCCAGCTCAAACATAAAACAAGCACTTTAAAAAACAAATAGCTATTGTTCTGGATTTGGGACTGAAGATAATCCCCTTGAATCTTGACAAAATTAAGGTGATACTGACATTGAGAAGGAGAATAAGACAGAGGTAAAACAGGGCAAATTGCCCAACAGCTATATAAGTAAATAAAAGGTAAACAATGTTGAAGGTACACTTTAAATGTTGTGTTATAGTCTTTTCATCTATAATTCGCATATTGGTACAGTTGTTGAATGTTCCACTCATTTATTTTCTACACCGCTTCTCCTATTCAAGGTTGAGCTACATCGTATCCCAGCTGACTTCAAAGGTATGCTACAACCAGCAATTGTCACCTGTCATAGATGCAAATACAGTATGTGTTTTCCAACATGAGTCCAAGGTTTGCCTTGGTAGTAGGCTGTCTTCTCTTTTAAAAATCAGAAATGTGTAGTCTTAGATGACCGCAATGTTGGGTTGCAAGTACGACATTTTAAATAAAATCATTTTGGCAAATCTGTAAATGTTAAATGTTTTTTTTTTTTTTTTTTTTTTTTAAGTTGCGTAAAATTGTCTCATCCGCCACCTCTCAGCATTGATGGTACAATATATTATTTGTCATTTAATTTTGTTATTAGATCTAATTAATCTAAATGGTTGATCTCTGCAGGTATTGTACGCATATCAGTTTTTTATTTATTTATTTATTTTTATTATACTACAGCAGTGGTGTCCAAACTTTTTGCAAAGGGGGCCAGATTTGGTGAGGTAAAAATGTGAGGGGCCGACCTTGGCTGCCGTCCTTTACGTAGAACAATATATTTAAGCAAATTTTAGCAAGCCATTCTGTGTGTCACATTTGCTTTATTATTTGTTTTTAATTAATAATTTCAACAATCTCGCAACTAGCCTTTGCAGAGTTATGTTTCGACTCTCGGGCTCCTGCGAAATACTGTTACTGTGAAATTAATGTAACCCCCATAAAATATGCAGATACAAAACCGATTTATGTTATTTAGAGGCAATATGACATTTTGCCAGTAGGTGGCGCATATGCTCTAATAGAAAGTCACGGTCAGTTACTCAGTGCATTCATAACGGCCTTGAGACTCGTCCAGTGAGCATCGTGCATGAACACAGCCAGCTTACGGACAATGACGTGTGCCTTTACGTTGACCTGAAGAGCGGAGTCGTCGAGTGAAAACTCTTGTGAACTCCGATTAGTTTTTTGTGTTTCCTTGGATTGGGAAAGGATCTTGGATTCTGAATCCAGTGTGGTTCAGTGGCGAGCTAAAACCCAGGACGACAGAGAACAGGACAGCTCCATGGTGTGGCCAGCCGTGGAATCTGCCTGAGGATCGACTTCAGCGACTAAAGCATTCACTCAGATAAGACATTACAAACTACCCGGGTAGTAGTAGTAAGAGTAGAAACTGAAAAGACAATAATTCTTTTCACATGCACACACACAAAAAGGGGGATTTATTGTGTTATTATATTTAAAGAGCTCTATTTTTGTTCAAATTGTTTTTTTTCCATTGTTGTTATAATAAATGTTCTTGCTGTTCACCTTCCCGTGTTTAAGTTTATCAGATAAAGTATCCTAAAATAGAAGGTTCCAGCTCTCCGAACCTAGACGAATGTTAGCATCAGTAGGTTGGAGTTTTTAACACCACTAAGGGCGCTACATAAAACTTGGCGAGCTAGCCAGGAGCTGGTGTAAATAACCTTCTTGATACTTAAATTTAATACACGTGGAAGTTGAACAGTTTGATATCTTATTGCAATTTTCTCTGCTTGTATAGTTGTCATACTTTGCATAATAAGTTTGTAGTACTAGTACAAGCATGGATACAATTTTGTCTGAGAATGTTAAAGTGCCTAATTCACTATTAGTCAGTAGTATAACTGGTAGTGATGCTGATGAAGAAGTATTTGAGTACTTTGGACAGTATGGTCACATTGAGAGGGTAATTAAGGTTACCAGCAGTGAAGCCCAATTTCGAGACACAGCTATAGTGGAATATACTTCCGGTGCTGCGATTGAGCATTTTAAAAATGTCTTACCACTCGATTGGCGCTCTTCGAAACCCAACATAATCCACCACATTCAGCTTTTGTCTGAACTTTACACAGATGACAGAGGTTCCACATTAACTCAGGATTATCTAAGTAAATTGAAAGATGTTGCTCAGCTAAGTGGAACTGATTTTGAAAAGATTTTGCTCGATGAGCTAGCTAGGATTCAAGACGACACAAAGTTAAAGACAACTGAAATAGGCGCATCGGTAGAACGTGAATCTCAAGACATTAGCCCCACATACCAAGGTGAAACATTTCCTAATAATGCTAGTGATGCTTCAACCTACTCCCCTGCTCATGAGTCATCTCAACTTGAGGTAGGAGCAGCAGCGTCATCAATAACCCCTAGTAAAAATCAACCCAAGATTCTGCCTAATGAATGTCTAACCACTCCAGAAGTACAGAAAGTAGTGGTTGAGCATGTGATAAAGAACAGTGACCTGTCCTCGCATTATCTTGGTAATAACAGACTCAGGCCATTCTCAGGAAAAATCCCATGTCCCAGTTCAGAGTCTGATTATGACACCTGGCGAAGTAACGTTGAGTTCTTCCTTGCCGACCCTGCCATGTCTGTCTCTTATACAACCAGAAAAATGGTGGAGAGCCTTTTTCGCCCTGCTGCAACTATTGTCAAGCATCTTGGGCCAAACGCCTCTCCCAATGAATATCTCGCTCTACTCGACTCTGCATATGGTATCATTGATGATGGCGATGAGTTATTTGCAAAGTTCTTAAACATGAACCAAGATTCAGGTGAAAAGCCTTCAAGTTATTTGCAGCGCTTGCAAACACTGCTGAATAAAGTCATCAAAAGAGGTGGTATGGCTGCTTGTGACTCAGACCGTCAACTGCTTAAACAATTTTGTAGAGGCTGTTGGAATAACAGTTTAATTACCGGTCTTCAGCTTGAACAAAAGAAAAATAATCCACCTCCGTTCTCACAATTACTCCTTTGGATTCGTTCTGAGGAAGACAGACAAGCTGCTAAATCAACAAGGATGAAACAGCACCTTGGCACTAACAGAACAGTAACACAGTCAAACACACTCACAGTTGTAGACCATTTTCATGCTGATGAGATAGTGACATCAACTCAGTGTGATCCACAGAAACTTCAAAAACAAATGGCACAGCTACAAGCTCAAATAGCTTCTTTGAAAGCATCCTTGAATGAAAGACAATCATCTGCCAAGCCAGGAAGCAAACAGAAACCTAAACCCAAAATCCCAGTTCAAGAAAATTCCTCACTTTCCCCAGAACTGAAACCCACGAAAAAGATGCCTCGACCATGGTATTGCTTCAAATGTGGTGATGATGGCCACATCGCTTCTGCTTGCAGCAATGAGGCAAACCCTGCATTGGTAGAGAAGAAGAAAAAAGAGCTCAAAGAAAAACAAGAATCCTGGAAACAACATTTAAACTGAGTGCAGTTCCTGCCGAGGGACGACCAGGAACTGAAAAGAACTGTCCCAATCAAATCTCTTTGGCAAAAACATCTATACAGTCACACCAACTAGAACATCAGACCAAGCTTCCTAAAGGGCTAGTAGGACAAAAATGTCTTGCTTATGTCAGAGAGTCAGGAGTTGATACCAAATGTCTCCTTGACTCAGGGTCTCAGGTAACCACCATAACTGCATCTTTTCTGAAAACTCACCTGCCAAGGAACCATATTCAACCTTTCCAAGCCCTAGATGTTGAAGGAGCAAATGGTCAGAATGTGCCGTATTTGGGTTATGTACCCATTACTTTTAAGTTTCCAAAGGAATTTCTTGAAGTTGAGCCAGAAATCTCTACACTGGCTTTAGTAGTTCCAGACAGGTGTAGTAATTATGACCTACCCGTTCTCGTTGGGACAAATGCTCTTGATGTCCTGTATGAAGAATTTGTTTAAAACTCAAACTGCCAGTCATCTGTATATGGATATCGACAAATTATCTGTGTACTCAATTATAGACACAAGGTGAACACCACAGGCAAAATAGGTTTGGCAACCCTAAAAGGGAAAGTGCAACATGTTCTGCCTGCTCAAGCAAGAGTTTGCTTAGATGGTCATGTCAGAGCTGATACCACCAGTGACTTTGCTATAGTCGAACAGCCCGAGTTATCAGCCTTACCTGGTGGAGTATTTGTGGAGTGTTGTCTTGTTACTATGCCCAAACATTGCCCTAAAACTTTGCCGATTTGGTTGAGAAATGAAAATGACCATGATGTCACACTCCCTTTAAATTGTGCCATTGCTGAAATTCACATTCCTAAAGAGATCAAAGGAATGGTTCCTGATCTGAATAAAACGAGTGACACCGCGAGATGTTATTCAGGTTTTTCCAAAACAGTTGAAACCCCAGCAAAGTCCTTATTAACTATTGATTTTGGTGACTCAACTATTCCAGAAGAGTGGAAAGAAAGAGTAAGACAAGCTCTCAGTGAATATCAAGATGTATTTGCCAACAATGATTCTGACTTTGGGCATGCAACTCGAGTGAAACATCATATAAATTTAAAAGATGAAACGCCATTCAAGCAAAGATCCCGACCAATCCACCCAAATGATTATGAAGCTGTCAGAAAACACTTGCAGACACTCCAAAACGCGGGTGTGATTCGTGAATCAGAATCACCATATGCTTCGCCCATTGTAGTTGTTCGCAAGAAAAATGGGGAGGTTCGCCTTTGCATTGATTACTGCAAACTGAACTCTCTAACCATCAAAGACGCATATGCATTGCCCAACCTTGAAGAAGCCTTTTCCGTTCTCGCCGGATCTAAATGGTTTTCTGTAATGGATCTCAAGTCTGGGTATTACCAGATTGAGATGGAAGAATGTGACAAACCCAAAACTGCCTTCGTGTGTCCCTTGGGGTTTTATGAATTTAATCGTATGCCCCAAGGCATTACGAATGCTCCTAGTACTTTTCAACGATTGATGGAGAGAGTTATGGGTACCATCAGTCTGAGAGAAGTCCTGGTATTTCTGGACGACATTATCGTGTTCTCTAAAACTCTAGAGGAACACGAAACTAGGCTCAAACATGTGCTTCAGCAACTGAGAGCATATGGGTTGAAGCTATCTCCTGGAAAATGCCGTTTCTTTCAGACCTCAGTGCGGTATCTTGGTCATATTGTTTCCAGCAAAGGAGTAGAGACTGACCCTGACAAGGTCAGTGCTCTCCGCACCTGGCCTAAACCACAAACCCTTGGTGAACTTAAGTCCTTTTTAGGTTTTGCTGGTTATTACCGCCGCTTCGTCAAAGAATACTCGAAAATCGTCAAACCTTTAAATGACCTCACAGGAGGATACCCACCTTATAGGAAGGGACAGAAAACATCACAGTCTGCTGCCGGGTATTTCAAGCCTAAAGAACCCTTCAATGAGCGTTGGACAACTGAATGCCAAAAGGCCTTTGACTTGATAATTGAAAAACTCACATCTGCACCAGTCCTCGCATTTGCTGATCCAACACTACCATATGTGCTTCACACTGATGCCAGCACTACAGGTTTAGGAGCTGCCCTATACCAAGAACAGGATGGTGAAATGCGAGTTGTTGCTTATGCAAGCAGAGGACTTTCCGCAAGTGAAAAGCGATATCCTGCCACAAACTGGAATTCCTTGCCTTAAAGTGGTCAATTGTTGAGAAATTCCATGACTACCTTTATGGAAATTCATTTACTGTCTTAACAGACAACAATCCCCTAACATATGTTTTGAGGTCAGCCAAGCTGGATGCCGCCAGCTATCGTTGGTTAGCTGCTCTGTCAACATTCAATTTCGACATCAAGTACCGAGCTGGAAAAAGCAACCAGGATGCAGACGGCCTTTCAAGACGGCCTCATGACAGCATAGCTGATGATGATGTATCCCTTGAGGAAAAATAGAGAATCAAAACATTTGCTTCACACCATCTCTCTTCATCTCCCAACCAACAAAATTTACCTGAAGATGCTGTCGCAATCTTATTCCAGGATTATCTTTTGAATGAGTCTGATAAACATCTACCTTCGTCCACCGTGGCTGAATCTTTCGCTATGCATCCAGATGCTATTCCAGATATTTTTGAAAATGATGAAACATCTGGTTTTCCTGCAATGCCAACCTACAGTCCTGAAGAGCTACAAGAATATCAAAGAGCTGACCGAGTAATTGGACAGATCATCAATGTCCTTGAGACGGGAAATGAGGGAACTCTGATGCCTGATTCTCTTGAGCTCAAGCTTCTGCTTAAGGAAAGGAAAAAGTTGGAAATCAAAGATGGTCTCCTGTACAGAAAACGCCAAGAAGGAAATAACCTAACTTATCAGTTCGTTGCTCCCACAGTTTTGCGAGCTGAAATTCTCAAGAGCTTGCACGAAGAAATGGGGCACATGGGGTTAGAAAGGACCCTGGACTTGGTTAGGTCAAGATTCTATTGGCCTAAACTGGCTACGGATGTGGAGACAAAAATCAAGACCTGTGGACGCTGTGTCAGGAGAAAAACCCAACCAGAAAGGTCAGCACCGCTTGTGAACATTCATACGACCCGACCTATGGAACTAGTATGCATCGATTACTTGTTGCTTGAACCTGACAGTCACAACACTAAAAACATTTTGGTCATCACAGACCATTTTACTAAGTATGCGGTTGCTCTCCCAACCAAAGATCAAAGAGCGATAACTGTTGCCAAAACTCTTTGGGAACAATTTTTGGTGCACTACGGATTTCCTGAGCGATTGCTAAGTGATCAGGGCAGAGATTTCGAATCCCAACTCATCAAGGAACTCTGCAACCTCACTGGTATTACAAAGGTGCGAACAACGCCTTACCACCCGAGAGGAAATCCCGTAGAGAGGTTTAATCGAACTCTGTTAGGCATGTTGGGGACACTGAGAGAGAAGGAGAAAAATCATTGGCGGGACTATGTAAAACCACTCACCCATGCCTATAATTGCACCAAAAATGATGCCACAGGTTTTAGCCCATATGAACTGATGTTTGGACGCCAGCCACGATTACCTGTGGACATAGCCTTCGGGTTACCTGTTGCTAATGGTTCTCCAAAGTCCCATTCTCAATATGTAAAACATCTACGAGCAAGACTTGAAGAGAGCTATCAGATTGCCACCAAAAATTCACAGAAAGTTGCCGACCGAAACAAACGTCGCTTCGATAAGACTGTAAGAGAATCAACTTTAGAAGTTGGCGATCAAGTGTTAGTGAAAAATTTGCGGTTTCAGGGCAAACACAAGCTTGCAGACAAGTGGGAATCTTCAGTGTACAAAGTTTTGCAGAAAATGGGAGACCTACCTGTGTACAAAGTGCAATCCATCAACAGGGATGGTCCCATCCGAACTCTACATAGGGACCTACTACTTCCATGTGCAGACTTAGCTGAAGTAGATGAGCCACAAGAAATAAAACCTAAAGTTTGCAGACCGAGAACAAGAAAGACTTACCAGAAACATCAAGAGGAGATTTCTGATTCAGACGACGACTTCATTGTCTATCCGACCTCATCAAATGTTGATCCTGAAGAAAAGTTCACTACAGTGTGTGAGATTCCAATGAGGCAACAATCAAAGCAACATCCAACCAAATTGTTGCCATCCCAAAGCCCAATGTCCAAGCCTCAAATTGGTCACGATGACAGCGGTCCTACTGTTTGTGATGAACCAAACCCTCAGTTGGAAAGAGAGGAGACCGAGATCATCGTTGAAATGTCTTCTGCTGGAGAGGATAATTTGCAACTGAGTATGGAAAATGAAACGGAATCGGACAAGACCCACAAAATTCAACCTATTGCGGCTGAGAAAGGACCCCAACCAAATGAAGAAATAATTAGAGATAGACAGGACTCTGAGCACACACAAGTAGTTGAAGCATCTGAAAAAGAGGCTAAAACAGATGAAGGTGATCTCATAAGACGATCGAGTAGAATTAGACACACCCCTGAACGTTTCCGCTACATTCAGTTAGGGAAGCCGTTAATGACTTTTGCGCAAAGTATTTTGCAGAGCTATAACCGGACCCTTAAACTGTTAGTGATTATGAAAAATCACACGACAAAGAGATATCTAGTCATGAAGGGACTCATGCAGATTCAAGAGGGGAGGGTGTAACCCCCATAAAATATGCAGATACAAAACCGATTTATGTTATTTAGAGGCAATATGACATTTTGCCAGTAGGTGGCGCATATGCTCTAATAGAAAGTCACGGTCAGTTACTCAGTGCATTCATAACGGCCTTGAGACTCGTCCAGTGAGCATCGTGCATGAACACAGCCAGCTTACGGACAAAGACGTGTGTCTTTACGTTGACCTGAAGAGCGGTGTCGTCGAGTGAAAACTCTTGTGAACTCCGATTGGTTTTTTGTGTTTCCTTGGATTGGGAAAGGATCTTGGATTCTGAATCCAGTGTGGTTCAGTGGCGAGGTAAAACCCAGGACGACAGAGAACAGGACAGCTCCATGGTGTGGCCAGCCGTGGAATCTGCCTGAGGATCGACTTCAGCGACTAAAGCATTCACTCAGATAAGACATTACAAACTACCCGGGTAGTAGTAGTAAGAGTAGAAACTGAAAAGACAATAATTCTTTTCACATGCACACACACAAAAAGGGGGATTTATTGTGTTATTATATTTAAAGAGCTCTATTTTTGTTCAAATAGTTTTTTTTCCATTGTTGTTATAATAAATGTTCTTGCTGTTCACCTTCCCGTGTTTAGGTTTATCAGATAAAGTATCCTAAAATAGAAGGTTCCAGCTCTCCGAACCTAGACGAATGTTAGCATCAGTAGGTTGGAGTTTTTAACACCACTAAGGGCGCTACATTAAACTAGCTTCAAGTTGCTTCAATTTCTCGCTGCAAATCTTCCCTGTAATCTTCTCGTACATCTCAGCATGTCTTGTTTGGTAATATCGCCTCACATTGAACTCTTTAAAAACAGCGACTGTCTCTGCAAATGAGGCAGACACAGTTGTTGCGTAATTTAGTGAGGAAGTAGGACAAATTCCACCTATCCTTGAATCGTCGGCCGTTGCAGTCAACTTACTGTATTTTTGTTGATTGTCGCCATTTTACAAAATTGGAAGTAAAGGGTCACACGGTGTAATGTTACTTAGAGTGCTGCTGCCTTTTAGTGGGTAAATGAGGAGCAGCATTTAGTGTGTAAGCTACTTCATATGCTGGTAGCAGTACTGCTGACCAATTTATTAAGTCTGCGGGCCAGACGTTATTGAATTTATGACAGAGGCTGGGGGCCGGATGAAATTTGACCACGGACATGTCTGTACTACAGTATATGAGCTTTTCTTTGTTGCACTTGGACTTGTTTGACGTCACACCAGCACAATTTTCTGTGAGTTTCGAGCGTTGGTTTTACGTTGGCAAGCAGGGCTGAACGCCAGTTAACATTTCAAGAAGGCAGAGAAACGGTAAACAATGCCGGCTCGGCGATCCCCCCCTCCCCCTGTTAGCTCACTAGCTCATTAAGCAGCGTTCGTTTTCACCACTGGACTGGTGCCGCTTATAGCTGACGTTTTCCTTGTTGAATTGCCTAAGATTTGGACATTATTTCCATCGGTATTACTGTACAGCCATTGAGCTTTTTGTAAACAAATATGTCTCCAGCCATTTACTTTATAGCATTATTGTACGCTCTTTGTCATTATTGTATTTTATTTTCTAATAGTGTGTTCGTAGTTTGACAGTGACAAGTTCATAAATGTAGGAACTATGGTGCTATTAGTGTTACCAGAGGGAAGTAATCTCTCTCTCTCTCTCTCTCTCTCTCTCTCTCTCTCTCTCTCTCTCTCTCTCTCTCTCTCTCTCTCTCTCTCTCTCTCTCTCTCTCTCTCTCTCTCTCTCTCTCTCTCTCTCTCTCTCTCTCCATCCATCCATCCATCCATCCATCCAACCATCCATCCATCCACTTTATTTTATTAATATGACATATAATACATGTTACATGTATTTAGGGGTACTTAAAGGGTTAATTCCGACTTATGCAGAAATTTTGTTTACGTCGCCAGCGTAGCAATGGAACACGTGCATAAACCGGGGACTACCTGTATGCCAAACTAGCCTAGCAAACCACACTGACTTTCGTCGTGTACAAGATAACAAGTCAGTTTGGTCTTATGTGGTGTCAATTGGATTCCCTCTAAAGTCCAATCTGGGCCAACAAATCACAGCACATGAGGTTGTACTTTGTGATGCGTCATGAAGGAGAGCTCCAGACAATCTTTTTTTACACTCCTGAGAGTTTTGGAAGGTGGTGTGCGATTTTGTCTTTTCTCCCCATACATCCAACGATTGCATTTTTTTCAACGTCCTGTTATTACTTCCACAATAAAGTCCCGTTCGAAGCACGAGAGTCTGAGAACACCAAAACACTTTGCACATACACTCAGGCTTGCTGTCAGACAGGGTGAAAAGCAGACCTAACTCCAGAGGCAGACAGACTTTCAGCATTTCATCCTTTTTCAAAAACAAGTATTGTACATGACAATACACCATGTACTCTTAAGATTATTGCCACAAAAATAGTATTTACAGTTCTCTGATACCCTCATTAGACATGCCATGATTGTTCATGAACTGCAAATTCATTACAACTGACAACGAGTTGCATTGTTTACATCACATCGGTGCTTCTGTGATTGGTTATTTCCGATTCAGTCCGTACGAGAATTGATTTTGAAACCCAGGTCAAATCACAGAAGACCAGACTCACTTGTATCTAGTACAGGGCAAAAGTAAGGCTGGTTTTCCAGGCTAGTAAACACCACTTTGTCCAAGCTGGCACTGGGCAACAGCAGTCCTCATTTAAAAGCATCACTCAAGCCAAGCTATCTTGTACCAATGCAACAACATAACGACACACCGAAATTATGTTTGGTCTCTGATTCAATATGCTAAAAAAATGATAATCTCAGTCTCAGATGTGTACTTCACAAGACTCTTTGACAACAAGCCCCTGTCCATAAAAACAGCTCTGTGTAAAAAAAAAAAAAAAAAAAAAAAAAAAAAAGAAAAAAGAAAAGAAAGCCTGTTTTAATCATCTTCCCAAACTCTCTTTCAAAGCCATTGATCAAGTAAATAGGGAGAAATAATTCAGCACTTTACCTTAGTCTCTGATTTTGTTACTGTGAATATTTTCATGTTCATCATGAAACTTCCCAGATAGCAAAATATGACTGGAGCACATATGGGGCAGATGTACTTTCAGCCCAGTTTTGTAAAACAGATCCGTCCCAGTGTCTTTTTGAACAATGGGCCAAACTTGGTTTGGATTCACTTGCCGGATCAGCAAACAGTTTTGGGCCTGAATTGGTCTAAAGCAGCAGAAACCACATTAATATATAGCCCAGATATGGCACACATATTACCCAATCTGGGCCAGCATTGTATCAAAATATCAAAATTCACAAAATATTTTAATTGGAACAAGCAACTCCACATCAAAAAATGACCAATTTTTTGACTGTAAACAACATATTGTATTTGCTAAGGTTCTGGAATAACAGTGGACCTATACAAAGCAAACAAGCAGTGGTAACAAGAGTTTATTGACAATTACAGTGAGTGGTAGATAGATTTCGAAGAATCCGGTGTACAGTTTGGTGATAGAGCTTGTGAATGGGCAGGCAGGCATTCTAGCAGGCAAGCAGTACAGGATCTAGGGGGAAAAAAGCAATTATTAAGTATAAATAATAATAAAGTGTTACTTTTTCCTAAAAACAAAGGTTAAAACTAGCAGTTTCAAACTTATTTAACTGTTCTATGTCACAATGACTGAGATCTCATCTCCAACTTCAAGCACTTCTCTCCCTCCACCTATAGTGTCGCTAACATGAGTAAGCTATTGATAGCATTAGGCTAACATTAATAGCTGAAAATATTTCTTTCAGAAGATATAGGCACTTGTGAAAACATAATTTAGCGATGCATCCCAGCGGCCACGAATATGTCACCTTTTGTGTTTCCAGCCCTGCATGCCCTTTTGTGGCATGTTTTGGAACTGTCTTCACAGAAATTTGACACTATAGAGACCAGTGTGTTTTGTTTTGAAGCTGACAACATAGAGGAGCCACCCCTGCTAAGTTCAAAGCCACTGTGGTTAGTTAATGTCACAAGATGATTGGATGGATGATCCCAAAGGGTGAGCAGATTTGATTTTTTTCTTTTATGTTGTTGTTTATATCTAATAGTACTTGTTTGTGAAATATGAAGTTGCTCTTCCATCCATCCATCCATCCATTATCTTCCGCTTGCTCCGGGGTCGGGTCGCGGGGGCAGCAGCTTTAACAGGGAAGCCCAGACTTCCCTCTCCCCAGCCACTTCAACCAGCTCCTCTGGCGGGATCCCAAGGCGTTCCCAGGCCAGCCGAGAGACAGTCTCTCCAGCGTGTCCTGGGTCGTCCTGGGCCTCCCGCTGGTGGGACATGCCCGGAACACCTCACCGGGGAGGCGTCCAGGAGGCATCCGAACCAGATGCCCGAGCCACCTCAGCTGACTCCTCTCAACGCGGAGGAGTAGCGGCTCAACGCTGAGTCCCTCCCGGATGACCGAGCTTCTCACCCTATCTCTAAGGGAGAGCCCAGACACCCTGCGAAGGAAACTCATCTCAGCCGCCTGTATCCAGGATCTTGTTCTTCCGGTCACGACCCACAGCTCGTGACCATAGGTGAGAGTAGGAACGTAGATCGACTGGTAAATCGAGAGCTTTGCCTTTCAGCTCAGCTCCTCCTTCACCACTACGGACTGGTGCAGTGTCCGCATTACTGCAGACGCTGCACCGATCCGCCTGTCAATCTCTCGCTCCCTCCTACCCTCACTCGTGAACAAGACTCCAAGATACTTGAACTCCTCCACTTGGGGCAGGATCTCATCCCCGACCTGGAGAGGGCACTCCACCCTTTTCCGACTGAGGACCATGGTCTCGGATTTGGAGGTGCTGATCTTCATCCCAACCGCTTCACACTCGGCCGCGAACCGTTCCAGTGAGAGTTGGAGGCTTGATGAAGCCAACAGCATCACATCATCTGCAAAAAGCAGAGATTCAATGCTGAGGTCACCAAACCAGACCCCCTCAACGCTTCGGCTGCGCCTAGAAATTCTGTCCATAAAAGTTATGAACAGAATTGGTGACAAAGGGCAGCCTTGGCGGAGTCCAACCCTCACTGGGAACGAATTCGACTTACTGCCGGAAATGCGGACCAAACTCTGACACCGGTCGTACAAGGACCGAACAGCCCATTCGGAGCACCCCCCACAGGACTCCCTGAGGCACACGGTCGAACGCCTTCTCCAGATCCACAAAAGACATGTAGACTGGTTGGCAAACTCCCATGCAGCCTCGAGGACCCTGCAGAGGGTGTAGAGCTGGTCCACTGTTCCACGGCCTGGATGAAAACCACACTGCTCCTCCTGAATCCAAGATTCGACTTCCCGACGGGCCCTCCTCTCCAGCACCCCTGAATAGACTTTACCGGGGAGGCTGAGGAGTGTGATCCCTCTATAATTGGAACACACCCTCCGGTCCGACTTCTTGAAAAGGGGAACCACCTGCCAATCCAGTCTGCCAATCCTGAGGCACTGTCCCCGATGTCCACGCGATGTTGTAGAGGTGTGTCAGCCACGACAGCCCCACAACATCCAGAGCCTTTAGGAACTCCAGGTGGATCTCAATGACCCCCGGGGCCTTGCCACCGAGGAGCTTTCTAACCACCTCAGTGACTGCAACCCCAGAAATCGGAGAGCCCACCTCGGAGTACCCAGACTCTGCTTCCTCAAAGGAAGGCGTGTCGGTGGAATTGAGGAGGGCTTCGAAGTATTCTCCCCACCGACTCACGACGTCCCGAGTCGAGGTCAGCAGTACCCCATCTTCACTATACACAGTGTTAATGGTGCACTGCTTTCCTCTCCTCAAATGCCGGATGGTGCACCAGAATTTCCTCGAAGCCGTCCGAAAGTCGTTTTCCATGGCCTCGCCGAGAAGGAGTGTCTTTTGTTGCTTGTCCATTTGCACCACTGGTCAACTTTTGACGGATGAATGATCTCACAGAAGAAGTTGTAGCTGTCAGTGAAGGGTGTTTCAGTTCTGAAAAACACGCACACACACATACACCATGTGGAAAGCGTTTTATCCATGTCATATTTGCATACTCGTCCAGTCAAAGTTATCTTAGCTTGTCAATTCCACCAATTTTTCCTGAATAAAATTATCAAATAAGTTTTTTGGAACTATAGTAAAACAAACTAAAGATTATGTTGTTTGTCAATGCCTAATTTTTACATATGTTATACCATCTCTAAAAACAAAAGATCCCTCACAGTTATTTATTGGCAATGCTATACAAGTCTTAAACTTTTTGCTCAATGTAAAACAATCAAACATAATAATGGTGACTTCTTAGAATGACCTAGAATGACAGTTACAGCCCAGAATTCACACTGTAAGTCTTAACTTCATATGTGATCTGACTAGAAGACCCCCCCGACCCCCATTATTATTCACAACAAAATGCGTGTGTGTCCTACCTGTAGTCAATGTTGCTAAAAATCCACGTCGATGCAATGTGTATCAATTTCAGCAAGATCCTTCTACGGAGCCTGGAGAGAAAGCCATTGTCTGATGCAGGCTGTGACGGCCCTAGCCGTTTAATTGTTATTTTTTGAGACTTTCAGTCAGCTGATCCTCGCCTCTGCCAGCTGGTTGCTTTACCTCCCACTGTGACGAAAGCTAATCGACGCCGGACGGACCGAAGACATCGCCGCCGCTGATTGGCCACGACGAACGAGTGCCAAGCTTCAAAAACCGGAAGCTGTCAACTGACAGCTGAGGTTACATTTGACAACATTCGTGCCACGGTCCTCCTCGCCAGCTGTTTGCACGCTATTCACTCTCGTGTGCATTTGATACACTCCTGATTTTTCGGTGAGGTCTTTTGTGATTATTCGTTATTCTAATGTTTTGGTTCACCACTGTAAATAAGGCCATGGAGCAGTAGGGGTAAGCTGCCATTTCTGTTCAACCCGTTTTCTCCTGTTTTGTTTAGTGTAAGAAGCTAGGGTAGAGGCTTGTCTTTTCTTTATTCCCTTTTCACGATCAGGTTTAGCTAGCGGTGGAGGTTTAAGTGCAGATTCCTTTTGTGTGTTATTTTGGCCTGGGCTTTTCCTGAAGCCAGCTTTGTTCGCATTTTGTATATCTTGTATTCATTGCAAGTTTGATTTGTGTAAATAAATTGTGTTCACTCGTATAATCGGCGTTGATCAGCTTTCGTCACAGTGGGAAGGGAAGCAGCCAGCTGGCAGGGGCGAGGTTCAGCTGACTGAAAGTCTAAAAAAAATAACAATTAAATGGCCAGGGCTGTCACATGTCTGTAAGCTTCCCACCGTTTTCAGCTAAATTCCTGCACCTTTTCGCTCTTGGACAGATAAGGGATACATATTGCATTGTTTCGATGCCTTTTGACTAAATTTGGAATGCGGTTTCCTTATCTTTTGTTCATATTCGCACGTGTCGGAGCTGGATGCGATCGACGTCATGTTGTGTGCTGTTGGAACCATGGCAACAATCCTCGTCTCTCATTGGTGCACGTGACTTCAAACAGCTTCACACACTGATTTAGCTACTCCGCCGTATTAATATCACTGCGTGAGTAGAACTTTTTTGTGGGTACTAATTAGCAACGTATCTAAATTGTAAAGCAGAGTTCATGTAGATCCACTGGAGTGGAACGAAATCCATTTTCTAAGCACTTTTTCCGTGGTCCCAATACAGCCTATGTTTAGTGTCGTAGCGCAGATGCCCGCTTTCATGGTGCGCGCTGCTGTGATGGTCACATGGCGGCCGTTAAATACAGATTTTGAGCGCGTCCCTGCACGGTCCGCCGTGGAGCAGTGCTTAACCTATCATCTGGATGGTCAGATTGATGATCCCGGCCGCATCTGGCGTACTGATTGCGTACAGTTCTTACAGTGAATGCTTCAGCAATGAACAAATCTGTCTTATTAAAAAATCAATTAAACAAAATATACAGTTTAGTAGAAGGAAACTTTAGATTCCTCGGAAATCTACTGGTATTTACCTGTTTATGTTTTAACAGGCAGGACTGAGCTGTACTAATATTAGTCACTTCACAACTCATGTCTGCGCTCACTGTCATGGTATCTGCAAGGCACACTTGGTTGAAAGTGGCTTTGATGTACAGTATATCAGTTCAGATGCATTTTTGAAATTTCATATTGATAAATGCAAATGCCTCCCCTGAAAATGCTGCTGACAGATGATTGATTTTTAGTTGTTCTTCTGAAAATGCCGAAATTGACATGTGTTAAATTTATCTGACTGGTGTAAAATAGAAAGTCGGATGTATTCCACTGATATTTTTCTAAACTCCTTCTATAGTAGCACTGTTGCCTGGTCTTATTTTCAGGAAGGCTGTATAAAACTCAGATGGCCTAAAAATAAAGGCTGTCTGGTGACCAAATGGCTGTGCGTGCTAAATTCTATATCTTATACCATGTTGCAGATTCAATGTGCCTTATTTCAACATTTTCCTTCCTTTCAATCATTTTTGATTCATCATAACATCAGGCATTCCTTATGCAATTTGTTCTGTTTGAAGTCTCTATTTGAATAAGAAATGGTGTACATTTCCTCAACCAATTTTACCACTCAAAGAATCATTATATGCTTGCTGTGGATCTAGGGTGCAGATAGTAATTATTTTTCTCTATAAGGGGACACTATAGTATAAATAAGTACATGATTACGTAATTGCTTCATTCTGCTCCAGGAAAAAGCCTTCCCCGATAACAGGTGACTATGCGCCGGATTCGGCGTCTGCTCGCTAGATCCACATAGCAATCATGCCTACTGAACGTCTGTGCGCCAGATGTGGCAGGAATCATTGATTTGACAGTCTAAACCCGATAGCAGGTGACTGTGTGCCGGATCTGGCATCAGCTTGCCAGGTTCACAAAGCAATCATGTCTGATGAACACCGCAGTGCGCCAGATGCGGTCGGGATCATCAATATGACAGTCCAAAACTGGTTGCTGATCCGGCAAGTGACTCCCTACTGAGTCTGGGTTATGGTTCAAAAAGACACTTGTGCGGATCCGTTTTATGAAATTTGGGCCGAAATGTTCAGTAAATCTGGCCCATGTTTGCTCCAGTTATATTTTGCTATCTGGGTAGTAATCATGCATAAGTACACCTACAAAATACAAAGATCTACAGATTGTTTTGATTTTTATAAATATTAGTTTAGCTTTGGTGTAGGTCTACTAAAAATTCAATTTCCACTTGTTTGTTTGCATTCACAATGGATATTATCTGAAATTCAGGCCCAAATTGTATGTGTTCCAGGACTTGTGTCTGACTTGTCCCTTAAATGTACTTCACATTCTAGCACTTGATTCATAAATTAAACACTGCTTAAAACTACATAACTGGGCTTTAAAATCAGTTGGTGTGGGATGATAACATTTGGATAAAACTCTTGAGAGCCTAACATATGAGCCCAGTTTTTGGAATTTTGGCATGCCTGTGATCACTGACAAGTAAGGTAGACACTATTTATGCTTTATTCATATATTGCATCGCCTCGCGGCTCTATCCTTTCATTGTCCATGTCACCTGTGCCGTTTATTGACCAGGCTCACTACTTTGTCCCACCCCTGTCGGCCTCCAATTGGCTAAGCCCCAAAACACACGGAGTCCCCCGCACTACGCTCAGCTCCGTTCCCAATGAAGCAACAAATTAAATCCTGTATTTTGTAAAGAATTCTCCTTGTTAAACAAGACTGTATATGCATATTCAATAAACATCCATATCTTTTATATTTGTGTGTCTGTTCTATCAGCTGGATAGTTCGTGTTTCATTTCCTTGGCAATTAAATGCAGCAGCCTATTTGACATTAATTTTAATTTCCTCGCGTTGGCAGAAAACAACGCAAGTTTTTCAAATGTTTAAATAGTCTACATATTTTTATAATCATTATAAATGCATTTACACAAAGAAATAACGCTGGAAAAGTTTGCTAAATATATTTCTGTGTGGGATATATGTGCTCACATGGACACGCCTCTATGACAAGGAGAGGGTCTGCGCGGGTCCTGTTCGCAATTCCCATCCAGCGCCTTCTCTGTTTCATCCAAATTATTTATTTCATAACAAGTATTCCTTAGTTTAACAATCATACATCGTTTTAGTTTACATATATTAAAAAGATATATTTATTCCAAAAAAGTTGGCGAGAGAGAAGCCCGGCCCGACCCGAACGTAATAATTGACATTTTAGGCCAGACCCTGCCCGAAATTCGAATCTGGTCAGGTTTGGGCTTAAGATCTTACCTCTAACGCGCCCACATACACAAACATAGTGTAACACTTGCAAGAATTGTCATCGGAAATTAATTTCATTAAATCAGCACAGAAGTCTAGCTTACTTTTTACTGTTTATTTTCTCCGCGCTCTCTTCGCATTGCCGCAGAGTCACGCTGACGACCAATGCAGCACTTCCGAGTGACGCTACAATAGTATTAGGAAGAATGTATTTTCCTTTAGTCATTTTAAAATATATTGTTTGGAGATACACAATCAGTGTACATCCCATGCAAATGACCTGTATACATTTTGTTTTGTGTAAAGTTCAAGAAAATATGGTTAAAATTAGATGGATAATACTTGTATTACATTATTTACTTTGAAAGACTGGATATTTCTGCCATTCTATTTCCTGTTTGGTGCGTGCTAAACAGCAGGGCTTGATCCGGCAGGTTGATGGACCAGAAAATAGACCTCGTACGTATTTTAGTTTTGACGGATCAGAGAGGTGGACTCAGGCGCACCCGGATCGGTGCTGAGCGGATCATGTGGACCACCTCGTATTGACTACAATACCAATGTATTTGTTGCGTTGTTCGTAATGGAGCTGAGCGTAGCGCGGCGGACTCTGTGTGTTTCGGCCTTTAGTCCTCTGTCTAGTTAGATTGGCCAGAGTGTTGCAGCTGTCCTGCATGAGTGTTCTAAGTGGTGTCAATTAGGCTGGAAGTTAAACTACACAACACAAACCAGTGAATATAAAAGCAAACCAAACCACACAAAACAAAACAAATCAAAATATTAAAACACTTCCACTCTGTGACACATCACTGGTAATAATATGTTTGTGTGTTCAAGACATAAATGGGTTGAGACCAACCTTGTAGGCTTTTTTTCCATTCTTGCTTGATGCCCTAACAAAAGGCCCAAGGACTGATGGTACAAAACAAACACTGCATGTTGCTCAGATAACAATGAAACCAACAAGCAGAACCATTGGGTGAGGAGAGTGCGGGGTCAGGGTCTCCCTCAGGATCTCTGCATTCTCAACGGAATGACCAGACACACTAACCCCCAAGAGACACATGACTTGAGATCACGTTTATCCCCCGCTGTTTTTTTTTTTTTTGCTGGCCTCATCAAAGAGTTACATCTAGCTCTGCCCCTCATGAAACGTCTGCTCTCACACATTGCAATGGTTGTTCCTCAGGGTGTTGTACAGTATAATAGCATCAGGATTCAGACCAAACAGTTGTAAAGGCTGTTTTTCCACTAAGAGGAACAACACAGCAGGGACAGTTTGAAGTTGCAAGCATAATATTGGAAAATAATTACAATTACACATCAAACTGGTTCATTGGTGTGACAGATTTACTTGATATAGTTTTAGTTAATGACATTATGATTGTTCTGTATTTGAAAATACTTTTCCCTTTGTAATTGGAATTTATTAATGCAAAATTACCAAAATAATCTGTTTACATCTGGTTGTCAGATTGCACTGCTGGTTTAGTTGTTTTACATTACAGAGACCAGGTGTGTGCTGGTGGGCGGAATTTCTGCGTCACACCTGCGTCAGATCTCGTCAGCAGAGTGTTTAGATGCAGGTGAGCCAAGAGAAAGGTTCCAAGTGAAGGAAAAAGGTACCGTCATCGCACACACAATATAATTGTTTGCATTAGTCTAACACACATATAGTCTAACACATACATATGGTACAGGCACCGTCTAACTGTTTGCATTACTCTATGAAGGAAAAAGGTACCGTCATCGCACACACAATATAATTGTTTGCATTAGTCTAACACATATATAGTCTAACACATACATATGGTACAGGCACCGTCTAACTGTTTGCATTACTCTAACACACGTAATATGATTTATCAGGAAATAGTATCATTTTCATATTTACGGTAGGACTACACTACTAATATAAAATAAATAGCAAACCATAGTTTAATGAGAAGAAATAGAAGAGATACACAATGCCGTCCTATCACAAGATTGACGCACCAACTCTTGCAATCAGCTCTACCAGCAAACTCCAAGGACAAAGCGCTTTGTCCTAAAACAAGTACAACCAGCCCGGACAGCAAAGCTGATAGCGGGCGTCCCAATCCGCGCACGAACCTAAGCCGCCCAAAACCGGCCACAGAGGGGAAAACCCAAAAGCAACGCCCAGACACACCTTCGGACACACCTTTGACACGGCCCGCTTTAGCAAAGACTTTAAAAAGACTGGACACTGAGATAACACAGATTTTTTTCTGCTCGGAAACATGTAGCCTTGTTTTGGATCCAGAATTGTCCCTCCGTCATCTGTTTTTGCCTTGTTTTTACCATTGTCGACGAATAAATTGTCAACCTGTTTTCGGTGAGTGTTCTTCAAGCTTTGAAACATGGAGTCAGTACAAAGGGTTATAATAAGAGGACGCGCGAGATTCGGCCTTCCCGGCGGGCGCACGCGGGGCAGCGTCAGCCGAGCGGCACTTGTTTTGGTTGGTGCTGTCCCCGGATCCGTCTGGGCCGGGGGGGCGAATTTTAACAGTTGGTGACCCTGACATGATGGTTTGACGACGTGATAGGCCCAGACGACGGAGGGGATGGACGAACGGCTGCGGAAGAGTCAACTGGAGCCCTTTTAGGTGCACCGTCAAACGCCGAAAAGGTAAAAAGACGTTTTGTCATAATTAAAGGCGGGTGAAAGTTGACTTGAAGCGACCTTCGACCATTTCGTGTTTTGTCTAACGGTGAATGTTGCATTCTGTCATATGGGGAATTAGTTTGGTAACAGTAGTCTTAACACTAGAGGGGTATTTTATAGATTTGTGCATGAAGTACAACATCCATTACGTAGTTTAGGCTGGGCGAAAGAAAGAAAAAGAATAAAAAAAAAAAACACAAAAAAAAAACTATTAAAAAATAAAAATAATTTAAAAAAAAAGTAAAATAAAAGGACAAGTTAGATTAGGAAGCGGGTCTCCCTGGAAACCAGTTAAATTGTGAGAGACAGCAATCGAAAAGAGGTTGTGAGTCGCCCCCTCCAACCCCCCACCCCTCGCGCCTCCCAACCGCAGGTTGTGAAACAGCGCACCCCGCCCCTCCCGTACTTGCTGATTGGCGTCTGGGCGACGCAATCAACAGAATGATTGTCAGATTCTTTATTTTTATTTTATTTTCACTTTCTAATGATTAACCTTCCTGTAGGTACCACATTACATTCTAGACCAGGGGTGGGCAATTAATTCCACAAAGGGCCGCAGTGGGTGCAGGTTTTTGTTCATACCCATCATGAGGACAGCCTTTCACCAATCTGGTTTCTTACAAGTGCAATCAGTTAATTGCAGTCAGGTGCTCGTTGTTTCCACTGAAACCTCATTGGTTATATTGTGTGTGCTGAATCAGTTGGAACAAAGACCAGGACCCACTGCGGCCCTCGAGGACCAGTTTGCCCACCCCTGTTCTAGACACTTTAAACTTATGGTGATCTACACATAGGCTAAGTCATTCTATGCTTTAATTAGTGAGTGTTTTAAAGGATGTGGGCGGCTCTGTATTCTTTTGAGTTGAACAGATTACAGCTACACTGGGATCCACTCAGGGCGGGGGGCAACCATGACGGATCCGGACTGGGAGAAAATAAGGACCCTTTCCCATTCCCATTTGACCCATTTCCCAGGAAGTGACAACTGATCAGGGAAATAAATAGGTTTAGTGTCATGGTCCCTGTCGCTATAGTGCTTTTGTTTATTTGTTCTTTTTATATTATTTTTCACTAAAAGGTTTGGATTTTCTTTCCTTTTTCCCTTTTATTGATTTCACATGCGGATTTTGCTGTTAGAAATGTGGTGTGGAGAGGTGCCCCTGACGTTGTTGGTAAGTGGTGGGAATACACATTGTTTATGTAGTGGGGTTTTATTTTTTCCGTCACATTTTTTCGATCTTTTGCAGTCACATTTGGGTTTTGTAATTCCTCGACACATGTCATATAAATTCACTGGGTTGTTTTATATTTCCACAATCACCATAGATTCATTTTTGCTCTTGGGATTTTTGTTCAAAGACTACTATTTTTTCGTTAGGTTCTAAATCATAGTACTCGGTAGATTTGTGCCATTTTTAAGTCCCAGTTTTTTATTCTTTAGCCTTTAGCCATTTTTTGTCATTTGGGGTGGAGAATATAACTTTTATTATTTTTATATATATATTTTTTTGATTAGGATATTTATTCATTTTGTGGTGAATGGGGCGGAATAAAGTGTTTCTTTAATTGGGGTGGAATAAAGTTTGCCTACAGGCGTCTGTGTCCATCATTTTCAACAACTGTTTAAAAAAAACAGGTCACACAATGTGAAGCTTAAAGGGTTTGGGGGACAATTGGCCCAAGCCCAATTCTTTACCCTCCACTTAACTAGACACAAGGGTATTGCGATAACTAGCTAGTAACCTTTGCTATGTGTGGAAGTCATTTAAAGTTGTGAATCAATCGTTAAAGGTGTTAAAAATTTTCCCGTTATTGCATTAGTTCCCTTCTGTCTACTTTAAACGTGTAAGTTTTTAAACTGTTTCATCATTTAAAGATAGATTTAAGTTAAGATTTTGCCGATTTAGGAGCATTTTAGATTAAAAACAATTACTTAGGTTCGCTAGGAAGGATCTCTACATCAGGGCCTTCCTGAGAGGTCTACTGCTTTAAGATGGCGGCTGTTTACAAACGCATGTAGTCCTTAAAACATGTTGGCAATGCAGCAGTGTCTGTCATCTGCATCTAGTTCTATAATATGATATCTACCGTGTCATGTGGGCGTAGTTTGTCGGTTATGGCTGCAGTCAGGTATTATTGGAGCCATCTAGCATCGCGGTTGCAATGGCGTCTTCCCCACTCCTGCTATGCTCTCGTCCCCGTGAGTCCGTTTCTCTCAGCCTTTTTTTTATGTAACCAACTTAGTAACGCATAGTAACGCACGCCTTTCCCGCCTCAGTAACGGTAACGGCGTTGCCAAAATGAGAAAAGTAATTAATTAGATTACTCATTACTGAAAAAAATAACGCCGTTAGTAACGCCGTTATATTGTAACGCCGTTATTAACAACACTGATTGCAACATTCCGCTTTTGTACACTACCGCTTTTTCACCATTCTCTAGTCAATGGGGGAATGTTTTTTGCTGTGCTACGTTTGTAGATGTAGTAGTTTGTCAGTGCTGTTCTTTTTCTTCATTTAAAAGCTGTTCTGAGATGTTTGAGACACTGTTGCATTCCTTTTTCTTCAGGGCTGCGCACAGTTCCCTCTTACTACAGGTGGTGGTTGACCCTAATGTTACGGAAGTTGAAAAGGGGGGGCACTTAAATTTTAATTTACTGGACCAAAATTTAACTCAGTACGGTTCTCACTTTTCCTGATTTAAAGGTTTTTATTAAATGGACCAAATTTAGCTTAGTGTGTCTCTCATTTTTCCTAACTAAAGATTATTTTAATTTTTTATGGGGCCAAATTTAACTGAATGTATATCTCATTTTTCCTAGCGACAGGACTAACTTGATTGGTAGCCCGTCTAATTGATCATGAAAAAATCGGTCTCAATGCAACTGTACAAAGAGGGCACTGTGAGCTGATGCCTATAGCCACGGGACCAAAGACAACCAAGGTTTAACCCTTTGAGGCGGTATCATATTGTTTTAAAGAGTACTTAACAGGAGTCCTGAGGGGGACTTGCAAATTTTGCACATCCCTGTTTAAACTGTGCATCAATTGCTACATTTCTTCCAACACTTGATAAAGCTAAGTTTTCATCCATCCATGTTTTTACGATCCCCTGTCGGGGCTCGTGAGGGGGATTGAAGGAAAAAGGTACCGTCATCGCACACACAATATAATTGTTTGCATTAGTCTAACACATATATAGTCTAACACATACATATGGTACATGCACCGTCTAACTGTTTGCATTACTGTAACACACGTAATGTAATTTATCAGGAAATAGTATCATTTTCATATTTACGGTAGGACTACACTACTAATATAAAATAAATAGCACACCATAGTTTAATGAGAAGAAATAGAAGAGATACTTAATGCCGTCTTATCACAAGATTGACGCACCAACTCTTGCAATCAGCTCTACCAGCAAACTCCAAGGACAAAGCGCTTTGTCCTAAAACAAGTACAACCAGCCCGGACAGCAAAGCTAATAGCGGGCGTCCCAATCTGCGCACGAACCTAAGCCGCCCAAAACCGGCCACAGAGGGGAAGACCCAAAAGCAATGCCCAGACACACCTTCGGACACACCTTTGACACGGCCTGCTTTAGCAAAAACTTTAAAAAGACTGGACACTGAGATAACACAGATTTTTTTCTGCTCGGAAACATGTAGCCTTGTTTTGGATCCAGAATTGTCCCTCCGTCGTCTGTTTTTGCCTTGTTTTTACCATTGTCGATGAATAAATTGTCAACCTGTTTTCGGTGAGTGTTCTTCAAGCTTTGAAACATGGAGTCAGTACAAAGGGTTAAAATAAGAGGACGCGCGAGATTCGGCCTTGCTGGCGGGCGCACACGGGGCAGCGTCAGCCGAGCGGCACTTGTTTTGGTTGGTGCTGTCCCCGGGTGCGTCTGGGCCGGGGGGGGCCAATTTCAACACAAGATATTGTTTTTTTTTGTTTTCACTCATATCCCTCTATTATGGCACATCGCCCATCTCCTTAGTTATCCTCGGTACTGCAGATTCCGTCAACTTTCTGTCACAGCCCTTTTTATTATCTCTTTTTTCACAATCAAATTTTTCCTGTGTTTCATACATTTTTTAACGCAATCCATGGGTTGGGTTGTCTGCTTTGGGGTCACACCTTAATGTCACATTTGCGGACCGTAACAAACTAATTTTGTTTGCGGCCCACATTCTCGAAAATCTGATGTCAAACGGGCTGATATTTTTGACTCATAGATGACAATGCATTTTTTACACCAATTTTGGAGGTACAATTTAATGAATAAATAAAAATAAGTATGTTATTTATATTTACATGTACTGATGTATATCTTTCTGAAAGTATTATTTTAAATCAAAACAAAGATGCCTTCAATTTTTAACAATACTATGAATCAGGTCTTGATTCACAAATGTGCAGTTTAAAGTGGATGAATAAACTTAATCTTGAGTCCTAGTCATACTGTGTGACTCAAATCCACATATTTTATTTAGCATTGTTTATGTTGAATAGTTGATACTTGGAATAATTGCAAAATGTGTGTGATAGTGTATTCCTTGTTTTTATGGAGAAAAATCAATTACTTGATCAACATATTTGTGCACTGATCAATCAAAAATCTGAACTAAGAAGAAATATAGGTTAAAGGTAATGTTCTAAAGGGAGAGTAAACAAATACAGATTTTATTCAATTTTCCCTTATTTGTGCGTGAAGTGCTGCCAAGTGGAGTGTTTAGCAGATTTTTTTTTTTCTGTTATAAAGACTTCTTGTGAAAAGACCTCCACAGAAATAGAGAAATATGGCAACAGACGGAGGAAGAGCCCATTGGGAACTGAGAAGGAAATATGGCCATAGAGTAATTCCCACAAGCCATCTTAGTCCTTCTCTCAATTTCCAATGGCGGTTCTTGACATATTTCACCGGGGTGGCCAACATGGGATTGTAGATTGGGTACATTCAACCAGAGAGGGGATTGAAGGGGCACATTTTAGGATTAAATATCTTTAGTTTTGATCATGAATCTTAGATCAGGTAGAACACTTTGAGACAAATGCTAAAAAAAAAAAAAAAAAATACTGCTGTTTTGACAGATTTTAAAACATACTGTAAAACTGTGCTTTACTCATTACCTCTGGTCCAGTAACATTTACCTGCAATATAGTTTTAGTTAAATTTATATCTAAAATACAGTGATTTGGATTCAATCAAATGCTATAACAGGGACAATTCAGCTCTTCTTCAAAACTCCTCTCATGAACTGTGCTGCTTTTACTGAACTGGATGGTCTTTGCATCATAGTCTAAATTTCTCTAAGATCCTGCTTAATATCTACTGGATTGTTGATTCTGTTTTACTGTTACCATGTAGGACAATACCATACTAACACTGCCTGCTACAAAGTTATGATCGTACAAAACCACTTTGTCTTTCGAAACAATAAACAAAACCATCTAAAGAACATTTTGGTTTCACAAGATTGTTATTTTGGCATACGTACGTACGTACGTACATACATACATTCATACAGTACATACTACACATAAACAATCTTAAAACTGTGAAATATATCACGTGCATTTTGCATCTTATTCATGGTTATGACATTAAACATGAGATTTAAAAAAAAAAAAAAAAAAAAAACACTTGAAACGCTGCAAGCATAATGACATGTTCAGCAGCCAACATGAGGACAACCTGTTCATTCATCCAGTATTGGATGGTAGCTTTTCATGTAATGCAAAAGCTGCTTTTTGATAGTTATGTTTCTCTTCCCAATTGTGTTTATTGGGTACGCAACCTTGCCGAAACCATTTGACCCTCCAACACCATTCAAACACCAAAACATCTGGAATCCTCACACGAAACAGGCTCTCGTGTTTGACAAGCAAAAAATTACTGTTCTCCCAACAACGTGAAATTTATAAATGCTACATGTCCTGCAGTTTTTGTCCAAATAAGTTACTTTACACATCGAATAATTCAGTAAGCTATGGGGCACAAAAGTTATATCCAAATAATAAAGGGTTCGGCCAAAATTTACCATAAACATACACATTCAGTCATACTGTCCTCCAAAAATTTACATTGGCACTCCCAAAAACACATCTCTATTGGTGATTATGATTTTTGACCAAAACCTTTCCATTAAAGCTCAATGAGATTCAACTTAAAACCCATGTACGCCCATTGCAATAATGGCCATAAATGTCCAATAAACCCCATGTATGTTAATTCCATTGACAGGAAGTGATGTGTAATCAACAGGAAGTGACCCCAACATTTCTCAAAATTGACAGGAAGTGACTCAATTTACCAACCAACACAGCAACGGTACCATTGCAAATTCTCCAGAAATTGCATCTTTAGTATCTAAATCATGAAACACATAATCATGTAAAGCACAAGTACCCCACTATAATTATGAGGCTAGCCACATTCCAAGTGTCAAAGATGTATACTATATAAGCTAAACAGATACCCTTCCCTAAAGGATAAGTTAACTGCTGTCAGAAAAATATACCACTTGCCAGTGTAGCTTTTGGTGCTTGGAATATTTTCACCTCTGTGTGTCTTTCAGTGCTGACATACCATCATGTAATTTTCAGCCCTGGGGCATTAATTACTTAGGTATATGATAATGAGGTTTTTCACAATATGCCAGTGTGCTATCAAAAGTCTTGTAAGCATTGTGATGGGGCTTGCATGGCTACATCTTAACCATTAAAAGTAAAGCTGTGGCGTATGAAGCAATCAGATGAGAACAACATGGGTTTTCTTTACTTTATCCCCAGACAATTCAAATTTAATTGCAAAGTAAAGACCATCCACGGCATTATTTATTACACTGTTAATTCAGCTACCCTTTTCTACCTATTTCCCCCATTTAAGATCTAATTAATATTGCATGCAATATACATCCCCACAACATTGACAATGGTAGCTTCAGGTTCTAATAGGGGTTAAGCAAATATATACAGTATATAAAATAAATAACCAAGCATCAGAGTATTACAATCTTTATAATTACAACTATTGATTTATTTTCATTTTACCAAGTATACTAAAGGTCCCTACAGTCTTAGAGGCCGTTTACACGGTGATGCCGCAAGAATACGACACATTTCATGTTTACATTTGCATGGTTCGGTCTCCATTCGAACAGTGTCGCAACAATGTAGTATTAATGCCATGCTCTAGGGCAAGGGTCCCCAACCTTTTTTGCACCACGGACCGGTGTTATTTGGGTCTTTTTTTCACGGACCGGTGTTCTGACAAATTTTGCAACCCATCAAAAATTGCAACGATACGGTTCTGCGCATGCGCGTAACTTTAAACAAATCCGCAAAATGTGCAAATGCAGCGATTTCAAGGTAAACACTACAAACTTTCTTGAAAGAAAGGAATATTAACTTACGTTTGATCATGGAAGTTCTCCTCAGATACACCCTGCCATGTAAGCTGCACACAACTGCACACCGCTCTCACCATTAACAACTTCGCCTTGTCGTTAAACAGAAGCCCGCTTCACAAAGATACGATGTTGGAAATTGTAGCAAAGTTTTCAATGCTCTTGTAGCGATGTCAGGATATTCCAGAATGACTTGAATTCAGAACCTCGGTAGAGTTGTTGTCTCAAATGTATGTTTAATAAGGTCGCTGTCATTTGCGATCTCTACAAGTTGATCTTCCTGTTGCACAGACATGCTCGAATCACTCGGTTTATTCACAAACGAGTCATAAATCCACTCTTTCGCAGTTCGTGGGTCTTCGAGGTTGTAGGCTCGTCAGGTGCCCTTTTCGCCATAAAAATATCTCCAAAGACGTCTGTTTTTCAGTCATCTTCGCTCGTGTGGGGGCTAATTATTTCCGGGAACAAATGTGCTAGTAATACGTTATTATCAAGGACAAGCACACATAGATATATTATATACACAAACAAGATGTACTGCTAGCAGTCCAATCAATGGATTTCTATGACGACATTGTAATCTATCCAATAGTGTTGTATCTATAGTAGACAGGGATATTGGTGTGTTAAGCAGGGGCACAGGGTTAATTCGGCCAGAATGCGGTCGTTATTAAATTATTATTTCTGTGCAGCCTGGTAGCAAATGCGCCACGGACCGGTACCGGTCCGCGGTCCGGCAGATGGGGACCCCTGCTCTCGGGGGCAGTGCAGTTTTAAAAGGCGACAGCCAATGATGCACTTCCTTGACAACAACTTCCTCAGCCCGGAAGACAACATTCGAAGCAATGACGTCCTCGCGTTTTTTTCTTTTGCTTCAAAAGGCGCAAAACCGGAACATAAAACATATTTAAATTAAAAATACTTTAAAACAGTACATGAAAGCTTACGTTCCACTGTGTTTGCTGTTTTGAATGTTTACTAGCAGTGACTGCGCATAGACAAAATGACGTGTGCAAGTGCTGACGTCATTGGAGTGAAAGCGTTCCATTCATATGGTGGCAAAGCAATCCCTGCCATCGAAAGGTTCTGCTTTGGAGGCCGGAATCAAAAGTTTGCGTCTTTGCCTTCCGTTTTTGCCATCACAGTGTAAAGGCGAGGCCATTTCACAACACAATCGTTGAACACAAACGGCCCCTTAAAGTAATATTTTCCATTTTAATCATTTACAAAAATTCTAATGCTTAACTTGATCTTGAGCATTTCTTTGTAGTAAGAATGCTACGTTGTAAATTATTGACTGTGAATATTCTGGTTTTGGAATATTTCTGGTTTTCTGATGCAGATGCCTTCTTGGAATGAGAGATGAAACATCTTCCAAGGCAACCAGGAAAGTCCAGTTGCGATGGATTGAATACCCAGAGGAATTATACATTGCATTATATTATACAAATCTTCCAAGCTTCTTTTTACCAAGGGGGCCCGAAGGGTGTGTTCCAGAGGATCTCTATCTTCAGAGACCCCGCCAAGCTCTATTTGGAGGTGTCTGTTGTTTTCTCATTTCCGAAACAAATGTATGGTTAGATTTCAAAAATACAGTTGTGGAATTTTACATTTATTACTGTGGTATATTTACGCACACATTCTTTAGAAATGACCATCCAAAGGTCCTGCCCTGCAAAGGAAAAAAATACCACCCACTTGTTAACTTTAGCGTGAGTTTGTGTGTACAGTTACATAATAATGGGGAATTACATGGTACGGCATTTCAGTGTTGCATTGAAAAAAAAAAAAAAAAAAATCATCTGTGATTAAGAAATCTAACAAACACACAGCGGTCAAGTCTGTATGGGAATATGGATGAATAACAATTGTCATATCTTTAGAATAACCAAATTCAGAATCATGATAATGCATCACACTAGTAAGCTCAGAGCAATATACTGTATACTGGATAGTCTTGCTGTGCTTAATCATTTGTGTGAAAAACAGGTCCGTCAAGTGACCTGCCATCTTGAGTGGTATAACAAAAGTGCATACAACAGTCAACAAGGTGAATGAACCTTTATTGGTTTAGCACAAATTTATTTATTTATTGTTTTAACTTGTAACATTAAGCTTTCATCAGATTTAAATTATTTTCACTTTAGTTTATTCAATGGAGGGTAAATTGATGCTTTGCAATACAATGTTTTTAGGCACCTTTTAATGTTGAGAGAAGTCAACATGAGTTTATGGGGGAAAAAATATGCTCACAGTAAATAAGTCAGTGTTGCCGCAGTTACTTAGATATTACTCATTTTAAAAATTAATTCAGATGTACTAGTATTATTGATTCTACAAATAACAAAGCAACTTACTAAAAGCTTTAAATAGCTTATTCGGAGTGTCCCTTTCATGTATCTTATCAGATGAACTGCTTGTACATATGACCATGTTCCTGTGTGTGATACGATTAGTGAATAAATGGAACTAAACTGAAACTTGTAATCTAAATCAGTTACATTTAAAAGGCTCGACACGATAAATGACAACCATTTTCATTCCCACCCACACTTTATTGCAATACCCACGACCTGGCGGGACTTTCTCCATTGACAGCAAACAACTTAGCGCATTAGCGGGCTCGTTTTTTTTAGTGTCAGCTGCATACCTGTCAACCCGAGGCCGTTGGATGTATGCCCTTACAAATTAGTGACTAATCTGACAATGTTTTATATAGCATATATATATGAAACAAAAATAAAACACCAGTTTTAAAATAATATGAATTTATTAGTAATATTGTCACATATAACCTGGTGCAATCAAAGAACAATCAATATCTTCAGCTACATCATGATTACAAAAATTTAACTGTGACTTTTGTTATAATTTTATGTAGCACTTTTGGCAATTTTTATCATGTCTTTTGATGGCTGCACTTCAGCTCGCAATTCAGTTTGACTTGAAGGTAGTTCGTTAGTGTGTCCAACTCTAAATTAAAAAGGTCAATTAATAAAATTAACTGATGCAGTCTTTGAGTCAGGGACCATTTCTTTTGCTAGTTCTGAGAAGTTATCAGCAATAGTTGCAGGCAAATTGTGTTCGGCAACAAATTGGCAGAATAAAATTTCCGCTTTCGTCACTTTTCAGTCTGCGTACTGCATCTTTATTACCAGTGTTCTTAATCTTACTTTAAAAAAGTAACCAAAGTTACAAATTACTTCTCCCAAAAAGTAATTGCATTAGTAACTCGGTTACTTGAATGTAAGAGTAATTAGTTACTTGGCAAAGTAACTGGTGTTACCCTTCATGTTTTTTTTTTTCATTTTTTCAAAAAAAATAAAATGAAAAAATAAAAAAAAAAACAACAACATAGTAACCATTGCTATGTTTGGAAGTCATTTAATATTGTGAATCAACCGTTAAAGTTGTTGAAATTGCTCCCGTTTTTGCATTAGTTCCCTTCTGTCTACTTTCGACATGTGAAAGTTTTAAAACTTTTATCATTTAAAGATAGATTCAAGTCAAGATTTTGCCGATTTAGGAGGATTTTACATGAAAAAGTTACTTAGGTTCGCTAGTGTTGGAATTGTTGTGCATACAGTTAACATTTATGCTTTCCCCTATAGTTATTTATTTATTTATTTATTTATTTTCCCTTCAGGCATAACAAATCCAAACAAACATACAGCATTTATATGTGTTTACAATTAATTCAACCCAAAAAGATAAGGGCTGACGGGAGAAGCCGAAGCTTATTGAAACCCGTCCCCTGATAGGATAACTTCTGTCTAGTCAGCCTTTCCTTTGTTCTGGGCCATGTGGCCCTCATGTCATCTACTCAATGTCCCTCATGTGATCTACTGAAAATCCCATGTTCCTGACCCCTCCCATCCTATTGTTTTCCCCTGAATAAATAAGGTTGCTTCACAGCAGCTTTGGGAGAGCAACCACCAACCTCCACAAAAGCTACATCGAATTCCTGCATGTTGTTTTTAGCCAAGCTAGGTGTACATAAACAACTCTAACAGCTAGGAAGGTTCACTACAACAGAGCCTTTCTGAGAAGTCTGCTGCTTTAAGATGGCGGCTGTTTACCAACGCCGGCAAGTGTATCATTTCGCATCTAGTTCACCTTGCCGCCTAGCATCGCGTTTGCTACAGCGTCAAAACACTCTTCTCTCTCAGTGTCTCTGACTTTTCTCGCGTCATTCAACCAACGTGGTAACACAAAGTAACGCACATTGTCTCATTGCCGAAACTGTGACAAAATCCGAACGGAGAAAAAATACGTAATGCACGAAAAACGTACAGATTTTGAACATACAGCGTACACATTTAAAAATCAGTGCTCACTTGTACAAATTACGCCAAAACCTTACAACTTGACAGGTATGCGGCCGTGGCCCATAATAACAGTGTGCTCGAAAAAACCACAGCGGAAGTTTGGCGTCGTTATTTCAGATGCCGTGATATTGTTATCTTTGGCTGTCACGAGATGAAAATAGTGCGCACTAGGGCTGTAACGATACATAAATTCTTGATCCGATTCAATAAGCATTTTTTAATGTGAATTTTTTTCAAGTAATACTTATACGAACATTTTACTTCATCTTCATAAATCTTAATTTAACTTACAAATGTAACTTCACAATAAATCACCTGAAATTTGAACACAATGAAGCAAAATGAAATGAATGAATGAACAAATAGGTTGTACTACAGTGGTTGAGTGGTTATCATGTCTGCATCACAGTCCTAAGATCAAGGAGAGTTTGCATGTTTTCCATGTGCCTGTGTGGATTTTTCTCGAGGTACGGTGTCCTCCAATATCCCAAAAACATTCACGCGAGGCTGATTGAAAACTCCACAAATTGTCCCAAGATTTTAAGTTTGTGAATGAGCAACTAGCCACTGATTCAGGGTGCGCTCCACCTGCTGCCCATAGCCCACTGGATAGGCTCCAGCACACCTGTGACCCTCGTCAGGATTGGCGGCTCAGAAAATGAATGAATTAATAAACAGAGATTTAACATGTGCATCTTGATCGGCAGACCAGGGTGGTGGTCCCTCTTTTAAGAAGTGGGACCGAAAGGTGTGTTCCAACTACAGAGAGATCATACTCCTCAGTCTCCGTCGTAGGGTCCATTCAGACATGCGTACATACAAATGTACTGTATGTTTTGTTGACATTGTTGAGTTTAACTCCTGTTGGCTGAGTAGCAGTAATTCATCTGTGTGTTAGGCTCTGAAATTTTGTGATGTTCCTTTTAATTTGTAACAATTCTTTGTGAGTGGTAGGCAATTGAAGTCATCAGTCGTGCGGTGGGTGGTGATAGTGTGTTCTTAATCAGTTGAATAGGTGTCTGTGTAATGGTGCTGTGGTGGCATCATGACTACGGAGATTGTCTTAATCGTCCAAGAGTATACATTTGTAAAACAGACACATCTTGATCAGGGTGGCAAAGATGTCCACTAGATTGTCTTAAGCAGTGTTGGGAGTAACGCCGTTACAAATAACGCCGTTACGTAACGGCGTTATTTTTTTCAGTAACGGGGTAATCTAACTAATTACTTTTTCCGCCGTTACAACGCCGTTACCGTTACTGACGGTCAAAAGCGGTGCGTTACTTACTCTGAATAAATTGAAAAAACTACCAGCCGTGTCGAGTCGACTCTCTGCTCTGTTGATTTGTCATCCAAGACTTGGGGTGCGTTCAGGTTCGAGAATAGCGCACGTACTTCTGACTCCAAGCTGTTTGTCCCTGCTCATTCAATTACACAATGCTTTCCAAAGTTTGGTAACGTTTCTGTGTTTGCTACACCTGATGACCTCGTTCCCATCTCCCACTGTCAGCCAGCAATAATTCTGCTTCCATCTTGAGGACGGCAGACGCTTTGAAGGTGACGTGAATTGTCGGGAAACGAGCCTACCTGAATGCAGCCCCTCGAGAGATGCGATGGAAGTGATTGTGATTGGCTGAGGGTTAGAGTCATGTGTCGTGGTAAGCCAATCAGAGCAGGTGATTTCACAAGCAAACCGGAACAGCGCGTGCGGCAAACACACACACGCAAAACAGATGCACAGGGTCAGGATGGCAGAGCATTCAGAAGAAAAATTGTCCTTTAAGAGGTGGAGATATAGACACTATTTCAAGTTTGTCGAAATTAGAGGAAAGAACCTGCATGTAATGTGTATTTTATGTCCCGGGGCAAAGCTTTTGTCGACATCTGTGGTAAGCAATTCAAATCTGCTGAAGCACCTAACAAGTTAACTACCTGTCTGTTCTTCTCTATTCCACTGACTCTAATACTGCTCAGAAAATTTCAAATTCTTTGACATACAACAAGTTCTTTTTAAAGTAACGGAAATAGTTACTTTCCCTGGTAACTAGTTACTTTTGCTATAGAGTAATTCAGTTACTAACTCAATTACTTTTTGGAAGAAGTAGTGAGTAATGTAACTAATTACTTTTTTAAAGTAATGTGCCCAACACTGGTCTTAAGTAAATTTTGTCGAGCAAGGACAGTTAGAATGCTGAGTGGCTCTGAAGCATTGCAATTTCACTGAGGTGGTTATCTAATTGGAATTCCTAAATGGTGTTAACATCTGAAACCTGCATGCAATAGCACATTGCTGGCCTCTGCCTCTGCTTTTGACTCTTTCTGATTGATTTCTGATTTCTGTAATAACAACGGGTTGAGATAGTTTTATGTCATCCATGTATGGAAGATCTGGAATATAATGTACTGGATGTTCAGTTAATTGCTGAAAGTGGTCTTCTGAGCTGAGTTGTTCAGAAGGACAAATAGAACAAGACTACGCTCCTTTGTGAGACCCCAGATGTAACATTTGACCAGAGGTATGGCAAGCCATTTGCCATTAAGCGCTGCCATTTTCTGCAAGGAAGCTTTGTACCCAGGCTGGCCAAGGAGCTCAGCTTGTTGCTGGCCGCCTTATCAGCCAGATGTTGGTCACAATAGGTGGTATTCCACCAGGTTGAATGCCTTTGATATGCTGGCTAATAGGACTCATACCATGGTTGGCAATTTTCTGTTTACTATATTTTCTCCCGGACTGCTGAGATCAAAATGTCCATACGATGCCGATAGTGGGAAAATATGACTGATAGTCATGACGAGGTAGGTGATGGAGGCGTGGTTGTTAGAGAGCAGATGTTATGAGACCATTTCTCAGTCTCAGGCTATTTATTGCCTCTGCCACTTTGTACTCCTCCACACCATCAATCTGTATTTAGACATCTGTTTTTCCACTTATTTCCCAAACTCTTATTTATGAAATCCCACTACTTTTGAATTTTTATTTTTTTCAGGTGTTCTAAGTTTTGTTGCAACTGTATTCGATATTTATCATGCGGTCATTGCTTAGTCAGTTCTCATTCTCGCCTGTAAGTCACTGGCACACATATGTAGCAGGCCACATCTTCCCTCACGCTTACGCCCCAGCGTCGGCAAAACTGCACCAGTAAAAATGATCCCAAATTTAATGTTTTCAGATGCAAACTTATTAGTTTTTCAATCGCTCTGCTTACGTAAATGTAAGATATTTACCATCCAGTAGGCGCCCAAGATCTGATGTTAATGGAACCTGAAATGCTTCCATCTCTCTCTCTCTCTCTCTCTCTCTCTCTCTCTCTCTCTCTCTCTCTCTCTCTCTCTCTCTCTCTCTCACTCTTTGCTATTATTCAAAAATACATGTGTACGTACAGCTTAAAACGATATGTTTGAATGAGCTCATGTCTCTATGTTGAATGCAATGTCAGCTGTTCAGTGTCAATTTTTCCAGATATTTTGATAAATAGATTAATGTATAAGTCTTCAATATGAATATTCATTACAAACATACAGTACACCAAACGGGAGTCACTGAATTCTGGTTTAAGTACATTACACACACACACAACATCCCCCCACACACAAAAAGGCTATGGACCTATCGCAAAACCACGCGTCCAAATCAGAAAACTCTGTCACCAACCGTAGAGTTGCATAGAAATGTACTGTGTGTTCGTGACTTAAAACATCTTTTTTTCAAATTTAAAATTGCAGAAACCCGATGGTTTAATTCTATGCATGGGGTAGCTGTTATTCTGACTCCAGGTACCCTGACAGATTGGGGGAAGGAATTTTTTGTGTGCCTTTTTCAAAGCTTAAAAGACAGCTCGCCAAAGGCAAGCTATGGATAAGGCTCTGTCGATCACATAGACAACAGAATGTCAAGACAATCACCAAGGACACTTATGCTTGCCGAAATGAAAGTTAATGATCAATATGTTTAAAAAAATGATAGCATGAAGTAGAAAAGTAGACTTAATTATTAATGTTAGTCTGCTAACTTTTGACTGCCTACTTGTTTACTAGCCTGTCATTACACAAAAGGAATAAAATATAACTAATCTAAGCTGTCAAGACTCCAGCACTGAAAGTACAAAGTAAACACAAACTTTCTATAAAGAAAAGAATGTGTATGTTTGGTCACGGACACACACGAAGGAAAGTCCTCCTCACACGCTCCTTGCATGTGGCTGCGGTCAACTCAACTGCATGCTGCTCTCTCAATGTTAACGCTTTGAGCATTTATTTACACCATATTCATGTTGCACATGTACATTTATGATTACAATTGTTTATTTGGCACCTCTGGATAATATTGAGAATCCAAGTCAGTGTAACTGACTGCTTATTCATCACCACAAAATCTTTGGGAGAAAAATCTGACAGAAGACATGACATAACTGCAACCCTCTCTGTATACTTCTGGATGAAATTAATAAAAAAAAACATAAACAGGTCTATTGTCTGCTTTGGTAGTGCAAATTCAGAAATTGAAACCCCCGCCATGATCCATGTGTGTTTTTTTCACTCAATCACTGTCACGGAGAGAATTTGACCGAGCTTTGGGTTAGAGGTTTTCAGGGCATAGGGCTTTGCGATAGGTCCATTATCAAAAAGGCGCACTCGAAACAAATAGGGCTTCTTGTAAAAGTTGGCATGTCACACTAGATGACGATGATGTGTCTCTGGTAAATGTTCATCAATGCCAACGAAGATGTACAGCAAATGTTCCTAAAGGGTCATGTCGGGCAGCTACATGGGTATCTGTGAACATTTACCACAGACACACCATTGAACATGATCGCCTGAGATTACTCTTGCTCGTTCTCCACATTTACAGTTCGTGTTTTACTTCACTTCCGTCTTGGTCACTCTTCCTTTTGTTTTGTTGATTCGAATCGAATTGGTTGAGAGCTTGTCACTACAGCCTGCTGCAAAATTTTACATGATGACATTATGACGTGAACAACGACAGCAACTCACGTAGAAAAAGTTTGTAATAATATATTAAACTGCTAATTATTTTCAAATGTTGTAGATAATAGATTAAATACAAGCATTAAAATAAAACATAGGACAAACATGTTTATTACTCAGTTCCATTTAATCTCCATTTGTAATGTGATAAAACGAAACAAATAGTGAGTTAGAGGCCTGAAAGAAATATCTATATATTATAATATAATATAATATAATATAATATAATATAATATAATATAATATAATATTTTTTACTGCGTAACATAATTACGGCGTCATCATATTGTGACGTAAATAACTATGGCACCTTACACCGAAGGGTTTTCAATATTATATCAAGTTATTTATAAAGGTTGTACTGTATGTTACAAATGAGTCACTAACATTATAATTATAATTTAAAAATTTGTTTGTTTTTCATACATAGCCAAATACAATTTATAATACACGCTACTGATGCAGCAGCGCTTTCCTTAATGACACTGCCCACGCACAAGCCATGTGAATTTGCCTGCTTGAATAGAAAATATACAGCACTAATAAACATATCTGTCAGTTCTCTGTACTGCATGTCCTTATTAGGGTTGCTGATCTCCTCTGATCTTAGAAAGCCACACAACAGTTCAGTAGCCACAAATGAGCAGTTGCCGGGCAAGAGAAGTACCTTTAGATGATCATTAAGGTTTGGCATGACATTACTAATAGCAGTCATGCAACTTATTTTCCGGTAAATGTTCATTTTCATCTAAATTCGACAACTTCATAGGCATTTGACAATACAAGTTCCACATCCCAATGTCAGATGTTGCTGAGTATTTTATGGTATTGTTAGAAAGAAAATAAACAGACTCTTTACCATTTCCAGCACCTCCTTAGGCCGCACAGAAGTGACAACAACACTTTGGAAAGCAGCTGCTAAATAAAGTTGCCTCTGGATGGTTTTCTGTCACCTTCTCTTCTTGCATTACGCATCAGTTTCAACATGTAGTCTATGCTCTAAAGCACGTGATCACGCATAAAAATAAATAAAGAAATAATACAATGACTAGAGGCACCAAAGCAGTGTATAAGGCAGATGACACATTTGCTTTAGTTAGAAAAGATATTCCAGTAGATGGCTGGTCATTCAGCTAATAGGTTTATATAAATATTCATATACTGTTTTTACCAATTCTCATTTCAAAAGTTCACTTTAGGCTTATGTGTTGGTAGCTTACAAAACATTTAAAAGGGGATGAAAGGGATTTTAAATATACAGTACATGTCTTCATCTGATGCCTTTTACTTGAATCAATTGATTATTTATTTAAAAGAACATCATATCCGATTGCTAATGTAGTCAGGCATTGCTGTGTCTCTCCATTTTCACAAGAGGGAAAATTTGTGGGGATGTGACATGTATTAGCCCCTCCTAAATGCATAAAACAAGACAGGTAATTATCCAATAATGACAAGTAACACATTTAATGCGTGGGTTATTGTTGCTGCATAATCCCATTAATCTAACCAGCAAATGGTACAGTGGCCCGTAAGTATCAATTTGCAAATACTCTACTTTTTCCAAGTCAATCTTTAACCATCTGACTGACAGGGTGCAGTACGTTAAGCTGGGGACCAGCGTTTCATAAACTCTTTTGACCTTTCCTTTCACACTGTACATGGCAGACAAAATTGATAGATCTACGGAAAGCCAAATACGCTGATGACATCGCTGTCATGACGTGTGAAGGGATTGGATGGAGAGGAGAACCAGATGGAATGGACAGGAATACCAGAAGGGATGGACAGGAGTACTAGGGATTCATCTCCACTTTTATAAAGTAGAGCAGGAACAATGGTCTAATTCTGAACACCTCAAAGACCCAAGGATATAATCATTGATGGATGGGCTTCCTGCTAAAAACAAACAATCATCATTGATGGCAAGATAATCGAGGTGGTTGAAACATACACCTTGACGTCCATCTTGACAAGTTAGATCTGTCTGTATATAGGGTAAGACCTGTAGACTCGTGACTTCTGTTTCACACATTCTCCAGCAACAGTAGAGCTGGAGAGGCATTACTCATCAAAATCCCTCAAAAAAGACAATTTAGAAATGCCACATCCATCTGCCATCATCATGACATGGGACGACAACATGAAGAAATGGCTAAGAGTCACCACAACCAAAATATTTTTGTATTTCATTGATTTCATGGCAGTGGATGGAAAGGCAACTCTGAGGCATCCAGCGCAGCAACAAAGTTGAATGTGTGCTAATACATGAATGCATGAATTTTGTGTTCAAGAAGGCAGATGTGGAACCAAGATAGTGCCACGACAAAGCAATGACAGGTACAATTTTGTTCAATTTGACTACAGTTCTGTGTGGTGCGTCACATCTGAGACATCATTAGCATAGCTAAATGTAGCTATACAACCATAAAGAAATGAAAAACAAACATCTACTACATGGGCTTTTTGCCCTAAATCAGGTTAAGTCCGGTCCTCCAGAGCCGCTATTCAGCTTGTTTTCCATGTCTCCATCCTTTAACACAATAATCAGGCTCCTGCAGAGCTTGCTGATGAGCTGATCATTTTATTCAGGTGAGTTTTATTCAGGTGCGTTTACATAACTCAATAGCAGCCCAGCGTCAGTCATTTAAACAGTAACATTAGCTGCTGCTCAGGTTCCCTACTCCCTAAAAATATAAATAACGAAAAAAAAATCACTCAAACCTGGATTAATTAGTTTCATATTTGAGTGATAAAAGAACACAGAAAAAAAGAAAGTTTTGGCAACATATTTGTAACTTTTTAAAAAATGCAGACATAAATTGAGGTGCGGTCAAAGTCCCCGCAGCAATAGCAGTTTCGAAAATGATTACTCAGAATATGATGTGGAAAGGCAAACGAAATTGATATACCACAAAAATATAATAGAAATAGTGAAAATAAAGCACAAAAAGAAGAACAAAAAAACAAATTATCATCATTTTGAGCATGCTTTTTACTCAAGCTTCAGTCAAACTCCTTAACTTCTTTAACTCCCAAACTCTCTGTTTTCTTCTGGTACCATAATGACAACCCACAGTACCTAGACCAATGACATGAGCGGGATTGTCATTGTTCTGTCAGCTCACTGGTGAGAAAACAGGAGAGGCGGGTGAATTCGTTCCTCTACATATTCTTGAAAAGCACCATACCAGTATTTCTTCGTTCTACAAATAAACCCTAGTTTTGGTTTTCATGAGAATACAGGAAAGAGTGTGTCCCCTGTAATGTTAAGGACTTGTACTTTTGTTTCTGAACGGAACGATCCAGTTTTTCAATGGATGGTTGGCAACTCTAGCTCCTGCTGACTGTGTGTGCTGCTGGTGGCACACCTCAGCATTGGCGGACGGTGTACGTTGGTCGTTTTGCTTGGATTAGTCATTAAAAACACCTTTTCTAAGAGGCTTCAGTGGGCTGCAACACCACTTAGCAGGAAGCATCACAAAAAAGACTTTACTTAATAAAATAAGAAAGTTTGTTTTGAGTCAGCCAAAAAGCATGTGGATGTCTCCTAAGCATATGGCAGAAAGCCACGTGGCCAGATGAGAATAAAACCCAAGTTTTGGCAACAAAGGGAAATTCTATGAATGGCGGAAACTCAACACATCCCATAACCCCAAGAACCCTGACCTGATAGTGAAACATGTGGTGTCAGCATCATGCTGTGGGGATGTTTTGCAACAGCAGGAACTGGGAAAATGGTCCAGATAGAGGGAAAGCAGGATGGTGCTAAATGCAGGGGCGTTCTTGAGCAAAACCTGTTCACTTATCACTGTTCACGTTAAATATGTTACAATGACCAAATCAAAACCGGACCTCAATCTAATTGAAAATGTTGGGTTTGACTTAAGACTGCCGTTCACAAGGGGGAGCATCATACTTGAAACAGTTGGAGATCTTTTGTTGTTTTGGAACACTTGCTTCAAAATAAACAAAATATTGGTAGGCATGCACTTTATATTTTTAACCAATCAACTGTGAAATTAAACCACAAAGTAAATCTTTGGTTTCCTTTCAGAACATGTGTCTTATGGGCAAGCTATTCTGCATGTTGCCCATGTGTTACATAAATGATTTTTATTGCCATGGATGTTTATTGCTTTGCACATGGGCTCCACTTCCTATAGAAGCAAGCAGTTGGACAGTATGAATACACTGTTGATGCTTGCCAAACAGATGTGTGCGGTAACATGGGATTTGCTAAATCCTTTCAGACAGTTTTACCCTTTTTCTATTCAATCTTTATGGTATATTATACCTTAAAAACTCTGGTGCCAATTTGTATGACAACCAGAAAACAGACAAGCAAAGTGGCTGAAATGAATTTTAGCTGAGTTGAGAAAAGTATAGTCATAAATGCTTACTAGTCATTAATATTTATAAGTACCCATCAAAGCAGTATGTCCATGAATTCTGAAGTTAAAGGTTTCTTTTACATATTGTCATCTAATTACTCTGGTGAATGAACCTGTCAACTGTACAAAGGCTAAAAGAATCAGCAGACCCAAGTATCTTCAGGCTTTCCTTTGTTCGAGTTATCTTACTCTCAGTGTGTGTAGGTGTGTGTGTTTAGGTTGTCATCTCACATGCATAACCTACTTAATTCTTCCACATACCAGGACAACTCAGGAAAAGTGGATGACTCGAGGGCATTGGATTGAGGGCAGTTGGTAGGTGGACCTATACAAAAGGAGGGACGGAAAGAAAGGCAGGGAATGATTTACTCACCCATGTTCTGTTCCGCTATCCAAACTGAGTACGCAACGTGATAATAATAATAATAAATAATAAAAGACAAATGGTAAGCTATGCATAAAAAAGTGAAGCCACAACACAGGGGCAGGCTTACAACATACATGAGGACATGTGACAATCACCAGAAACAGGTGGACAAAAACTGCAACTAAATACATACAGACTAACAAGACAACAAGCCAAGGCAGCAACCTGAGCTAGACTCGAGGAGCAAGGCTGCACAAAAACAAATGGAGGCAATGACTCCAATTACAGACAGGGAAACGGGGGACAGGAAAATACAATTACTATTACTAATACTATAGTATCAATACGCTGAACCAGGGGCGCTGGAAGTAACTCATAGCAGGGGGAGGTGAGGATCTTTTTTTTTTTTTTTTTTTTTTTTAAGTTTAGTTTTTCACATCCAAAAACAGCCATTTTGGTTGAAATTTGTTGTGCTCGCGCGTTTTCTCCATACAAGGCGTGCACAATGGGAGTACACATGCATACTGAATAGTTTACGTACTACTACTAGGCTACTACAAAGACAGCGTTCTGTTTCACCTACAGTGTGTGTTGGAGTTTTTGTATTGGAAATAAAAGTGCCCTAAATTGTAATGCAAATCCCTGCAGCTAGACGGAACAATGGCAAAGGAACACATTTGAAAACTAAAAGGTCACAGGTCAATTGCACATGAATAACCAACAGCGCTCTGAATGGCAGAAGGTCAACAGCAACAACAAATAATAATATGGCAACAATGCAATCATGTGTTACCTATTTGAAGACACCAAAGATAGATTTCTTTTTCTGATCTTTTTTTCTGTTAAAGAAAAATATGTTTTTGCGCCATGTTAAAGCCTCCGCTATCAACAGTTAACTTTTTCGTTCCAATAGCACCTTATTCAACGTGACCCGGTAGCAAGCAAGGTGTCAGGTGGTACCCATGTTATGAAAAAAAAAAAAAAAAAAACTTTTTCAGCATATATATTTAATTGCCAAAGTAAAATACGCTATTGTTTCAATGTGTTTTATTTATTTATTTTTATTTTTAATAAAACTAATCTACCAAAACTTTTTTTCTTCCCAACACCAGGGGACACCAGCACCCCACTTCCCGCGCCACTGCCAGGAATGCCTGGCAGAGTTCCCTATAAGAAGGAGGTTTGACTGTTACCTTGCATAATTTTGGCCATGTCCCTGAAAGGTGGGGAACATTGCATCCATGCATTTTATTTTACCAAGCTGCTGATTTGAACCTGACAAGCAGTGCGCACATCTGTGCATGTGGCACATGCAGCAGAAACATCAAGGTTACATGAGGGGGTCTGGCACATTTTGTTTGTTTAATAACTGAAGGGTCAGCAGCTCCAGTTCTATCAATGTCTGCTATCGAAGTATCCTTGGGAAAGACACTGAACCCTAAATTGCTTTCGGTGGTTCTGGCAGCACTCTTGTATGGCAGCAGCTGCCCAATGCTTATGAAAGTGTGCAAGAATGGTGAATGTAATCCTCTATAAAGCGCTTTGAGTACTTCAATGTGATAGATGATGAGCTACAGAATAAAAGTCCACTCATTTCCCTGGAGCAGGGGTCCCCATCTGCCGGGCCGCGGACCGCTTAACACACCAATATCCCTGTGTACTCTAGATATAATACTACAGGATTGATTAGAATATCGTCATAGAAAACCATTGATTGGACTGTTAGCAGTACATCTTGTTTGTGTATATAATATATCTATGTGTGCTTGTCCTTGATAATAATGTATTACTAGCACATTTGTTCCCGGAAATAATTAGCCCCCACACGAGCGAAGATGACTGGAAAGCAGATGTCTTTCGAGATGTTTTTACGGCGAAAAGGGCACCTGACGAGCCTACAACCTCGAAGACCCACGAACTGCGAAGGAGTGGATTCGTGACCCATTTGTGAATAAACCGAGTGATTTGAGCATGTCTGTGCAACAGGAGGATCAACTTGTAGAGATCGCAAATGACGGCGACCTTATTAAACGTACATTTGAGACAACAACTCTACCGAGGTTCTGGATTAAAGTCATTCCGGAATATCCTGACATCGCTACGAGAGCATTGAAAATCTTGCTACAATTTCCAACACCGTATCTTTGTGAAGCGGGCTTCTTAATTAATGCTTAACGAAAAGGTGAAGCCGTTAATGGTGAGAGCGGTGTGCAGTTGTTGTGTGCAGCTAACATGGCAGGATGTATCCGTGGAGAACTTTTCTTCAAGTTCTTCCATGATCAAATGTAAGTTAATATTCCTTTCTTTCAAGAAAGTTTGTAGTGTTCACTTTGGAATCGCTGCATTTGTGCATTTTGCAGCTATGTTTACCGTTACTCGCATGCGCAGAACCGCATCGTTGCAATTTTTGATGGGTTACAAAATTTGTCAGAACACCGGTCCGTGGTGCAAAAATAGGTTGGGGACCCCTGCCCTAGAGACCATAAATATACAACTAGTAGATGCACCCACTTGTGCTACTTTTTGACTAACTGCTTTCTTGTAAGACAGAACTGGGTAAGCAGTATTCAAAATCAATAAGCAAGAGTGATTGACTGGATTTGAGTGGCAATGGACACTATCCTCATACCCATCAGTCTTAACTGCCTTAATTAAGTTTTTGAGACAAACTGTAGTCCTGTACGCATGATATAGCATTTCAAATATGACTTTATCACCAATCATAATTTACGCAAAGTGATCATGAATGTGCTCTGCAGTTGACTGACAGGCTTTAGTGGCTTAATACATTATATATTGCTCACAACTTTCTGCTTTACAAGAAATCCATCTTGCTGCCCAAACTGGGGTTTTCAAATTATGAAAATTGTTTAGAGTGAGGGTGTGCTTGTGCTTGTGTGTGTGCATGTGCAAGAACGTGCGCGCACCTATGTATGTACGGTGTTTCCTCTTGGGTTTTCTTTATTAATAAATTAATAATTTATTCATAAATTAATAAATTCAAATATTTTAAATTATTTTAAATGTATCTTTTAACATACTCTATAGTACTGTACATTAAAAAAGAAATTATTTAATTTAAAATATATTATTAATAATATTTTATTATTTTATTCTTTTTTTTTTTTTTAAATTGAACAGAAAAATTCAAACCATGTACTACACAAAAAACACGAATTAAGGGGAACAATAACTTTAAAAACAATCACTCTAATCAGTTAAGTTCAGCCAGGAATCGGGAAAAAGCTGGTGATACCTGACTACCTTCATCTCATCTTTTACTTCTGAAATATTTCAATAGGCTAATAAAAAAAATGTAGTCCGGAGTAACATAATATTGTGTGCTGTTATTAACATTAACCTCAATCGTTAACTCAGATTCGCGACATAGAAAAACGTTAGCGGGCCATCAGTAATTGTAAAAATCTTTAACATTAACAGCGTAAAAATCAGACATGCGTAGCATTTATACTTGAGCTTCTTGCACCCACAGTTAGCCTTTTTTCTCCTAGACAAGGGGTGGGAAAACCGGTCCTCGAGGGCCTCAGTGGGTCCTGGTCTTTGTTCCAGCACAGTTTACCCAATGAAGTTTCTAGCATAAACAAGAAGCACCTGACTGCAGTCAACTGATTGCACTTGTAAAACGCCAGATTGGTGAAAAGATGTCCTCTCAATGGGTTGGAACAGAAACCCCTCACTCTCTGCAGCCCTTTGTGGAATTAATTGCCCACCCTAGCTCTAGACTATGTTTTGTCAGAGACAAAACATAGGCAAAACATAGAGACGTCCTCTGACGCAAGATTGCCGCCAGGTACTTATTATTCTGCCTTTAGACATCTAGCCTACTGTACTTTATCTATGAGGCGCACCACATTGTACTCACATGGTACAGTATGACGGTTGTGTAGCAAATGTAAATTAAACGGTTTTAAGATTCTCTAACTAAATTTTAATTTTAAGTTTTGACAATGGTCAAACTACGTTTTTTGGGCATGGGAAATGTCATGTGTGACATTGGGCATCGAACATACTCGACGCGTGAGAGTTGAGAACTTTGTCCCAAACCATGTAAGAGAATATAGGCTCAAACAAAGCTGAGAACAGAGAACAGTCGGCTGCACTGATTGATGAGCGAATATTAAAAGTCACCTGCCTTTTACCATTGTGAGACTATTCCATCAAACCAAGGCCAGCGTGCTTGGCTGACATCGGTGTGCATGAAGATGGCCTGTCAAAAATGTCTCTGTTCCTGTTTGAAGTGACACAGCCTGTCTGCTTTTCTTTGTGTATCAAGATACTTTCCATCTGGCCTCTTGCACACTGCAACAACCGTACTGGGTTTTCATCAATCTGAAAACTGAACCATTCAACCATATTCAGAGGTGAGTAGTAAGGCGTTACATTTACTCCTATACATTTACTTGAGTAACTTTTTAAGAAAAATGTACGTCTTAGAGGTTGCGCTAGACATTTTCGTTAAAAATTTTTTCATAAAATGATAATGATGACATATTCAATAGTATTTAGTTTTCATTCATTTTTAATTAATATTGTAACGCTTGCTTGGAGGCGAAAAATTAGACACTGAAGTCGTGGTATTTTTCTCCCTTTTTACTCTGCTTACCGCCAACAACTCCGCCCCCAAAGAAAAGGAGGCAACGATATAGACCCCAATCACCAACGTCACACAATGATCTTAATTGTGGTTGCCAGCCCAAAATCTTCTAAAAATATATTAAATGCATCTTACCAGATATAAAAAGACTACTACATAGTCTGTGGTGATCGTTTGGTGCCCAGATTTCTTGTCGAATTACAGCAGTCCATCTCGCTCTCATCTTCGCGTCTCTCAGAATACGGTAGAACTTCAAGTCTCTCCGTCTATCTTCTCTGTTACAGCAACCAACCGCCACACACGCCTTCACCATTTTGATTATTAATATTAACGAGCAGAAAAACACGCCGTAATAGGAGGCATGTACGTAGCGGTAATGTATAAACATGACGGGCTGACACACAATATGGCGGCTCCGGTCAGGGGGGCGGAGTTGTGACGTCATGTGATTGGGGTCTATACACAGGCGGCAATCTTGTCCATCAATTGGATGACGCGCTGGCACACCGGGTGCACCAATAAGAACCTCGCGTTGATGTGTCAATCACGGTGCCGCCGCCAGACCCCGGTTACGCTACAATATTCTGACAGAATAGCCAACGACGTCATGCATTAAGAGAGACAATAGCTAATTAATATGCTAACTCGCCACCCTGTGGTCTGGGGTGTGAATTGCAACCTGTCAAAATGACTGACGGACTTCAGTTTTTTCCGTCACCGTTTTAAAAAACCGGTCAACGACGGAAAATTTCCGGTTAACGCGACCCCTGGTCTTAGAGTAATTTTACCACACAATGCTTTTACTTGAGTAAATTTGTGCAGAAGAAACATTACTATTACTTCGCTACTTTGGGCTACACTAGGGTCGTTACATTTTTCCTCTTTATTCTACAGTATGTATTGACTTTATTTTTGCCAGAGATGCCGACAGTAGCGCTACTAGTTCACCAATGAGATGTCACATCAATAACTCCACTAGAGGCCACTCATGCTCTTTAGACGGGTAATGGCTCATAGTGTTCTGGTCTAAATTTGATTATTATTTTTTATTTTTTTATATTATTATGTTTTTATTATTTTTTTAAATTATTATTATTATCTTTTTGGCATTAAATGGTCATGTAGTAGGCTCAGCAACTCAGCAGGGATTCCTAACCATCAGGCCGGGGAACGGTACCAGTCCATGGCGCATTTGCTACCAGATCGCAGAGAAATAATAAATAATTTGTTAATGACCGCAATCTGGCCTGTGCCTCTTGATTAATCCGAGTAGAGATTTGCGTACATCGTCCTCTAGTGGCTGGCCGCCATCATTGGGGTGTTTGCACACCTAAAGCAGCCCACCGTCAGTCAATGTAAAGAGTAACGTTAGCTGCTGTTCGCTGTGTGCTGCAGGCGGCGATGTCTTTGGACAGCTTTTTTTTTTTTTTTTTACTGGGAAAGCCCCCATGCTGAGCCAGAAGAGGATCCTACAACCAAGTTCATTCTGCATAATATGTGGCTAAAAGCTAGTAAACGAGGCAACAAAAGCAAATGCAATTAGAGTATCATACCTCGTGGCGAACCGTATTGCTAAAGCCAAGAAAACTTTTGCAATTGGAGAAGAACTCATTATGCCTGCGACCAAGGATATTTGCTGTCAAGTTTTTGGACAGGTCGCTGTTAAAAAAGGTTGAGTCAGCATATGGTGAGTTACATTTTCCTTGCACTTGATGTCCGTTTTTAGCCCTGGAGTGTTATTTTATATTTATTGTCATTTTCTGCCACACATTGACGGTCAGTGAAAAAAAGACCCATATCACACCAGTCTGTGGTGCTAAAAAGGTTGGGGACCACTGGGTTATAGTAAAGTTTAATAATAATAACAGTTCATATAGATGAAGTTGTGCTGAGATATAAAGAAATATAGCATTATTTTTAAAAAGAAAATCTTAGAAAGCAGCAAGCTGTTACTCACAATGTTACTCATTACTTGAGTATTCTTTTCAACGAATACTTTTTTTACCTGTACTTGTGCAAATTTTGGGTGACTACTTTTACTTGAGTAATATTATTTAGAAGTAATGTTACTCTTGAGTAAAATTTTTGGCTACTCTACCCACCTCTGACCATATTTCACTTTCAGGAGTTTGTGTTGATGGCTTGCTTAAAAAAATGGTGTTCAATAATTGAAAGCTTGTCAAGCAAGCATGGCATACATTTTTATGTCATTCTCAAATAATTGAAAAAAGGACTTAAGGGTAATATGGACAAATGCAAAGTCTTAATTGGTTCTGTTTATGAATAAGATGAAAAACAAATGTCATACTACACGGTAGGTACTGAAGTGCAATTGAATAATTTTGAACACAACTATATATACAGTACAGGCCAAAAGTTTGGACACAACTGTTTCATCCATTTTCATTATTATAATGACTATTTACATTGTTGCCTTAACTGAAGCTATCAAAACTATTAAATTAACTCATGGAATTTTGTATTTTTCAAAAATAAAGAATAAAAATGAAATAAAATAAAGAGCTGAAAACATGTTTTATATTCCACTTTATAGAGTCACCCTTAGCTCTGAATAATTTTTTTGTACATTCTTGGCATTCTCTTGATAAACTGTGCATTTAAAGGGTCAACTGGTGGAATTTCTCGTTTTATCAATGGGGTTGAGACAATCTTTTCTATTGCACTGAATGAAATGTGTCCAAGGACTGTATGTATATATACAATATACGCCTTCAACCCCCACCCCCACAAATGTTCTGAATGGGTTCAAGACATAAGAAAGGGTATAAACATATATAGACCCTAATGTCCTACACAGGATGTATTGGGTGCCCAATAGAGCTGGATTTGAGATGGAAAGGCCCCCGCTGCTTGCAATTTAATGACAAACATTTTTTGCTCCTCCTGCCACACGGTAAGTTCCCAAATACTCGCAAATGAGCAGTGAAAGCTGTTTTAGGTTTCATCAGTTTGCTTAGGGGTCTCGGATTTTCCAAATGCTACTCCACCATTTTTCATAAATGATTTGCAGACTTTATTGAACTGTTGTCATGAAAGGCCAGTGAAGTTATCTATTCACACTCCAAGGAGGCTCAATGTAGTGAAATGTACTCATATTTAATTAATTGAATACATCATTTACTGTGCATGATGTAGGAGGTTATGAAACTTGAAGTACCACTATGTGTCCCCGATGGTCTGTTTGGCTCTTTGCCTAAATCTGCCCAACTGTTTTGAACAATCGTTTTACAGCACCGAGCAGAGCAACACATTAACCTTTGCTCCTCGTGGGCTGCTGATGCTGTAGTGCATTTAATTGTCTCAATTTTTCTCTTCCTAACTAAGAAACATTGATTTTATCTTTCCAACAGGGTTTTGGGTTGTTAATACGTGGTGCTCCATGTCACACTGTAAACCAAAAATTACACATACACACAAAATGCTTTTCTATTTTTTTTTTTTTTTTTTTTTTATGCAAGTAATAATGACAACCATGGAGACCAAGCAAGACTGTATGGCGTAAACCATCAAAATAATGATGTAGAGCATAGCTATCAAGTCTCCCGTTTTGGCCGAGAAAGAAGCGATTGTACCTATTTTTCCCGCCGTCTTCCCTTATTACTAGTTTCCTATAATTCTCCCGGAATTTAAAAAAAAAAAAAAAACATTCCTTTGCATCTGCTCCTAACTGAGCAATGAACAATGTGTCACCGGCACCACCTTGGGCCACTATTCTTTTCAGACCTGCAAGTGAGTAATATTTTTAAAGTGTGCTTCTTCTATAGTGCCTTTTGACCCCTAACCCATGTATGCGATTAAGTATGCACGAAATATTGAAATAGAATATTTATGATATTGTGAGATAATAATGGAAGTACTAAGTTAGCATTGTATGATAAGCAATAAACATGTGGGTCACTAAGGATTCAATGGCAATACGATTATTGTTCAAGACAGAATATTGATATTATAGCGAGATATTAAGCTAGTTAAATGGTCGCCAATGCTGGATTTGGAAAACAAAAGAAGTACATATTATGTGGTTCAGAAGATATTTGTATGTATGTATGAATTTACAGTAGGGCTGTCAAATTTATCGCGTTAACGGGCGTTAATTAATTTTTTAAATTAATCACGTTAAAATATTTGACGCAATTAACGCATGCACTGAATGAGCCGCTCTCGCATTGCCTCAAACAGATTTCAATGATGCCGTTGCCGTGATGCTCGTGAGAACGAGTGTTTGACGGTGGTCAGAATCGCCGATGGCGGAAATTGGCTGCCTCGCTTCTGTCAGACTGCCCCAGGACAGCTGTGGCTAAAATGCTGAGTGAAAGCATTATGCAATGTAAAGCATCTTTGATTGTCCAATAAAAGCGCAATATATACTGTAAATTAGGGCTGTCAAACGATTAAAATTTTTAATCGAGTTAATTACAGCTTAAAAATTAATTAATCATAATTAATCGCAATTCAAACCATCTCTAAAATATGCCATATTTTCTGTAAATTATTGTTGGAATGGAAAGCTAAGACACAAGATGGATATATACATACAACATACTGTACATAAGTGCTGTATTTGTTTATTATAACAATAAATCCACAAATGGCATTATTAACATTCTTTCTGTTTAAGTGATCCACGGATAGTAAGACTTGTAGTTCATAAAAGATAAATGTTATAGTTACAAGTTATAGTAATTTTATATTGAAACCCCTCTTCATATTTTCGTTTTAATAAAATTTGTACAATTTTCAATCAAAAGTAGAGTTAATTTAATAATAAGAAGAATAAAAATAAGAATAAGAATTGAGTGATCAAACTCTGAGTAATGCCAGTTCACTTTGCATTGTTGTTTAGCTGTGTGAAAATAGGGCCTCATTACTACAGACTGAAGTGCTTTTCTTTTTGTGAACATATTTTTCTTTTTGAGAGATAGCAATATTATTTTTGTTGTGCTTTCACTAAATGATACTTCTGTTTGTTGTGAAGGAGTTGCAGAAGCTTATGCCAATAAACGGCGCAGCCCAAAGAAATCCTGTGTCCACTCGCCTTTATAACAGATACAGTGGGGAGAACAAGTATTTGATACACTGCCAATGGAAACTTGTTCTCCCCACTGTATATCTCTGTGCATATCTTACCCAAAATACAACAAGAGACATATAATTGCCACTAAAAGAAAGCAAACTTACCGAAATATGTGTGGAGCACAAAGCAACAGCATAAACGTCTCACAACTACTAATTCTCCCACTATTAGAAGGAATTACATTAGTATGGAACGGCGCTGCGCTGCCCCAAGCGGCCGGTGGCATTCTCTTCACTCTTAATGTCCCTAAACGGCGTCATTGAAATCTGTTTGAGGCAATGCGTGAGCGGCTCATTCAGTGCATGCATTAATTGCGTCAAATATTTTAACGTGATTAATTAAAAAAAAAAAATAACGCCCGTTAACGCAATAATTTTGACAGCCCTAATTATAAAGTGTGTATGCATGCAATGTTGTGATGCAGCATATTGTCAACATGTCAAGTAAGAGTATCTTTTACATAGTATAGGTAAGAGTCTTATACTATAAAAATAGTGTTAGGTTGGTTTTGGAATAAATGTGACCATATTGACAGAAATACATTGGAAATGAATGAGTTTACGCTCAAAATAAAACATTTAAAAAATTGTGTACTACAATTTTTTTAATCTATTTTTTTGTATTTTGTCACCATGTTATTATTTGACTTTGCCATTTTGCCAAAATATGGACAGTGTTGGATTTTCATTATTTACAAAATTCGTATTTTAATCTATTCCTACCTACCCCCCGACCCAAAAAAACTAAACTATAGCCCCTTCCATCTTGCGTCATTGCCGGGATTCTCCACATGTGTGAAAGCAATGACGCGAGTAAATCCTGCGTCACTTTACACGGGAATTTACAGGGATATGTTTGTAAAAGGGGCTTATAGTATTATTTAAATTTATGCTAGATATTAATGGGACATTTTGGACCTTACTGTAGTTATCTTTTAAGCTCTTAAATCAGGGGTATCCAACTCCAGTCCTCGTGAGCCCTGATCCAGCTTGTTTTCCATGTCTCCCTCGTCCAACACACTTGACTCAAATAATCAGGATCGTTATCAGGCTGCTGCTGAGCTGATCATTTGAATCAGGTGGTGATGTGGGAAAATATTATGTGATTGTTTTATTCCCATAGCTAGAAGGTATATTGTTTTATTGTCATAGCTAGAAGGTATTCACATGAAATAACTTGTTTTGAAGGGATTCACACGAGATAACTTGTTTTGCACCATGGTATTGTTTTGCTTACACGCCTGGGTCCCATAGACTCTCACGAGATAACTTGTTTGGTTTTGACTTTAACTGCTGGGAGCCTCGACTGGGGTGATTCTCATACCCTTATGGGGGGGGGGACTCTCATGATCTCGGGTGGTGCGTTTTCGTGGGAGCGAGGAGTGGCCGCCCGCGCTCTCACGTCAGACGCACCTATAAGAATCGAGAGATTCCTCTGCCTCCCTGAAGTCTGCTGGCGGATCTGGTACCCATCGCGCAGAGTGTCCCTTTTTTTTTTTTTGCCTTACTGGAGGTTTGCTGGCTTCCCACTCATTTTGTCACGAAAAGCGATTTGCATTTCTAAGGGACAACTTGGTTTAGCTGTAACGGTAACGCGGGGATCTGAGACTGACAAACTCAAATCTAGCGACCCGTTACTACTTGTTTGCATGTCTGAACTGTTTTGATTGTGCAGGTTTAACCTGTTGATGCTTGCTTTTGTGGGATTGTAATCAATAAATCTCATTTATTCATTTATTCTGCATTTTCTAATCAATAAAGATCGTCTATTGAGCAAAAGTGTTTACCTGTTGCTGACTCACCGCGAACCTAGAAATTTTGGAAAACATTAATGGCGTTGTCGGCTTGATTTGATGTATTACTCGATAAATTGAGCGGACATTTTAGTACGTGAGCATTGGTGGCGTCACGGACTTGTCGTATTACTTGATAGACGGATTTGGATAAATTTAATTAAGTAATACTGGAATTGTGTTTGATAAATTGATTTGAGTCACGAGCTTTGAAAACATTGGTGGCGTCACGGACTTGTCGTATTACTTGATAGACGGATTTGGATAAATTTAATTAAGTAATACTGGAATTGTGTTGTTTGATAAACTGATTTGAGTCACGGACTTGTCGTATTACTTGATAGACTGATTGGGATTTGTCTGTTCGATAAATTGAATTAAGTGATACTGGAATTGTGTTGTTTGATAAATTGACTTGAGTAATATTGGGGTTGTGTTGTTTGATAAATTTAATTGAGTAATACTAGCTGAGCCGTAACAGAACAGCGATGTTTAGGAAATTGCGGAAGTCCCACACCAGAGAATCTGAGGAGTCTGACGGGACTGTCTTGACTCCTGGTTGGAAAAAAGAGCCGTGGAAGGGAATTGCGTCGTGTTGGCGTGAATGCGGTGGTCGTCCCGAATCGTGGAGGGATTCGTAAGGAGACGGTACCACGCACGATGTTAAAAAGGTATTGTCGTCCGTAGTGGTTCGGGCTAAGGCGCTGCTGGTAGGGAGCCAGCGGCGCAGGTGGGTCTGGGCTGCAATGTAGTGAATATGAACGGAGAAATTAGAGGACGCTGAACGAAAGGCGTTACAATTGTGTATAGGAATTTCTGTGGATCTGTGTTGTCAGTTAGTTTGTCATTGAGCTCAAATTGTTTGTTTTCATGTTTGGTCTGGTGTGAGCCACTGGTAGAATGTACGGTGATTTTGCTGTGGATCTGTGTTGATAGTTGGTTGTCATTGAGCTAAAATTGTGTGTTTTTATGTTTGGTCTGTTGGAGGCCACTAGCAGAATGTGGTTGTTGTTGTGTGACTGATTATGGGGCTGCGTTGCGTCATGATTCTCTTTTTTTGCAAGGCTCGTGTGTGAATAGCTGACCGTTTATTGCGTGAATAGCTGACCGTTTATTGCGCGGAATCGGTGAAATGGGATGTTTTTCAACATGAGGGGCGCGGCCCTTCGGTGGCCCCTGTCTGCAGCATGGGGTCCTCGATGGTATCCGCTGGGTTTTTGCCCAAATTAATTATAAGGGGAGGTTGTAGTTGCAACTGGGAATATCCCAGCCTTTACCTTATATTATTTGGAATGACTGAGGGGGAATAACGTGTGTGTCGGCACCTGTCTGATCAGCAGGTGGCGGAATTCCAATTCCCGCCCAGAAACTATTGATAGTGTTGACAAATTATGTTAATATGAGCAGTGATAAAGCGATAAGTCACTTTGGTGTATCTGTAACATTTGAGGTGTGGTATTGGCAAATTAAGGGTTGATAATGATTATTCACTTTGATGCCTCTGTAACATTTGAGGTGTGGTATTGGCAAATTAAGGGTTAACCCTTTAAGGTCTGGGCCTATTTTGTCAGATTTTGCATGCCTTTGAAGTTGCCTTTATATTTCAAAGAAAGAATTGTTTACGATGGCCTAGTTTGGTCCCTTTTTTTGTGACACCTTGAACTTCATGTCCAAACTGTTGTTTCCTTCACTGACCAATTATAAATCATCGTTTTGGGCCCAAAAAGACCAAAAATTCCAAAATCATTTTGTCAAAATTTTTAATATTGAAGTCCAATTGACAACCAAACATGCGTAACGAACCGTTTTGAAACTTTGTAATATTTATTCAACATGTTAGGATGAACATTCAACCAAAAAAATTTAGAATAAATAGTCTTATATTTGACAATTCAACATAAACAACAGGTATAGCCATAGGCGTTTTTTGCCTTTATACATGCTCTAGTCAAAACAGGTTATATACAGCAGACCAAACAGTGAAGAACAGTGAAAAAATATATACCATCTAACACAAAAAGTGTTTACTCTTTATGAGTTTAGGTATTGCGGCCCATCACCTGATGAATTCTATGTACACACAATCAAGCTTCTTGAACACACATTTATATACACAAATTGAGAAGACTGATTGTGGGGGAAAAAAAAAAAAATATATATATATATATATATATATATATATATATATATATATATATATAACATTGGAAAAAAAAGTATTTTCAAAAATATTTACAATAAACAAGTTAAATTTTTTTCAGGCATGCCACTCTGAAAAGCAGTTTCGTCCTGGAATTAGACACAGGGCTACATCACACAGCCCACACTTCCATGGGGTGTCGGTCCTCTTTCCACCCTTCCATTTTCATTTCACTTTACTTTCATTGTCACTATAAATGTACATGGAAAAAAAGTCAGTATTTATGAAAATAATAAAGTAGAAATATATACAGCAACAAATAATAATGGAAATCTATATGTATGACAATAGAAAGAATACCATAGCTGAATATGTGCTACGTCCCTAATCTTCATATAGAAAGAAGAACACCACAAATTATAAATTCCTGCCTGGGATACACACAGTGCATGTACGACTTTGATCTGATATGCACATTTTATTATTATATACACAAACACACACTTATATTGCATCAAAATTAACTTTGTCTTGCAATATCAAAAGAAACTTTCAAAAGAAACTTTTTCAGCATAAAAAAAAAAAGTGAGTTGGCTTACCTCTGCTCGTCGATGGCGTCACCCACGTGTTCAAATCCGTCACTATCTTCACTCGAGGACTCTTCCGAAGAAGACGATGATGACGAATTTGGACCATCCTCTTCCTCAAGTTGATCAAAAAGCACATTTGCTTGCGCTAAATTTAGTTTTCCGTTCATTCTCAAAGTCACACAAAGTCCCTCGCTCGATCCAAAAGGCCGTCGCTCGCCACCTCGCTGCTCCCTCTCGTTCGGTGGAACCTCGCACGGCAGTTATATTTATAAGAAAAAACGCATTTTGTGCTTCCACTGTGACTTCGAAAGGATTCGTTTGATTTGTGTTTTTTTCATGGAGCTTCCGTTTTGAAAAAGGACAAGAAATGATGGAAATATAGACATAAACAAATGATCCATGCAGCGTTTTAATGTTTCTTTGAGAGGACAATAAAACTATAAAACTTAAATGACAATATCTCACGTTTTAGTTGGTCGATTGACTTCAAATAATAACGAGAGTAAACCACAGGGTCCGCACTTTAAAACGAGACCAACCAACGGCATGTGGGTGACGTAATTAAAACGTGAGGGCGCTTCAAAGACGACGTGCGCTGAGGACGCGCCGGCGCGTCCTTCGACTCTCAAGGGTTAATAATGATGATTCACTTTGACGCATCTGTAACAGTTGAGGTGTGGTATTGGCAAGTTAAGGGTTAATAATATACACTCACTGTCATGAGTTGTTTTATTGAAGATTTGAATATGAAATCTTGTCTTGAGGAATTGAGGATCACATGCTGATGGAATTTGGCCACCTTTGTTCGGCTGGGATCCAACTAGTTAACAAACGAGTCTAGGTTTTGTTGTTACAGGGATTAGTAGTCAATTTTGTAATGAGTAATTACGGCAAAATTTATAATCTATGTAATTACGGTAAATTGCAGAAGCAAATGTTGGCACTTCGCCAAGTGGAAATAATTGTAGCGATAACTGTAATAATTTGGGGTTTTAGAGATGAGTCCATTATTCTTGACTTTGTGATGTTAGAGAAAAGGTGATTCTTTTTTCCTTTGCGCCACCAAAGGGGACATTTAGCAAGGCAATGTGTGACCTTGGGAGCTTAGCAGTGGCTGACACAAAAAGGGAGTAAATACGATAAGGCATGAGGCCGAAACCCAATGTAATAAGTGCAAAGGCATGAGTAAAATCTCACAACAAGAGAACGGCCCCCCGCGGCCTGCCGAAATGATAGCACAGGGGGAAGACCGAGTGGTTGCTGTGTTATATTCTGGGGAAACCAAATGGGTGAATATTCCGATACAAAATGTTAACTGCGGGAAAACTAATACAAAAAATGTGTCTGGTCCGAAGCGTTTGAATTTGTTGTTTTTTTTCTCCTCAGCCTGGTGATTGATGGTGCGATGTGGAGGCGTTTGATTGGAACGCCCGCTGGGTGGTCGCAGTGCCACTATGTTCCTCCGCGTCGTTTGTGGTCTCGGATCATAGGCCATCATCCTTTGTGCCCTTTCTGCATGATGGCTGCAGGAACGTCAACTCTTCGGGGGGTCCAGCACAGCTCACCACGCTATATGCCGTATCGAGGAGGATGGGTCGGGATATGTGCCAGCGATGTGTGCCAAGGGGGGGCCGCCCTTGCTTCTCATTGACCAGCCATATCGTGGGAAATGGGCGGTGCTGCGCTGACACGGCTAGCCAGATGTGCTATCCTGGCTTCCTCTTGATGCACGGGGCATCATGCGGGTTCTGGACCCCTCTCTTGACACCTTTGCCCCCTCTCTTGGACCCCTCTCTTGACCCCTTTGCCCCCTCTTTTGCCCCTTTTCCACCATGCACCTCACGGACACGTCGTGCATGGTACGACACCCTTTTGGGTGGAACTGGGACCATGTTAGGCATCTCTAACACAATTCACGGAGAAGTCACAAGGATTTTGTTGTCCAATGCCGGATGAGACATTGCGCACGGTCTTTCGACCGTAGGACTGTGGTTACCCACATCTGTCGTGCCTCATGAAGAGGCAGCGTCCCTGTCCCTGGAACAATTCGCGTGGGACAAAATAACGTGGACTGAAACTCAAGAAGTATGTTTCTAATGCATTGAATATGACTGCATGTAATTTACAGGTTTTAGATATGAAACTGCAGAAAGAAAGGTTCTTGAAAGTGTATCCTGAACGAACGATAGGTAACAAGACTGCATGTCAAGGAATGTGGTTACAGATGAAGGTAACTAAACCTTATATGGTTTGTAGGTATCATGTTTTGCCTGTAATTACAATTAATGCTTACTATTTTGTGAGACCTCAAGGGGAGTGGTTTAGCTCACAAACCAATCTTACTTATGACTTAAGCGGATGCGACACATCGGACAAAGGTATCGCATGTATGAAACAAGTAATGTATCATGAAGCATGTTTTAACGCGACACAGGCATTATGTGACGAAATCACACCCACAGTTGCCTAGAACACCGTTTTCGGGTTGTCTGGATAATGTGAACTTTCTCACCTGGGATAATCAGACCTACAAGTTGAACACATGTCTGACGTTTCCAAACTCAAAGTGTCCACATTGATAGCTTAAAATGAGGTGGTACATGCAGCCAGAGTGTTTAAGCAGGGAACTGCTCATCATTGGTGGGATATATTTACTGGTATGTCTACAATAGCAAGACAATATTTCGTACCTCCGATGTTTATATTAATCATTATATTGAGTGTACTCACTGCTATGAATGTATGTGTCTTTTGCTATACGATGTATAATCTAGCATATCAATGAGAATTCTGGTTCATACAAGAAATTCCTGGTATGGTCGATATGTGTGTGAACAATATGTTGAGAGATTAATTAATTAAGGGAAAAATACTATGTGACCCGAAATAAATTAGCACATTATGCCTTATGTTAAATTCAATCCGGGTCAAAGGGCGGAGTGATGTGGGAAAATATTACGTGATTGTTTTATTCCCATAGCTAGAAGGTATATTGTTTTATTCCCATAGCTAGAAGGTATTCACATGAAATAACTTGTTTTGAAGGGATTCACACGAGATAACTTGTTTTGCACCATGGTATTGTTTTGCTTACACGCCTGGGTCCCATAGACTCTCACGAGATAACTTGTTTGGTTTTGACTTTAACCGCTGGGAGCCTCGACTGGGGTGATTCTCATACCCTTACGGGGGGGGGGGACTCTCACGATCTCGGGTGGTGCGTTTTCGTGGGAGCGAGGAGTGGCCGCCCGCTCTCACGTCAAATGCACCTATAAGAATCGAGAGATTCCTCTGCCTCCCTGAAGTCTGCTGGCGGATCTGGTACCCATCCCGCAGAGTGTCCCTTTTTTTTTCCCACTGTACTGGAGTGTTGCTGGCTTCCCACTCATTTTGTCACAGTACGCGATTTGCATTTCTAAGGGACAACTTGGTTGAGCTGTAACAGTAACGCAGGGATCTGAGACTGACAAACTCAAATCTAGTGACCCGTTACTACTTGTTTGCATGTCTGAACTGTTTTGATTGTGCAGGTTTAACCTGTTGATGCTTGCTTTTGTGGGATTGTAATCAATAAATCTCATTTATTCATTATTCTGCATTTACCAATGAATAAACATCGTCTATTGAGCAAAAGTGTTTGCCTGTTGCTGACTCACCGCGAACCTAGAAATTTCGGAAAACAGGTGGGTAAAGGAGGGAGACATGGAAAACATGCTGGATCGGGGCTCTCGCGGACCGCACTTAGATACCCAGGGTCCCCCCAGGATTGATACATTTAAATTCAAGACTTTTAAGACCTTTTTTAATGCCATTTCAACTGAAAATTAATACTTTTCTCACACCCATTATTTAGATCATATTGAATCATATTAAATAAAGCACTGAACATCAAATTTAACCTCAATTACTAAGTGTGTTTGACAAAAGAATGCACATACTGTATATTGAAGATACAATTAAAACACATTTAAAGTAACATTATAAAGTCAGTCAGAATTTTTTTAAACATACACAGGCACACAATAATTATGGACAAAAAGAGGAAGAGGACAGGACTCAAACCAGCCATCTTCTGTAAAAGGCTAGCCGCTAGTGCACCTGCCAAGACCCCAGTGAACATGGCTAACGCTCGAGTTAAAAGGGCGAAATTCACATTCATTCGAAAGGCAAACCGAAATGTTTAAGCAGGTCCACTGGCTTCGCATGACCCATAAACTGCAACCTAAAGTATCTGTAACTTAAGCCCCTATCACATAATGTACAGCAAAACAACGGGAATATCGTGGGACTTAACAGTGCAGCAGTTGTGTGTGAAAACAATTTCCTGTGTCGACTGACATGGGAAGCTGTGTGCGTGAAAGCAGGGGTCACAGCAGATGGCTGATGACTTAAATATCATAGCGGCGGCCGATGTAACTTCCTCCCTCTTCGCAGTAAGAGGAAAAGCGGTAAACAAACATCGCAATTATAAACATAGCAAGCTGGAAACAGCTAAATTAAACTGAAAACATGACCAAAATTAAAATGTCAATTCTTACGTTGGGCCGGGCCAGGGTTCTTTCTCGCTAACTTTTTGAAATAACCATATATTAACGATACATGAATGATAAACTAAGGAATACTTGTTATAAAATAAATAATTTGGATAAAAAAAAGAAGGCACTGTATGGTCATTGCAAAGCCAGATTGTGCCTATACGCCCTTTTTAATCTTCCCCTCTGCGAGTCCGCAAAACCGCATCTGTTTATTTATATTTAACAAACTTTTCCAGCGTTATTTCGTTATGTAAATAAATTTATAATGATCATAAAAATATGTAGTCTATTTAAACATTAAGAAAATGTGCGTTTTTTTTTTCTGCCAACTGAGAATTCGTTATAAAAGACAGGCTTTTATGCAGACATCGTCACAAATGTTATCGCACAAAACGCGGGTCGGGCTTTAATACCCGCGGACCAGTTCGGGTCGGACTGGACTTTTTAGGCCCGATTTTATCTCTATCTTAAAGTCTTGATGAGCTTAAATTGGCTGCAGTTACGAAGTCGGGAATGCTCCCTCCGGAAAAAAAATACGATTTGAGCAACATTATGTTTAGCAAACTTTTCCAGTGTTATTTCATTGTGTAAATGAATTTATAATGGTCATAAAAATATGTAGACTATTGAAACATTAAGAAAATGTGCGTTTTTTTCTGCCAACTGAAAATTCGTTACAAAAGACAGTTAAGACATTGGGAACGCCCCCTCTGGAACAAAACGCAATATGACCAACATTGTGACAGCCGATGCCGACCAAAATTGACGTAATATCCAAAACAGATCACCAATGGACTCATTTGAAGTATATGAATGGTGGTCTGTTTTGGTGTTCAGAATCCACAATACTTCTGCCTGCAGGGTTTTTGTTCCACAGACAAACGGACGCATTCCCGATGCAGAGGTGGATGGATTCTCCGTTTTGCCGGTTGTGGTGGTTTGGCACGCACGAGTTGCATTTCGATATGTAGTGCAGTGCATCGTAAAAATTCTATGCGTCATCTTCGTTATGGATTAAAAAAAAAAAAAAAAAAAAAAAAAAAAAACTTCATCACGGATATAATTTAGGTTGCACTGAGATGTTCTTGAAAATTAAGACCACGGTCACCACAGTGAAAAAATTCCAGACTTACAACAGCTAATTTAATACTTTTAATACCTTTAATAATGGAAAACTAAATTCAATGCTTTTTTTAATACTTTTAATAACCCGCAGGTACCTTGATACCCCTGTCTTAAACCTAAGGTTTTCACTTCAAAATAAATATATGCATTGTTTTTATATAACTTTTGCTGCTATTTAATTTAAATATTTTTTTTTTGTCAGAAATGTTTACATCTTACTACCTAGAGGCAACCACATTTTGTGTAGGCGAGAGAAGGACAGCGTAAGCGTGGAAGCTGTGTAGACTTGCAGCCTGTTTGCTGACCATCTTGAGCTTTAGACAGGGTGAGTTCAAAAATGATACTTTTTATTTTCTTCTTTCCCTTTCGGATTTTCCCTTCAGGGGTCGCCCCAGCAAATCACTTGCCTCCCTCTAACCCTGTCCTCTGCATCCTCTGCTCTCACACCAACTACCTTCATATACTCCTTAACTACATCCATAAACCTCCACTTTGGTCTTCCTGTAGACCTCCTGCCTGACATTTGGAAACACGTGCCATTATTCTCACTATAATAACTATATATATATATATATATATATATATGTATATATATATATATATATATATATATAGCGTTGTTAGCACTTCTGCTTGCAGTTCTGAGATCAAAGGTTCAAGGCCTAGTGTTTAAATTGAATTTTTTGGTACAATCTATAACACTTGTATTTTATTTTTTATATCTCTATTTTATATACTTTTAATTTTTCCGTTTCTATAAATACTTTAATTAAATATATCGTTTTCATTGATTTAACATTACTTATGAAATAAAATTACATAACAAATTTGATGAAATGACTAAACTTACCAAAATGCTTGTCTTACAAAACATTTATTGATATAGTTGATTGGTTCAATTTAGGGGATTTGCGCCAGTCAATCGACCTCAGAGTGCCACATTTGTGGTTAAAACGCCAAAGTTAAGTTTTGCCTGATAATGTGGATTTCTCCCTGATCCTCTGTATCCTTCAGCACGGAAATGGTGACCTTCGGGCGGGCACGTGAGGAGTCCAAACTGCCTGGTCGCTTCAAAGGTTCTCATGGTGCTCGAAAATATTCACTCTTTCATTCCACACATTCATTCACAATTCATCTGCACGTTGGAGCTCAACAAATGACAATAAATGCTAGAATCCACCTCAGAGTGCCATATTTTGTGCTAGAAAGCCCAATTTACGCTTCTCTTGACACGGGGATTTAACTCCCAATCTCCATTTTTGCTGCATATAGTGTGTCTTGGGTGGCACGAGACCTGCCCATGGTGCCAGGAGGTTCATCGCTGTAGTTGAATCCAAACAAGCTTTAAAACGACCATAATGGATCACGCCAAATTGCCAGGCGGGTTCATGCGCGTCATATTGCCTGAATGTGCCCCATTTTGTCCATTAATATAAAAAAAAATTCGTCTGAAAACCAATATTTCAATAAGGCTCAATGGCCCAACTCTGGTGGCCACGGGGGTACGCGCATTGTCTTGAGGTCCAAATATAAATGTATAGTGTATGTGTATTATATTACATTAGTATTATACACACATATATAGTGGTACCTCTACACTGACAACACCATCTTACTTAGCACCTCCTACAGCCAGCAGAGGGACGCTCTGTGTATATACTGCGAAGAGGCAGAAAAGCTCGGTTTCCATGTGAGCTTGACCAAGACCAAGTTCATGCATGTCGGTGAGGGACCTGATCCACCCCCCATCCTGCTTGGCGATGACACTGTAGAGCCTGTGAAGAGCTTTGTTTATCTGGGGTCCACTGTGACCGATAACGGGGATCTTAAATCAGAGATTCTCTGCAGGACAGCCCTAGCAACCTCTGCTCTGCAGTCTCTCTGGAAACCACTCTAGCGGCACCAAGCCATCTCACCGAAGACTAAGCTCCGTATCTTCTCTATTCTTCTCTACGGCTCCGAAACACGGCCCTTAAACAAGACACTGGCCGCAAGAATAGTCGGCTTTGACAGCAGGGCTCTTGGAACCATTGAGAACATCAGGTGGCCCCAGCAAATCTCCAACGAAACCCTGCGAGCCCGGGCAAATCAACCCAAAGCCTCCCGCCAGGCTGCACAGCGCCACATCTGCTGGCTCGGCCATGTTCTTCGTCTTCCCCCTGACCACCTGACAAGAGCCATCCTGAAGTTTGACCCAAATGCTGCAGGCTGGAGAACACCACGAGGAAAACCCCACACTCGATGGCTTGACACCATCGCGGACAACCTCCAACAACACGGCTGGAGGCGACCACGTGTTTTCCGAAATTTCAAGGTTCGCAGTGAGTCAGTAAAAGGCACACTTTTGCGAAATATACAATGTTTATTGATTAGAAATTGCAAAGAAATGAGGTTTATTGATTACAATCCCACAAAGGCAAGCAAAAAACAAGCATAATACAGAATAACCACAGCGCTAGATCCAGATTGTCACTTGTCACATCTAAAATCCCCACGCTACATTTAAAACACACAAGCACAAAAAACAATAGCGCTAGATATAGTTTGTCAATCCTAAAATCCCCGTGCTACAACACAACGAGATGTTCCTTAGCCATGAAAGAAGCTCCTACCTGTTGACAAATGGATGGAGAGCCAGCGCCCCAGGTCCGAGTATCCAAGGAACAATACCGAGCGATCTCGTAAGTTAAATCCACGGTTGACTCTGCGGGGTGGAGAATGCTTCTGGTATTTTATAACAGTACATCTCGGGGGCTCACAGGTGGCCAGCCTCTAAGCCCAGGAGACGGACCATTCTGCCCATACATGGTATTCTTAACATGTTTTGCTCAACCTCTTAAGAAGATGAGCCTCGTGTCCAAAAATGATTGGTCTACTCGTTGTACAGTCCCGGCAGCAGATGGTTTATATCAGCTATCATAGTTACCATAGTTACTGGCTACACGGCGCCAAAGTGGCGAGCATAACCTGATAAGAAGTTGTACAGTCAGTTCAAAAGAATTTATACACATCAAAAGCAGTAATACACAGTCAGTAACTCTTAAAGGCAGTTATTGTTATATGTGGATCCAGTTCGGGTCACAAGTGTTTTTCTCCCTTCAACGAGGAAAACACCACACTCGATGGCTTGACACCATCGCAGACAACCTCCAACAACACCTAGTTACCTTGAAAGATGCAAATCTGCTGGGACTAGACTGCCAGTACTGGAGGCACCTAGCTCACCTGGCCAGCTCTACGCAACGGGATGGGAAACCAGCCCCAATGCAAGAGATGATGATGATGATGATGGCCTCTACATACGAAGCTATTTGTTCCAGGACCTTGTTTGTGTCAGGAATGTGTGACGTCAGATATTCTCAGGGGTTTTTGGAGAGTATCGCGAGAGGTTACAAACAGGAAGTAACGTGTGCACAGAGATTGATCTGAGGTGGAATAAAATCGCTTGGAGAGAACTCAAAGACTGTTTATTTCATTCATAAACACATTACATGGTGTCAGAATGGCGAAATTCCAGCCCCCGGAAAGTTTTTGTTTTGAGAAACCCACAGAATGGCCTGAATGGAAAAAACGTTTCACGAGGTACAGGACGGCAACTAAACTGGACAAGGAGGACGGCCCGGTTCAAGTTAGCACGCTGGTTTACGCGCTCGGTAAGGAGGCAGAAAGCTCTTCTCAGCTCATTTACCTTTGAAAATGAAGCGGCTGAGTCGGACTATGATACTGTGTTGGCAAAATTTGATGCATACTTCATCCCGAGACGTAATGTGATTCACGAACGGGCATGTTTCAATCAGAGGGTGCAACGGCCGGGGGAGCGTGCAGAGACATTTATTCGCGCTCTTTATGAGTTGTCGGAGAACTGCTCGTTTGGCACCAACCGTGAGGAAAACATAAGAGACAGAATAGTGGTGGGAATTCTGGATAAAGATCTTTCCCAGAAACTGCAGATGCTCCCAAATCTCACGTTGGAGATGGCTATATTGGAGACACGACAGTCAGAAGATGTCAAAGCCCAAGTCTGCCAGCAGGGGGAGCAAGCGTGCTCTGTGCAAGAGATAGCTCAACGTGACGGGGCCAAACCAAAATGGCAGCGCCAGAGGGACCGGCAGAGAGACAGTGACTGTGCAGCTGACCGGGGGAAATGTGGCCGGTGCGGAAAAACATCACACAGGCGGGAGGAGGATTGCCCGGCAAGGAGGTCTACCTGCAACAAGTGTGGGAAAAGGGGGCACTGGGAGAGAGTGTGCAAAAGTAGGCTGGTGAGGGAGGTGATTGATGATGGTGAAGAGCAGGAAGATTATTATCTAGGCGCAGTTAACAGCACAACCGAAAGCAATGATGAATGGACTGTCACATTGAAAATTGAAGGCTCACCAGTAAATTTTAAAATCGACACCGGGGCTGATTGTAGCATCATAAGTGAAACTATGTACAAAACTCTCCATAAGAAAACTGTCTTACAAAGGCCAAAGAAAATACTGAGTGGTCCAGGGGGAGGGCTTAATTGTTTGGGGCAGTTTATAACTAAGACTAGCTACAAAGACAGATCTTACACATTCAGACTCTATGTTGTTCGTGGGCAAAGCGTAAACAACCTACTTAGTAGGCCTGCAGCCTTGGTTATGGGGCTAGTAAAGCGAGTATATGAGATCAACAGCGAGCAAGAGTTTGGCCTACTGAAAACCCAACCAGTTAAAATCATGCTCCAAGACAACGCCCAGCCTTATGCAGTCTGCACAGCACGGCGTGTTCCCATACCCCTCCTGGGAGCAGTGAAAGAGGAGTTAGGTCGGATGGAGGCCAACGACATAATTGAGGCTGTGACTGAACCAACGGAGTGGTGCGCCCCGATGGTGCCCGTTCCAAAGAAGTCTGGAAAAGCACGCATCTGTGTCGACCTGAAGAAGCTTAATAAAGCCGTCAGAAGAGAGAGGTTTATCTTGCCAACATCAGAGGAAATGATAACCCAGCTCAGTGGCTCCACTGTCTTCTCTTCACTAGACGCGGCCTCGGGATTCTGGCAGATCCCGCTGGATAAGGACAGCCAGAGGTTGACTACCTTCATAACACCATTCGGAAGGTACTGCTTTAAACGTCTTCCTTTTGGTATCACCAGTGCGCCGGAGATATTCCAAAGAAAAATGGTGGAGACGCTGGATGGACTGGAGGGCGTGTCTGTCTACATGGATGACATCATCTGCCATGGAAAAGACATGAGAGAACACGACGAGCGCCTGGAAAAGGTCACTGAGCGCCTGGAAGCTGCCGGTCTAAAACTGAACTCCGAAAAGTGTGTTTTGAGGAAGAGTGAGTTACACTTCCTGGGTCAGGTTATCAACAGAGAGGGCGTCCGTCCTGACCTTGAGAAGGTGTCGGCCATCAATAAACTTGAGCCGCCAGTGAACGTCCAGGAGCTCCGGAGAGTTCTCGGCATGATAACCTACCTGGGCAAATACATCCCAGACCTCTCCACAGTGGGCCAACCTTTGTACGCACTCTTAAAGTCAGATGCAGCATGGATGTGGGGTCCAGCCCAGCAGACAGCTTTTGATAAAATCAAAGAACTCCTCACAACATCACCCACTTTGGTGTACTACGATGTCAACAAGGCGACAGCGGTCTCGGCGGACGCGAGCAGTTACGGGATAGGAGGCGTCCTTTTACAGCTCCATGGCGAAGAGTGGAGACCTGTGGCGTACTGCTCTAGACGACTGACCAAGGCTGAGACTCGGTACGCTCAAATTGAAAAAGAGTGCCTAGCGAGTGTGTGGGCATGTGAGCGCTTTCAGATGTACCTCTATGGCTTACCGTCTTTCAAACTCATCACGGATCACAAACCGTTCATCCCCCTCATGAACTCTCGAGACCTTGATAACGTGCCCCTCCGCTGCCAGAGACTCCTTATGCGATTAATGAGATTCAACCCAGTTGCAGAGCACATGCCGGGGAAGAGCTTAATTGTAGCAGATCTACTGTCTAGAAGCCCTCTGAAAGAGACAGAACCCGCTCCAACCAGCCCCGCCGACATTGAGTGCTACGTGGCAGCGGTGATGAGCAACATCCCAGCATCAACTAGGAGAATGGACAGCATCCGGACTGAGACAGCAGCTGATGGGCAGCTCCAACAAGTGATCAGGTACATACAGTCAGGGTGGCCCGAGCATGCAGCACAAACAGACACCAATGTTAGGGAATATTTTACAGTCAGAGACAAACTATCTGTGCATGAGGGGATAGTAACGAGAGGGTGCAGGATAGTAATACCCGCCACACTGAGACCAGAGATACTAGATTGTATACACGAGGGCCACCAGGGGCTTAAGAAATGTAGGGAGAGAGCCAACACCTCAGTATGGTGGCCTGGCATGGCTTTACAAATAACACACAAAGTAGAGAGCTGTATGTACTGTCGTGAGCACAGAAGAGCACAAAACAGAGAGCCTCTTCTGCCAACGCCTCTCCCAAACAGACCGTGGCAAAAGATTGGTATTGATCTATGTGACCATGAGAGAGAGAACTTCTTAGTCGTAGCAGATTACTACTCAAGATATTTAGAGATACTCCATATGCCATCCACAACGAGTGCCCAAGTGGTTCTTAAACTGAAGGCCACCTTTGCTCGTTTTGGGATTGCCGACGAAGTTGTCAGTGACAACGGGCCTCAATTCAGAAGTTACACTTTCAGGGACTTTGCCCGTGACATGGACTTTAAGCACACAACCTCCAGTCCCCACAACCCACAAGGGAATGGGTATGCAGAACGTGCTGTCCAAACGGCCAAGAGGATTTTGAGACAAACTGATCCTCTGTCTGCTCTCATGGTTTACAGGTCCTCGCCACACAGCAGCACGGGTGTCAGTCCCGCAGAGCTGCTCATGGGCAGAAAAATCAGGACAACACTGCCCACCCTGAACAAGAACCTACATCCAAAGTGGCCGAATAGAGAGCAAATCAGAGCACGAGACACTGAGGAAAAAAACAAACAGGCATTCTACTTTAACAAACATCATGGGGTGAGACCGCTTGCACCACTGCAGCAAGGCGACCATGTCCTCACCAGACTGGATAACGAAAAGTCATGGGCCACACCGGCTGTAGTGGCTGGTGAGAGCACTACACAGAGGTCTTACCTCGTTGAGACTGGGCAGGGGACTCTGTACAGGCGAAACCGTCGCCATCTGCAAGCGGTGCCCTTTGCTGGGGCTCCAGTGAGGGGAAATACAAACTCTGAAACGGACACACCAAACACTCAGGCAAGCCCGACCTTGGGATCTCCTGGTCCTGTGGTGAACTCTGATGGACGGTTTCAGACCAGGTCGGGTAGACTAGTAAAACTCGTCCAGAGACTTGACCTGTGAGAAGGAGGTTGATTGTGTTGTTCCGTGAAAAAAAAAAAAAAAAAAAGTAAGAGAATGTTACTTACTTTGTATTTGGAATTTTGCATATGTTCCCATTAATACAATGTGTTAGTTCTAAACATATCTCGCTTTAGCCTCAAGATGGCACTGTTACATAACTTTAGAAAGTGTTGTTGTTAATTGCACTAAGTTTGAAGTTGATAATAATTGCATTATCTTAAAAGGGGAGATGTCAGGAATGTGTGACGTCAGATATTCTCAGGGGTTTTTGGAGAGTATCGCGAGAGGTTACAAACAGGAAGTAACGTGTGCACGGAGATTGATCTGAGGTGGAATAAAATCGCTTGGAGAGAACCCAAAGACTGTTTATTTCATTCATAAACACATTACAGTTTGTAAGTCGAAATGGTCGTATGTCGAGTAGGATTTTCCCATAAGAATACATTACAATTCCATTATTTCTTTCCACAGCCCGAAAACCTACACTAAATCATTAATAAATACTTCTGTTAGTATTGCAGGTAGCAATTTACTAAGAGCAAAACTAATAAATTATAAATACACGTCGGAATAATAACATAATTATAGTAATAATTATACCGGTAATAATGTAACAAATTGGGTTATTATGTGGCGGATGCATTTTGCGTGGTGTACCTGAACGCGCCGCATAGCTGACTACAGAGTGAGAGAGAGTGTTGAGATATTACGTTCACTTTTTACGTCCTGATGTTGCCTGCGTCAACTGCCTCGGACAGTTGGCGTTTTGTGTTGCACAAGTTCTGAAATAAATTATTAAAAAAAACGGATGAAGCTGGCTATCTCTTTGGCGATGGTACCCCAATAATAATTGTCACCTTAACTTATAAAGACTGGGGAACGGAGGTCAGAGGAGCATTATCAAGCATTTCACGAACGCGCACCCCACACTCATATTTTTCTATCATTTCCATCTTCATTTCAATGGTAATCCTCACCTGTTTCTTTTTTCACCACCTGCTTTAACATTTTTGGAAACCATGTTGATTTCTCTCACAAGAAAATCTGCTGTGCGTCTATCTTGCGGGAAAACAATGAAATTGCGACGCTGTCTTAAATCGTCGTATTTTGAGAATTTCGTTGGATGTACAAATAAATGGCGAGTCAAATTTTACGTCAGATGTCAAAAAGATCGTGTGTCGAAGCAATCGTATGTCGAGGTACCACTGTATTTAAAAACACTCTATAAATTAGTGCTGTTTGTTAAATGCGTTAATAACGGCGTTATTGCAATTTTTCTTTGATGGTCTTAATTCTTTTAAAAAGCTAAATTGTCCCTCCCCCCTACCCCCACTGTAGTTTGGCCGCCAGAGTTGGTGGGTAATACGGTACAAAATCAAACGTATTTTCAACTTGGTCACATGATATTTTTTAGCCACAACTGAATTCATTACCTCACCACTATTCATCCTTCACAAAGCCGCTGGAAAAAGAAATATTGTTAAATCCAACTGCAGGTGACCGTGAGATCAGGATTTTAAAACACTGTGCTGGTCCTCATGGGAAATGCAGTCTTCCTTAAGGCAAAATACTACCACTTTTGTCCACCTGCGCCGCTAAAATCAACCAAAACTGAAATGGGCAACTGGAACACGCAACAGACGTCAATGGAAACGAGATGCAAACAAGGCACTGTTGGAATGCAACTACTCTAGTAACCCAAGTGAGCAGGGCCACATGAAGAGAATGTGGGACATGTGGACACTTTGATTCCCACAGTCTACGCTGACACCAACACAGCTAGTGGCTCAGTGTTCCAACATACGCAAGAAGCAACTACTTTCACAGCTAGAGATTGAGGAGGTACAGCGCGTTAATGCCACGGCGACGGGGAGCCAGGATGCCAGGTCAGAAGGGGGAGTTGATGCTAAGACATTAGGTACAAAGCCCCAGTGACAGAGGAGCTGAATGAGAGAGTAACTGACCTATGAGATAAGGTCACGGTTAAGATAAGAGCCTGTCAACCCTGACACCGACTAGCGAGAACGTCTTCTAGCTGTTGCAAATACAGCAATAAAAACAATCCTTACTGTGACAATAACTGAAACCAATGAGCTAATACACAGTAGAGCAACAGTAATCCTGGAGATTCTTGGTTAGCAAAATGATAACATAAAGATCAACAAGGAAGCCAAAATCAAGGCAACACGAATGGAAGTAAGCCAATTGTCAGGACTTCGGAAAGGTGCGACCAGAAAAGGGGTACCCAAGAAGTACAGGTACATACTTGAGAATCTGGAAACTGCCAAACAAAGACTCCAAGCCTTGGCTGCAAGACTGAGAAGATACACAAGAGAAATGAAGCCAGGAAAATAAACCGGCTGTTCTCCACTAACCCAGCTAAAGTGTATTCTCAGTGGCAGGGCAATACCACAAGAACTAACCCGCTAAGGCTGGAGACTGAAGAGTACCGGAAAGGCATATGGGAGAGGGAAGCATAGTGAAGCACAGTGGTTGAAACATCTACGAGCAAACCACAGCACCCTACCTGACCAAGGCCCAGTAACAATTATAGTGGCAGACATCCAAGACAGAAAATCAGGTATAAAGACCTGGACGGCACCTGGCTCGGACATGATTCACAGCTACCGGTTAAAGAGGCTAACTTCACTCACTCCATGAGCCCCTAGCAGCACAAATTAACCAACCGTTGATGGATGGGACCCACTCTGAATGGCTGACCAAGGGACAAACAGTCCTGATCCAAAAAGACGCCCAAAAGGGAGCAGTCCCATTCAACTATTGGCCAATAACCTGTCTCTCAAAAATATTGAAGCTCCTTTCGGGCGTCATAGCAGCTAAGACAAGTGGGCAGATTGATCAATACATGACAGAGACAAAGAAAGACATTGGTAAAATTACCAGAGACGCCAAACACCAACTACTGGTTGAAAGAACTGCCGCCCGGGCCTGCAAAACCAGACAGACAAACCTGTGGACTGCTTGGATTGATTACCAGAAAGCCTATGACTCAATGCAACATACATGGATCCTGGAATGCCTGAAGCTGTATTGGATCAATACAACACTTAGAGCCTTCGTTGCAAACTCAATGAGGCTGTGGTAGACCACCCTTGAGGCCAACTTTGAGCCAGTTGCGCAAGTCTCCATCAAATGTGGCATATACCAAGGAGATGCTCGATCGGCACTGCTGACTTGCATGTCCTGAACCCCTCATCCTTCTTAAGTCGGTAACTCTCTGGGTACCAACTTAAGAATGGGGCCACCTTCGGTCAACTCCTCTACATGGATGACATCAAGCTGGATGCTAAGACTGAGCAAGACATTGACTCACTGATGCACACCACAAGGATCTACAGTCAGGACATCAGAATGTAATTCAGACTGGAGAAATGTGGCCTAATGGTGAGAAAGAGAGGGAAGGTAGTCCAGACAGGATAAGAGGCTCTAGCAGATACCTGGAGAAATCTCCGTCCAGAAAAGTGCAGTCCGAGGAACATCAAAGATACTGCCCAGGAGCTTCAAGCTCCCAGGCCTCTGATGGAGGACCTGAGCTTGAGATGAATAGCAACCCCCTCTACCAGAATCATACGGGTGTATATAATATAAAATATTAGTAGTGCTGTTAAATTTATCGCGTTAATGGGCGGTAATTATTTTTTTAAATGAACACCTTAAAATATTTGACACATTTAACGCATGTGCGGAATGACCCACTCATGCATTGCCTCAAACAGATTACAATGACGCCGTGTTTTGCACATTGAGGGGTAAGAGGCAGAGAAACGTGAGTGGACACAGGCGTTCATTGGACCGCGCCATTTATTGGCATTAGCTTCGACAACTCCTTCACAACAAACATAAGTATCATTTAGTGAAAGCACAACAAAAATAATATACCTATCGCTCCAAAAAAATAATGTTCATTCCCAATCCAAATAGGTATGCAAAATACCCATAAAACTTACTCAGATTTTGGTCAAACTCTATTCAAACATTTAGTTTAGCTCAACAAATACACTGGATGGCAATATTTAGTTACAATATACAAACTATCAGAGGTCTCGTACGTTGTGAAGCCAACACTCAAATGACTTTGAAGTACAATGGAAACAATCCGGAGCACTGACGCGGCCGGTATACGTTGAACAATAGGATATAATGGGAACGGCTTGGCTCCGGCGCCATTTTTTACCGGAGTCGGACCGGAACCGCAACGATCACGCATGCGGTGTACTTGGGCCTTTATTCATTCATTCATTTTCCATGCCGCTTATTCCTCACGAGGGTCGCGGAGGTGCTGGAGCCTATCCCAGCTAACTTCGGGCAGTAGGCAGGGGACACCCTGAATTGGTTGCCAGCCAATCGCAGGGCACAAGGAGACACACAACCTTTACTCGTGTAAAAATACGGTGGATCCGGTCGATTTTCAAAATATTATGCAATCGTAACCCACTTTTTGAGTCCATCAGATCTCTTGAGTGGTAGATCGGGGCACAGTTGACTTGTCTTTGTTGATTTACTGCTGTCTGCTCTGCTATAATAATAACCAACACGACTCCTTGTTCAATACAAAACCCTCTACCACAACAAAACAAGTAGGAACTAATATTCACATAGGAACTAAAGTTATACAACATAAAATATACAATATAAATGAATACTGCATCACATTTGTAAAATATAAACACATAATAAAATAAATAAAAGCCCATTTAAAAAAAATTAATTCAAATGAGCTAAAACACCTGTAATTAAATAATGAGAATAATACAGATCCTGCTTACACAATTAAATTAATTTCTGTGTGGCGCTTTAACTTGAGAAAATCCACCAATAAAGCTTTTGAAAATCGTTCATAAGAAAAAAAAAAAAATGATTCATTGAGGCATTTCATTTGTAAAATACATGTTAAAATCTTTGTCATTGGGATTGCTTTTCTCTTTAGCACAGGACTTATTTTTTCTTCTTTCTTTCAGAAAGAAAGCTGACCAATACGCGGGGTCTGAAAGGCAAATTATTGTTGGATTATCTTTAAATACCCGCTACTTTTTGAGCAGAATTCTAGCTTTGTATAGGCTAATGTTCCTATTGTTGAAAGGTGTGTAATAAACAACTAGCACATTTATATTTTGCATTTTGTTTTCTTACTGTACCAAAAATGAACCGAACCATGACCTCAAAACCGAGGTACGTACCGAACCAAGATTTTTGAGTACCGTTACACCCCTAGTGTTAATATAAGATTACTATAACTTGTACTAACATTTATCTTTTAAGAACTACAAGTATTTCTATCCGTGGATCCCTTTAACAAAAATAATGTTAATGATGTTAATACCATCTTGTTGATTTATTGTTATAATAAACAAATACAGTTCTTATGTACAGTATGTTGAATGTATATAGCCGTCTTGTATCTTATCTTTCCATTCCGACAATAATTTACAGAAAAATATGACATTTTTAGACATGGTTTGAATTGCAATTAATTACGATTAATTAATTCTTAAGCTGTGATTAACTCGATTAAAATTTGTAATCATTTGGCAGCCCTAAATATTATATATAATATAAAATACGGTGGCACACAAGTAGCTTTGCAGGGATCTAGTGGAAGGATTGTAAGTGAGGACGATATCAGTAGAAAGCAAGAGTAGTGAGATAGCATTCATGAAATGGCTGTGTGCATATCCCACAGGACAGTTTCTGTAGTCTGCTCTCTTTAAAGAACAACAGAATATTTTATTGAAGCTATATTAATTTTTAATACTAAATGGCACTCCCTGGCTATTTCCTATTGTTTTTTCAAGTGAGTGAGTTGATATGCCTTTATTGTTCCCTTGTAGCCTTTATTGTCTGGGGGCATTGTGTTATGATGCCTCTTGTGTGCTGACTTTCTTTTTTTCCTCATTTTCTTATCCATGCCTGGCATTCTCAAGGTTTTGTCCTATTCGGGCTTGTTCCTTTCATGCATGTGCTCTTTCAGCATGACTACAACCATATTACACCCAGGAGATAGATTCAAATTGATTACATGTGAATAAAGCAGTGTGGTTACAAAACATCTGAATGTTTTTTAAAAGTAGAAATCATGGTCTCAACTGAATCAGAATTACACAATTGACAGTTTATTTTGAAAAGATGGCAAATAGCCTATACCTATGAGGCACAAGGTATTTTCGCTCTATGATGAGAAAATCATCCTTTTCCTCCTTGGCTGAGGATGGTGTTAATTCAATGAATTAATGAGATATGATTCCAGCAGTAGCAGGTGTGGGCAAAAGCAGGTGCTGCTGTGCGATACTGTCAGAAAATGCATGTCCCTCATCTCTCCGCAAGAACCTTGTGTACCAGCTGCTGCAACCTTGTGAAGAGAGAACTAAGAGGTTTTAATTAAGAGTAAGTGTGTCATTAATTACATATATCGTTTACACTCATATCAGCGTCTCACTGAGATCCACTTTACTCTTTAGCTCCACCCCTTCTCCTTACCCTTCAGGGCAGTGCAACTTTAAAAAAGCAACATAATCTATTGCCCTCTGAAAAAAATAAATAAATTTTGTAATTTGAAACAAAATATATCACTCTACTTTCCCATCATATCACTATATATCTCTATCCCACATATTATTCATTATAATTTCAGGTTTGATAGTGGACTCCAATGAGGAATCATGTTTGAAAAGGGAGGGAGGCCCTTGGGAACTCATTGAAATGGTCAGAATTTACTGTAAGTGAAAAGATGGTTGCATGCATCACATATGAGTCTATTCAGTGACTTGGGGAACAGTGAAGGCAGAGATTTCATATAGAAGCTGAATTCAGTACATTGCTCCAATTAATTTCATTTGTCCCCTTTGTGTTATGGTCCACGAATGCGGACAAGACTGAACTCAAAAACAGACAACAGAGGGTAAGCGTTCGGGGATTTATTGATAACAAATAAAACAAAACATGTGAACGTGGTAAAAAGGGCATAACAAAAGGGGTCCGTGACAAATAGGTCGACGGGGATCAAAAACACGAAAACCGAGCGGAAAGCAGAAAGCCAAAAAGACAAACAAAAATACACTCAATACCTGCACAAGGAAGAGGATCACAAAACTAACACGTCTGACGAACTAGATGGCAAATATAAAGCGACTCGAAAGCAGTACGTGTGAATGGTGACCAGCAATGAAAATATCTCGACTTTCTTCTCCCGGATAGCCTGCGTTTATATTCTATAGTTGATGAGCAGAGATTAGCTGCAGGTGCGACGTCGGCACGCCCCCAAAGCAGGCTCTGCAACAAACACAAATTCTGACAAGCAGAAGACTGCGACATTTTGTCCATGTAAAACAAGGTCATAATGTTGTGTGAAACCTGTGATGGGCTGTGTCTGCCAACAATGTGATAAGGATGTACAGTACTCTTATCTATATTTCAGACTGATGAACTAGAAATTCTAAACAACAAACAACCAATGGCTGAAAGTACAATGAGAAAACTTGAAACGTGGTGTTAACCTAAGACCAGTCTTGAGCATACAACAGTATTAATTCATGCACTGTGCTCAAATTTATTAGGCTACAACAAGCAACTTGTACAGTTTCCTTGGAGTCAACCTTCATAAGCCTCTTACAGACATAAATACCCCAATCGCCAATTGCTGTGTATTGTCAGTGTGGAATGTAGAAACAATGCTTGCGTCGAGGAAATGATCAGAGTAGATCGCAGAGTCACTTTTGATTAGTCAGACTCAGTGAGCTGACTGGTCAGTAATGAGAACTACGCCAGGTTTATGGAAGTATGCCATACCCCCATGAGATACATTAAAACTGTTCAGACCAATTGGACACTCAGATCTCCATTCAAGTCAAGCGGCTGAACAGGACAGGCTAAAAAAAATAATCTATGCCAGGGGTAATCGTTGATGATGGCCTCAAACTTGGATCTTCTCCTTAACCTTGGACATCTAGGCTTATGGAGTATATAGGATATCTCTTGGAAAAAACCATGAACTATAAATGTGTTGTAATGGACAGGGCTCATTACTTTCTGATTGCTCCTCATACAATTATTTACAATCAGATTCACAAATAAAAATGTAACCCCTGTAGAGTCAACAGGAATTTTTCCAATTGGGCACGTGCGCTTAGATTCGTCTCTTGAAGGAAAATTTTGGTGTAACAAGAAGAAATTTAGCACACAATAAATAACTGAAGCCACGAAAGGGTTAAAATACAAAATTATAATTAAAAGAGAAAGAAAACTATGTAAAAATATTTACAATATATTCACAATGACTGCCTATTAGAGCCGGCTCTCTAATGTATAACAGTTCAGATTGGTGCCAGAAAAAAAAAAAAAAAAATTAAAGTGTCCCTTCAAAATAAGTGAAGAGTGTCCCAATTTATATATAAATAAAAGTGCATTGTTCAGTTTTTAATCCTATCCACTGTGGAAGCAGTTCGCAATCCTACCACACTGTAGAGGTAGAAAGTGAAGATTGTGCTCCTTGGGAAAAGGACGCAGTCAGGTCCGTCAATCAAGGGTTAGCTCGCCATCCCCCTCTTCAGGGAGAGTCCAGAATCCAAATCAAGTGTAATTCAAAGGTCATCAAAAAACCTAGCCTGTATAAAACAAGGCTATTAAAATCTAATTATTTTTCTAATTCCCAACCAATGTTATTCTTAACAACATTAACTGCAGTTCAACTCAATTTAGTAATTGAGTTGAGTCTGTTCTCATTTAAACACAAATACAAAAATTACATTCAACATTTAAAAGAATAATGAATGTTGCCATTGTCAACAATTTAGTATCACAGACAGTAGGAGAGCATATGGTTCAACTGCTGTGACTACATTTTTACACTTAACTGTAGTTCACACATTTGCAGTAACTCACCAAGATACATTCAAAGAGCTTCACAAACTCCAGGCTCAAGGAACTCCGGTTCCACTCCCTTCTCTATTCGTCAACATATAGGATGACAATTATTTTACTAACATTAGTCAACAATGGGTCAACAAATTCTTATTAATGGCCGAACTGGCAGCCAGCTAATGCTAACATTAGCGCCGAGTAGCTCGATAGGCTAAACTTACCAAGGACGAGTAAACTGCACTTTTGCCTCACGCACACCGTCTCCAACTCAGCCCACGCTGATAAGGAAATGCAACAAAAGGGTAACTCACTTTTTGGAGGGATTTTAACCATAAAATATCGAATAAATTCGTTCAGTGGCTCTCCTATGCAGCACCTCTCTGCTGGAGCAGCTCACAATGCGGTCATTTGAAAAAAAGGGTCGGTCTCATTGCGTTGCTGCTAATTTTCCATTGGCCCTGTGCTACAGCAGAGGGGTGGAGACCCGTTTCATCTATAATTCACATTTTGTGAATTAGATCATTTTTAAACTAAAATAATTGAAATGCAAATATAAAATTAAAAATATTAAATTCCATCAAGTTATTCAATTGAAAATATTTACTCAATTATCCATTGGGTTACATCAACTTACATTTTTTTCATTTTTTTTGTTCAAACAAGCAGGCTTTTGGAATATATGAGCAAATACTTGGGGAAAAAAACCTAACCGCTAGAAGAACCTTTCCTAGCATGTTATGACCACTCTTCTGTGCAGCCCTCAATGAGATGTGCGGAAATAACAATAAAAAAAAAAAAAATACAGAGTACATACCGTTTATGGCCAGCAATATCTGTTCTCGGTGCATTTTTAAACGTACACCCGCTGGTTTTTAGATTTGCAAAAGGGGCTTGGTAAATGACTGAGCAGCAGTAGGTTATGACGGCAGTGTTATTTCTGATGAGATCACTTAAATAATGGAATGCCTGTGCGTATCAGCTCTTACACTACCACTGCTGCTTATTTTTAAATGGCTTTATGATTACTGCACCACACGCCATAGTTAGTTAGACTATAATGGTAGTCAATTTGTTTGAAAAATAGGCCAAAAGTGCAGCAATTCCTATTTTATGATTCTCATTTGTGTGAACAAGCACAATGTACACCCCCCCCCCCCCCACATACACACACACACACACACCCACATACAGGCAGATATTTCTCTCCGGATTCACTATTAAATTCACAACTAACAATGAACAGGACATGTTCTTAAATTTCATCATGTGTCCTGGCCCTTATAGCCTGTCTGTTCTTTGCTTGATCTGACCAGCTAATAACAATGACAGTAAAAACCAAAAGACTGCTTTCTCTATAAAAATAAATAAAGCAATAGCTTAATGTTAAAATACTCTGGTTTACCGTTTGATTCTTCAATAAAGGGATCCTCTGTTTTTAAGACAAGTAATTCTTAAATGATAAATGTTAGTATGAGTTATAATAATTTGATATTAAAACCCCTCTTAATGTTTTTGTTTTAACAAAGTTAGTAAAATTATTTGAAGTGATAGGTCGCCATTCTTGTTACGTCGCAGTGTGTGACGTCACTGGTCCAGTTGCCGAAATTCCAGCGTGTCACTCGTTAGCTTTCCCAACATGTCGTCAGTTCTACCCTTCCTCTTTGAACCAGATCTGAAAAGTGAAGAGCAGGACAGCACTGTCGGTCGTTCACAAGATGAGCTTCAGGGAAAAATGCGTGCAGCAAATACCTGATAAGACAAAAGTTGGGCAAAACTGGTGATGCGAGAGAGTCCTGTTGGGAAGTCCGGTTGGGAGCGAGAGTGTATGCTGTCCGGTTTTATTAGCAGATATTCAAGGTAAGCATATTGCGTTTTCAAACTTATCCCAATATAATTATGTAGCTTGTTAGCATCCAGAGCTGTCGTGTGCTTTACATACAGTACAGGCCAAAGAGCACACCTTGTGTAATCTTGTACATTGTAATGCGTGGTAGCTAGGATACGTGTATAAAAGTACCAAAAAGGGGAGAAGCTTCCACTTATGCACATTTATTCACAAAAAATAATATTTCCACCTTCCCCACTCTTCACTTGGGAGCTCAGCAGTACGCAAACACGCGTTCCCTGACGAACTCCCAACATTGTTGTAAGGTCCACGTCGGAGTCACTGTCGTCACTGTAGCGTGCCATAGTGCTTTAATTATTTAGTATGATATGGGGAAAACTCCCACGAAGAATAGTCAACAAAAAAGATAGCAATAGTAATCCAAATCTGCGTTTTTCACTCACTCGAAGATCCAGGAATTAGACCGATACCATGGCAATGTCGCAACCGCAATTAGGCCGTCGATTCCACAAAATAGACTGATCCGAAAAGCCGCTGTGGGACCGACGAATCAAAAAAATGGACAGATCCAAAACAAATATTGCAGACGCGGTGGGACCGTCGGATCCAGAAAATAGACGGATCCCTTACTTGACTGAGGATCCAGGAAAAATGTTTGGGCGCTAGTTGTAACGCGTGGTGGGTAGGATACGAGCATACAGGGACCAAAAAGGGGGAGAAGCTTCCACTTATGCACATTTATTCACTAAAAATAATAATTCCACCTTGACCACTCACTTCACTCCCCTTGTTTCCATTTAACTGGAAATTGCATCCAAAAGCAGCACATCGTGGCATTTTACTTCACGAGTTTAGGCAGCAATATGCAATTGTTGAACACGAAACATACCAATGACGTCATCACTGCGAGCCCGCAAACCATGGCGCCAACTAACGGTCAAAATATGTACTAAATATTATAAAATATTGCCATTGATTTAACATTTTATGTGTTTCTAACAACATATTTTAGTACAAGAGAACAATTGTGGTTTATTAGAGCCTACATGTATTTAAGTTAGAGGATCACTTTAAGAAGTTGCCAAACATGTTCTTCCTCAGTGGCTATTTCCACACTAAATCTGCTTGGCCATGACATTGGCATGATATGTCCATTGGATTTCAGAGATGCTGAAAACTCTCAAGGCACAATTTTTGAGGCGCTCTTATATTTCTAAACCAACTTGACTAGAACAAATGTGTCTAATTTATGTAATGCAATTATAATGGCAATTTGAGTTTACTGAATTAATTATTCCCTATACTTGATTCAGCCAATTGCTATTTTCCTCTGTCCGTTATCTCTTGCCCCAAAAAAAAAAAAACATAAACAACAATGGGGTCTTGAATTGCAGATTTCATGCATCAATGGTATAACACAGTACATTATTTCACCTTGCTGATTCAGAACAAGAGGTTTAAGGTAAGGAACACACAATTACGTCAGAGGACAGATTACTCATAAAAATCGCTTTAGAGCATGATCTTGTATGACAATTAGCTGGAGATGGCACTGTAATTAAGTTAGTATGCAAAGTAAAATAGGCCTGTCGGGCATATAATCCATACCCATTGTGCCACAAGAACATTTTACATTGTTGGTGATTAGCATGCAGAGTCATTAAAGGGCCTAGCAATCAACCCCTATGCATAGAAGAGAATGTGATTTCTCCTGAATGGAAGACAGAGAACTAAGTCATTCTTTGTGGATATGCAGGGGACATGTCCAAGGCATCTGATATCATAATCATAGAAGTGTTTCTGTCTGCACATAGACATAAAGGTCAGTGTATGGAGGTGGCATCAGCAAAAAAGTTGCATTGCCCTTGAGCTGCAGAAATACTTGAGAAAATAAACTTGTGTGGATTCTGTTCTACTTGGTCAAAACACGAGTTTTAACACTGAAGGCTGATTTAAAACAGAAAACTGCAGCTCTTACTTCTGATGTTGACACGGTGCAGCCCTCAGCTCCACAGTTGCAACTGTCACACAAGGTAAAAGTCATTTAACACCCCAATAATTCCGAATGTCATAGGAATTGATGTGATTAAACAGTTATTACCTAAAAAAAGCCTACAATTTCCACACATTTTAGCTGACGCTCGCCTATTAAATTAGATTTCAATATCATTCTGCTAACTGATAGTGCACAGGGCTTTGTTTGTAAGGAAAGGTGCAGCACGTAAAGTTGGTGCCTTTCTTTTTAATTACCTTGGGGATTTATTCATTGATTCTGGGTTTCTAAAACTCTTTTATGAAAACAACATTGAATATGCGTGCTTTTATACAGTATAACGCAGTATGATACTGTCCATGGTTGTGAGCAGTGCGCAAATCAATATGTTTTTTAATGGAAGCAAAAAGGCCTCAGGTGCAATTTATTCTAAAATGTAGACTGGAATTCAATCAGTGGGATTTTTTGTGGGTCGATCGCATCATGTCTGTATTTCTATCAGATGGGACAAACATGTATGATAGAAATGCTTTTTCATTCTTTCTATCCTCTCATCAAAATTGATCACTGATACATAACAGTAGTATGCTTACTTTTTCATTTCATTGAGTGTTGACGTTAAATATGAATGTATTCAAACTGGTAAATGTCAGCATACCTCCCACTCCATTTATTACTCAATATTCAGTAGTTGTGGAGAAAGTAGGAATATTTTAATATTATTATTATATACAGTATGTTTTAATTCTCGTGTGGCAGAATCATTGAAATTGCTTAGTCCCTTTAATAATGCATGTTTTTGAGTGGAATTTAAATAATTTCAAATTTGATCTGCAATGTTACTCCACAAGACTATCAATTTTTCCATCTGTGAGTGAACTGCAGCCAACCACACCTTCCGCCAAAATGGACAACCACAAAATTGTATTAATGGGATACAATAAGTGTGTAGAATAATGGAACATTTTTTCAGTTGCATTTTTAACTTTATTCATACGTATTTCTCAAAGAAATTAAGAAAAATTACATGTGATTTAATGATTTGTTATGTGCCCGTTTTTACACGTCAGTGAATTTTTATTAATTTATTTTTAATTTATTCGAAGTTATGCTAGGCCAAATGGATGTTTTACCTATTATCCTTGTCAGAGTAATGGGTAAGCTGGAGTCTACCCCGATATACTTTGTGGAAGACCAGTTGCTACTGATTGACAGGGAAAAACAGCCATTTACATCTATGTTTATGAGTCTCCAATTTAACTACCATGCCAGTTAAGCCAAGTCATGTCATGTCATATTTTTGCATTAGTTCATTTTCCAAGCTGCTTATCCTCACAAGGGTCACCGGGGTGCTGGAGCCAATCCCAGCTAACTATGGGCAAAAGGCGGGGTACACCCTGAATCGGTTGCCAGCCCAATTGCAGGGCACAAGGAGAGGAACAACCATTTGTGCACACACTCATACCTAGTGACAATTTAGAATGTTCGATCAACCTATCATGCATGTTTGTGGGATGTGGGGGGAAACCGGAGTACCCAGAGAAAACCCTCGCAAGCACAGGGAGAACATGCAAACTCCAGACAGGAAGGCTGGAGCCGGCAGCAATATATATTTTTTTATCTTATTTTCATTTATTTTTTAAAATATTGTAGCGACTTAACTGTTCCGCCCAAATGTATGATGGGAAGTTTGGCAACCATGACTGTCAGTGACGGCTGCAAATGCTATATATTCTGGGCTGTGTTCAATAAAGCGCGCTGTATTTTGGAGTCGTGCATTTTATGGGGCACAAGTGCAGCAAGTCTTAAGAAAAAGATCATCTCCTGTCATTCTTCCCCATGTCGCTCGCCATATTGGTGTCAGAAATAGTGATGGAATATGTCGTTCACTTGAGGAAACAAATCCATTCCAGTTCGTTCAGTAAAAAGACTCGTTCAAACAAATCGTTTGCCCACCTCATCCCCTCACCCCCACCCACCCAAATGAATTGTTCAGTTAGTGAACGGGAAGTGACGTTACCAAACAATCTTCAAAGACCACTTATAACTGAACGGGAAGTGACATTGCTAGGTCCCTCCCCCTCTTGCACACAGGCTCCTCATTGGCCGCTCGTCGTAGATTCAGAAGTGAGTGACAGACTATATCATTTTGTTTTCGCTGCCTGGTCTCTACCACGCCTTTGCAATAGCGAGGGAGAACTTCCGTGTCGTCTGTCGTATTTCTATGGGATCAAAGTCACTGCTCATGCTTGCATTTTGATTTAGGACACTGTTAAACATTTTCCTTTTGTGGATTTGAGCTCGGGGGTGCACAGACTTTTTCTAGCATGATCTTAATCACATATACAATATTGCCGCTACCAGCCTACGTGACACGCTTGCTGTCACGCAAAAAAAAAAGAGAAATCAAAAGTTTAATTTCTAAATATGGAACGACCAACACATTATATTTACCTCACGCTCTGTTGTGTTTTTGTTTTTATGCTCCTCACTATTATTTTTGGTAACTATCGTTACAGCTAAAGTGCAAATAGCTGGTGTCAAATGTATTGCTCTGAAATGAAAACAATACTACATTTTGATACAAAACAGTTTCATTGCAAATCATTATCAAGATGATTGAATTGAAATATAATTTTTGTACTGGTATTAATAAATAAACAATCCAGTTAGCGCCCCTGTCATCCCCTCATCTCAGATCGTCAAATGCTGACGAGAAATAATTGTTTGCTCTTTACAATGTCGCCTTTCCACTCACATTAGTCTGTCAAGAAAAATGGAGACATATTGCTTCATCTCCCGTGCCCACGTGCGTTGTTTTTGGGCGCTTGAGTAGCACGTGATGGACGGATGGACATTAATTTGCCAAACCAACCAACACCTGACACGCTCTGACACGAAAAAAATAAAACACTCGGAAAAAATTGACATGTATATAATGTTTCATTGCAAATCAGTATTCTGGTGATCATACTAAATATTAATTTTCCTGTGCACATATGAGGTAAATATCGCTGCCATGAAGCCTCCATACAGTGGCATTTCTCTCCCCCCCTGCACTACCGTGACTGCCGTCACGCGACCGCAGCTCAGCTTTTGCTTGCCTCGTAGCTACCCGCGAAAGTGTTTTAAACTACTGTAAGTTTGATAGTATGTCGTCATATGTAGTCCCGAGTCTGTTGAGAAAAGTAGTACACTAATCCATGCTCGCTAGGTTTGTGTGGTGTTTTTGTCTGTTTGAGCAGCATATGATAGGCTCCACATTAACAAATATGTGACAAAGTCATTTCCTTTCATTTTTTGACTCGTTCACCGCTTGACTGGAAAGTCAAGTTAGCAGCAAGCTCGGTCAGGAGCCGGAGGACCGAGTAAGTGAACGGGAAGTGACATAGTTCAGTTATGCCCCCTGCCTGCACGCTGGCTGCTTATTGGCCACACGTGGAAGTGAGTGACAGACGCTCTGATTCTGTTCAGTACGCTCTATTCGGTACCACTGGAACACTGGCAGCGACATGGACACCCACCAGCACTCAGCTGACAACAGTCACGGGGGATAAAGCTGGTATGTATGAAAGGGAAGAAGCTGCTGTGTGTACGGACTGGGGGACAAGAAATGATGCACAAGTTCTGGCTTACGGATATACGAGTCGAGTGCATCATTGGACTGGATTTGCTGATGCAGTGGCAAGCCAGCATGCACATAGCAGGGACGAGTATCAAGATTGGCACAGAGACTTTCATGCTGCAGTCTGGTGCGGGCAAGAAGCATGGACGTAAAAACTGGCGAACTGACTACCAAGCTCCGGTTGGTCAGCAGGTTCCGGGTCCGTCTAGTTACATGGAGGGTGGTGACCAGTCATTGCAGCCGCCTCAATCAGCGCCGCCTGCGGGGTCACCCCCCTCGTCCTGTGCTGAGACTGTGGAAACAATACGGGAGTTGTGGCAACAGAGTTCTGATGGACTCAATTTATAGCAGCATCAGCAGTTAAAAGGCCTCTATGATGCATTCGGGGATATTTTTGCTGCTAAGGACCAAGACTGTAAGAAAACGGGGCTTGTACAGCACAACATCGATACCGGCTCAGCCCCGCCTGTTCGTCTGCGGCCCAACCGGTTGGCTCTCGCTAAGCGTCAAACAGCGGAAGATCCAGGAGATGCTTGCAGCTGGCATCACCGAGCCCTCCAGCAGTCCATGTGCGGCTCCGGTGGTGATGGTGAGGAAAAAGGATGGTGGCTGGTGGTTTTGTGTGGATTATCGTCGCCTCAACACGGTCACCCATAAGGATTCCTACCCACTGCCTCAAATTGATGACACCCTCGAATGGATTACAGGTTGCAGTTGGTTCAGCTCCCTTTATCTACGCAGCGGATACTGGCAGGTGGAGCTGGCCCTCGATTCCAGACCAAAGACAGCGTTCATCATTGGGCAAGGACTGTGGCAATTCTGCGTCATGCCGTTTGGACTGTGCAATGCGCCGGCTACTTTTGAGTGGCTAATAGAGACTGTCCTTGCGCATGTGCCTCGTAGTCGGTGCATTGTGTACCTGGACGATCTGTTGGTGCATGCGAATGACTTTGGCGGGGCCCTGAGTAACCTACGAAAGGTCTTCACTGTGATCCGCCGTGCTGAACTGCGGCTGAATCTTGCCAAGTGCCACCTGCTCACCAGACAGACAGAATTCTTGGGTCACGTGATCAGTGCGGAAGGCGTTGCCAACAACCCTGCTAAGGTGACTGCGGTACGGGACTGGCCAACTGGACTGGTTAACGTCGGTGAGCTGCGAAGCTTCCTGGGCCTTGCGTCATACTACCCCCGCTTTATAAAGAACTTTGTCACTATTGCCAGTCCACTCCACCGCCTGACGGACAAGGGCAAACCCTACGACTGGGACAACACCTGTGCAGCTGCCTTCAGCTGACTCAAGGGAAGGCAACACTCACGGGGGCACCAGTGCTGGCATACCCGGATGTACAACTACCATTTATTGTTGACACAGATGCCAGTAATGTGGGTGTTGGAGCTGTCCTGTCTCATGAGAAAGAAGGCAGCGAGTGTGTGGTGGCTTACTTCAGCCCTGCTTTGAGTCGGGCAGAGAAGAACTATTGCGTGACCTCACGTGAACTCTTGGCAGTGGTTCTTGCGATTCGGCACTTCCGCCCCTACATCCATGGCTGCCGCTTCACTTTGCGCACTGACCATGTTTTCCTAACCTGGCTCCTGAGCTTCAAACAGCCAGAGGGACAGGTGGCTCAATGGCTGAAGACCCTACAGGGGTTTGACTTCGAGATCCATCATCGACCAGGGCAACAGCACGGCAATGCTGATGCTCTTTTTCGCCGACCCTGTATGACCATGGAGTGTCGTCACTGTGAGCGGCAGGAGGAGCGAGGCCAGGTGCCACCCACAGTCACGGCGGTCCAGGCTGACAGCAACCAGGATCGGTTGCCGGACTTTTCCCCACCGCAACTGAAACAGCTGCAGGAAGCAGATGAGACTCTGGCACTGGTGAGAGACCGGCTGGACAAAGGACAGCGACCAGAGAGGGCAGAGATGTCCCTACGGGGCCCTGAGGTAAAAGCTTACAATTGCCAGTGAGGCAATTTCGAGCCCCGCAATGGCCTGCTGTACCGGAAGTGGTAGGCGCCTGGTGGAGCTATCCACCTGCAGCTGCTGGTACCTGCTACTCTCCGCTCCAAGGTCCTCCAGCTGGTCCATGGCTCGGTGGGGGCAGGACACTTTGGCAACTCCAAGACACTCCGCCACCTCAGAGGGAGATTCTACTGGCCTGGCTGCCGACAGGACGTGGAGCTGTACGTCCATCCACTGCTGTGATTCTTGTACAGCGCAGTAAGGAATGACCCAGCGTTCTGAAGCTCCACTACAGCAGTATCTGGTGGGGGCTCCCATGGAGCGTGTGGGGGTGGACATTCTGGGGCCTTTTCCTTCACCAACTCTGGTAACTGCTACGTTCTCGTGGCCATGGGTTATTTCACTAATTAGCCGGAGGCATATTCGGTGCCACACCAGAGAGCAACCACGACGGAAGAGAAGCTGGTTGCGGAGATATTCACCCAGTTTGGAGTTGCTGCCGAGTTCCACAGCGACCAAGGGAGGAATTTCGAGTCCCGCATCTTCCAAAAGGTGTGCGCGAGGCTGGGGGTGACGAAGACCTGAACAACGCCGCTCCATCCACAAAGCGATGGCTCGGTGGAGCGATTCAATTGCACCTTGGCACCCAACTGGCTATCCTCACCAGCCAACGTCAGCGGGACTGGGACCTTCACCTGCCATCAGTTTTATGGTCTTACCGCACTGCTGTGCCAGCCAGTGCACACCCACTGCGCTGATATTCAGGCGGAAGATCCGAACGCCTGTGGATTAGTTTTTGGTGCAACACCAGAGCCTGAACTTGGCGGCGGTCCTGAAATGGATTACAATTGCAGACAGAGGGAACGCCTGCAAGTGGTCTACGACTACACTCGTCAAGTACAGCTCAACTCCAGAGTACGACAGAAGAGGGCTTATGACACGAGGTGCCGGGGGAAGGCCTTCTCGGCAGGAGATAAGGTGCGGGTTGTCCAGTCCACAAGAAGGGGGTTTCCTCTAAGCTGAGCAGCCACTGGCAAGGGCCCGGAGAAGTGGTGAGCCAGCTGTCTATGGTGGTCTATCGGGTGCGCATGCCTGGTACCGGACGTTTGGTGGTGCTCCAGCAAGATAGACTTTCACCGTATCGGCCTCTCGTGCCGACGGGTGACGCAGAGGCAGATGGCGATGCCTCAGTGCACGTTCAACCTGTTCCACCTCCAGTTGCGTCTCCTGGGGCTACCGGGAGGCTTGTTCACCAACGTAGGCAGCCGGAACATTTAAGAGACTTTATTTTGGATGATGGGGTTGTTGGGGACGACTGACCCCTCAGGTGGGGGCTATGTAGCAACTTAACTGTTCTGCCCAAATGCATGATGGGAAGTTGGGCAACCATGACTCTCAGTGTTGGCTGCAAATGGTATATTTTCTGCGTTGTGTTCAATAAAGTGCACTGTATCTTGGAGTCGTGCTATGTTTGGGGCACAAGTGCAGCAAGTCTTAAGAAAAAGATCATCTGTCATTTTTCCCCATGTCGCTTGCCAAAATATTTATTTATATGTATTTTTTTTTTTATTCATGTTTTTATATCCCTTAATTAACTAACCACAACCATGTCTCAAAGGACTTCGCAGGCCAACAGTTACCAAAAATAACTATGACTCCAATCAAGTTTTAGGAAAATGGTAGGAAACCTTAGTGTATGGCAAAAACTTACACAACCATAAGAGTATGAACTAAAACTGCCAGATTGAAATGTCAGCTCCAACATTTTAACCTGGAAACCTTTGCCTGTGGAGCAAATGTGCTAACCACAGGCATAACTACGCATGTTTCACAGTTCGATATCTGAATTTTTTGACACTATCCCTCTTTGACACTTTTTTTTTAGTCTGATATCCCAAATGGCTACATGGACCATTCCATTGTCCACAGCGTACTTTAATCAAAATATCCCAGGAGGCTCTCGTCTTTGTGGCATTGCCAAAACTCCTATCATCAGTCCCTTAAGTTCCACTGAGGCCTAATTTCCTTGGATCCCGAAAGGTGTTAGTAATTCAAAATAATGTGATTATTTGCTGCAAGAGACCTTTTAAAATTTAAATGGGTAAATTATACATAGAGTAAAATTTGAACCGAAGTCCCATAAAAGCCTTGATTATTTAAATGACTTATCAAATGTGGTGTCTACTAGCCCTTATTCAATAGTTCTAGACTTGGAAACAGTGTCTGCAAATTTAAGTGGTATTTTTTTTTTTTTCATATTTGATTTTCAACCAGATTTTGGCAAAGCCACATATATAACATCGTTTGAAACCAGTGTGACTGATATCAGAATGCTGACTTAAGTGGCAGAATGACAAACACATTTCCTTATACTAGATGTGCTCTTGCTTGTTTCTCAAGTGGATAAATTGATCTGCCTCCACTTCGTCTGGAACATCATCATAGGGACATCGATGAAAGTGCCATCTGCATTTAACATCACTGGGAAAATTGTTTTTATTTTGATGTTTTCATGCTCTTACAAGGCATTGGAGCAAGCAGCAATGACATTTTCAGTAATATATCAATACTCTATAAATTGCAGTTACAATGTGAAGACTTGAATATCTCAATGATTAAAAAGAAAATGAAAGTGAGTACCTAACGACTCTAATGTTCCCCCGCAACCTCTTTCCATAGTCCCTTTTATACCATACAAAAAACGATGTTGCCAGATACTCTACGGAACATTACTTGATTCATCATCAACTATGTATGCTATGAAATCACAACAGGTTCCCTTGCTGAAATTTTAACTCCTACAAGTGATTGTAGATGTCTCCTTTGAATTTACTTCCTGCACCAAAGCTTCATACTTTAATTAATTTCATTAAGACAAAATTCTCTTTGCTTAAATCAAATCAAAACAATGAGCAAGGACCCAGGAGGTCCTTCTTCATAATTGAATTACATCAAACATATCTGTAAGTGTAAGTTCTAACACTCTTTTCATAATTCTTCATATTTTATCTCTTATTATTATTTTATTTAAAGGGCTGTCTTCAATAGCACACAATTTATTGTGATAAAAATGTATGCTGTTTTACTTCTGGTTAAGGTGACAAGGTGAGTGTGTGTCTGTGTTTGGAGAGGGTGGGCTATGCATGTGTATGCAATGCATTATTCAAATTGTTTTGATTAGACTAATGCCCCTCAGTCCTATTCTGCTTCTAATGTGATTCATATTCTGTAGCAAACCTCTTTGACAATTTACAAAAAAATGACTTAACAATGACGCGCACAACTTGACAGTTCAGGTGTGTTCGACTACGTCGCCTTGTGTGTGGCAGGTCTGATGTACAATTTTTTAAATTTTAAGTTGCTAACTAACTGCTAACGGGTGGTGAGTTTGGCTGTTTGGTGTGTAAATCTTCCAGAGTACAAGATTTCTCCTCTTGCATTAGTGTTCCCAACTCTCACTTTTTCGTCAATGATTTGAAGCCTGGTTCTGTGTGACGTGGTGCAGTCCGTCCGTCCGTCCGTCCGTCCGTCTGTCCGTCCATCCATCCATCTATTTACATTAATTAAATGTACATTTTGTGAAAGCCATATTAATGACTCAAAATTTGGATCACTGCAGGGATTGACACTACACATCTAATGTTCAGTGTTGACCAGTGTTGTTAATCTTACTGAAAAAAAGTAATTAATTATAGTTACAAATTACTTCTCCCAAAAAGTAATTGCGTTAGTAACTCAATTACCTGAATTTAAGAGTAATTAGTTACTTGGCAAAGTAATTGGTGATAATTACTTTTTTTTTTCCCTCAAAAAAAAACAAATAAAAAACAAACAAACAAAAAAAAGGTCACAATGTGAAGTTTAAAGGGCTTTGGGGACAATTGGCCCTAGCCCAATTCTTTACCCTAATTTACCCTTTACCCTGAATCAACTGTTAAAAGTTGTTAAAATTCGTCCCATTATTGCATTAGTTCCCTTCTCTCTACTTTTGACATATGAAAGTTTTAAAACTGTTTCATCATTCAAAGATAGATTCAAGTCAAGATTTTGCCGATTTAGAAGTATTTTAGATAAAAAGTTACTTAGGTTCGCTAGGAAGGTTCTCTACAACAGAGCCGTCCTAAAAAGTCTACTGCTTTAAGATGGCGGCTGTTTACTGACGCATCTAGTGCCGTGTCTGTCATTTTGCATCTAGTTATATCTATATACAGTATATGAATATCTACCATGTCTACCATATCTACCATAACATGCGGGCGTAGTTTGTAGGCTATTTTCTACAACATGTATTATTGGAGCTACCTAGCATCGCGTTTGCTCGGCGTCACAACTTTCTTGCCTCCTCCCCACTCCTGACTGCTCTGTCGTCTCGGTGAGTCCGTCTCCCTCAGACTTTTCGACCAATATAATAACGCATAGTAACGCATGCCTTTCCGTCCTCAGTAACGGTAACGGCGTTGCCAACATGAGAAAAGTAATTAATTAGATTACCCACTACTGAAAAAAATAACGCCATTAGTAACGCCGTTATATTGTAACGCCGTTATTAACAACACTGGTGTTGACCAATGTTTGAAGTGTTTAAAATTTGAATATTCTTTGTTGTTATAGTAAAACCTACTTTGACGACATGTTAGAGATACGACGATTTCCAACAGCGTTGCAATTTCTTTGTTTTCCTGCAAGACGGCAGCATGGCGGATTTTTGTCTGAGAGAAATCAACATGGGTCCAAAGAGGTTTTAAATCATTTATTTCAGCACTTTTGCAACACAACACGGCTACTGTCCGCCGTAGCCGACGCCATCAAAAACAGAACATGAAAAGAGAAAATAAAGACTTCTAACACTTCCGCATCTCTCTCACTCTCTCGTCAGTCATACGGCGAGGTCAGGAACAGCATGCAAAACATAACCGCCACATTAGAACCCGATCCGCTCCATTATTATTATTGTTATATTGTTATTTTTATTCCGATTTGTATTAATAATGCATTTGTTTTGCTATCTTTAATTGCTACTTGTAATTGTACCTGTAGTATTGATAAAGGCTTTAGCGTAGGTCAGGTGTGTCCAAACTATTCCACATAGGGCCACAGTGGGTGCTGGATTTCATTCCAACAAATCAAGATGACACCTTTTCACCAGTCTGGTGTCTTACAAATGTAATCAGTTGGTTGCAGTCTGGTGCTGCTTGTTTTGACAGAATTTTAATTAGAAAACTGTCTGTGCTCGATTGGCAGGAACAAAAACTACGACCCACAGCTGCCTTTGAGGACTGGTTTGGACACACCTGGTGTAGGTTTATGGGCTGTGGAATGAATAAATCAAATTATAATGTATTGTTATGGGAAAATTCCGCTTGATATACGACCATTTCGACTCATACGACCATACAAACCAGGTCCTGGAACTAATTAAAATTCGTATGTGGAGGTATACCACTGTATTTGTAAAGTCCTAATGACAAAAAAGTTTGAGAGTTTTTATTTGCATAATGTGTGTTTGATGTTTAGTTGCTAGTTTTTCAAGTTCATTAATTCATTTTGCATACCGCTTATCCATTAAAATGTATTGTAAGCAAATTTTTTTTCTGTGGCGAGTCAAATTTAGATATATTTTTTGTCACTTTTCAGGAAGTAGTGTTTTCAGAAAGTTCTATTTGATTTGGCACAATCACAATACACCCTTGCGCACTGAAGCCTGTGATTTATTAGTGCAGTGCAGTGTTAACTACCAATTCATGTATCCAACAAGATAATAAGGTGGTGAGTCTACAGGAACAGACAACAAAAGAAACATAGCCAATTATTTCTTTACCAACTCAGAATCTTGATGAGAAAGTCTTGTTTATATATATATTTTCTTACATGAAGGTTGTCAATCTCATTTTGGTTCACGGGCCACAATTGCAAAAATTAGATCTCAAGAGGGCTCGATCAGTATATTTTGGGCCTAATAAGTTATGAATAAAAATAATTCCTTTTTTTCCATAAAAAAATAATACATGTAATATGTACAACAATCATACAAAGAAATGCTGATTTAATGGTGATTATCTCGTAGTGAATCTTTTTTATTTTATTTTATTTTTTCAAATCAACCAAACAAATTTTAAAATTAGTGCAATTTCAACAATTCTATGAATCGTTTTCATTTACATATGTTGTGAACGGCAAGCCGTTGAGGCGGATCCAAATCACAAACCAAGAAACAAAAATAGTGAATGTTTGTATTTAATAAGTACAACAAAGGGAGCACACCAAAATTGTGAGTATACCAATTTACAACTAAGGGAGCACGCCAAAAAACGCGAGTATGAAAAGGTACAACTAAAAGAGCACGCTCTAAGACGCGAATATAGCAGAGTACAAAATTCTAACTACAAGATCCAAAAGAACATAAAAGTAAAAATGATCAAACCAGGACACGACCGTAGAAACGTCGGGAAGCTCGAAGGATGATGCACACACAGCGGTAAGCAAGGCAAGTAACACGCAAACAAGCAATAGTCCGACACTCGCAGACTGTGGCCGGAGTCCTTAAATAATGAGCGCTCCAAATGCGCCACAGGTGTGTTGCAACGGCCCCGCCCATCCAGCTGAATCAGATGCTGGAATGAAAAAAGAACTGAGAAGGCATACAGATATGACAGAACCCCCCCCCCCCAACGGACGCCCCCTGGCGGACCACCTGGTTTCGTGGGATGACGAGAGTGGAAATCCCGCAGCAGCGACGGATCGAGGATCCAGGAGCGGGGGACCCATTGGCGTTCCTCAGGGCCATAACCTTCCCAGTCGACCAGGTACTGCACCCCCCTACCCCTCCTCCTAGAGTCGAGAATGGCACGTACTGTGTACACCGGCCCACCGTCGAACACGCGAGGAGCAGGAGGAGGCACTGGCGGAGGGTTCAGGGGACAGGTGGAGACTGGCTTGAGCAGAGAGACGTGGAAAACTGGGTGAACCTTCATCGAGCTGGGAAGCTTCAGCCTTACAGTCACAGGGTTCACCACAGCATCTACAGCAAAAGGACCCACGAACCGAGGGCCCAGTTTCTTTGAAGTCCCAGCCAGGTGTAAATCCCACGTTGACAGCCAGACCATCTGGCCTGGGCGATAGACTGGAGCGGGCCGTCGGTGGCGATCAGCTATCTGCCGGTTGCGGGCCGCCGTGCGGACTAGTGCAGCCCTTGCGTCCCTCCAGACCCTATGGGCCCTCCGCAGGTGCACCTGGACAGATGGCACGATGACTTCGGCTTCTTGGGAAGGAAACATTGGAGGCTGGTACCCATATGCGGTCATGAAAGGTGACCTCCCAGTAACAGAGGAAACAAGGGTGTTGCGCGCATACTCCACCCATGGGAGGTGCGATGACCAGGAGGCCGGATGCAGTTCACAAACACAACGGAGGGCGGCCTCTAGCTCCTGGTTGACCCGTTCCGTCTGCCCATTGGATTGTGGGTGGTAACCTGAAGATTTGCTTGAGGTGACCCCCAAAGCCTTGCAGAACGCTCCCCAGACCTGTGAGACAAACTGGGGCCCTCTATCAGAGACAAGGTCGCACGGGATGCCATGAGCCCGAAAAACATGTGTCACCAGCAGGTCAGCGGTCTCCAGGGCTGAAGGTAACTTGGGAAGTGCGATGAAATGCGCCATCTTGGAAAACCGGTCCACCACCGTCAAGATGACCGAACAACCCCTGGATCGTGGAAGACCAGTGACGAAATCGAGCACAACATGTGACCAGGGGCGAGTTGGAACAGGCAATGGATGGAGTAAGCCCGCTGGAGCACGATGGACTGGCTTGCCCCGAGCACAGACAGAACAAGCAGAGACATAGTCAGTGACGTCCTTGCGCATGCCTGGCCACCAAAACCGCTGGGAAACGAGGAAGAATGTGCGGGACACACCCGGGTGGCAGGCAAACTTCGAGGAGTGGCCCCACTTCAGCACTCCTGCGCGCTGAGCAACTGGGACGAACAACTTGCCGGCAGGGCAGCCCCCAGGCACCCTAACCCCTCGTAAGGCTTCTTCCACAAGACGCTCTACTTCCCAACGTAGGGCGCCAACGATCAGATTCTCGGGAACAATAGACTCCTCTGAAGACCCCTCCTCCGCTGGCTCATGGAGCCTTGACAGCGCATCGGGCTTCCCGTTCCTTGACCCTGGACGGTAGGTAATCTGGAAGTTGAAACAGGTCAGGAACAATGCCCAGCGGGCCTGGCGAGAGTTGAGGCGCTTGGCTGCACGAAGGTATTCCAAGTTCTTATGGTCTGTGAATATCTGGAACGGTACCTCAGTGCCCTCCAACCAGTGTCTCCATTCCTGCAATGCCTGGACTATAGCGAGCAGCTCCCTGTTGCCGACATCATAATTCGCCTCGGCCGGGCGGAGGCGGCGGGAATAGAATGCACAGGGGTGCAGCCTCTGGTCGACTGCAGACCTCTGGGAAAGGATGGCCCCCACTCCGGAACTCGATGCGTCAACCTCGACCACAAAAGGGAGATCTGAGTCAGCATGAACAAGGACAGGTGAGCTTGTGAACGCTCGTTTAAGGCTTACAAATGCGGCCTCTGCCACAGAGGACCACACAAATGGTCGCTTGTTAGAGGTCAACCTGGTAAGGGGCTCGGCCCTCATACTATAATTGCGGATAAAACGCCTGTAAAAGTTAGCAAACCTGAGGAAACGTTGTAATTGTTTACGTGAGGTGGGGGTGGGCCACTCTGCCACCGCCTGAATTTTCGCTGGATCAGGCCTTAGCTGCCCTTTTTCCACAAAACCGAGAAACTGCATTGACTCACGGTGAAACTCACACTTCTCGGCCTTAACAAACAACAGGTTTTCCAACAGTCTTCGCAGAACTATCCGGACATGTTGGCGATGTTCTTGCAAGCTTCTGGAGAAAATTAAGATGTCATCCAAATAAACAAAACAGAACACATTTAGCATGTCACGCAATACGTCATTGATGAGGCTCTGAAACACTGCGGGTGCATTTGTCACACCGAAAGGCATGACCAAGTATTCAAAATGCCCAAGCGGGGTTTTAAAAGCGGTTTTCCACTCGTCTCCTTCACAAATCCTGACTAAGTGGTAAGCGCTGCGCAAGTCTAATTTGGTGAAAATGGTGGCAGATTTTAGCAGCGCGAAAGCCGAATCCAACAACGGTAACGGGTATTTATTTTTAACAGTAATATCGTTGAGACCCCGGTAGTCGATGCACGGTCTAAGTCCCCCATCTTTTTTGCCAATGAAGAAAAACCCCGCCCCCAAAGGAGAGGACAAAGGGCGAATAAGGCCCGAAGCCAAAGAAGAGGAGATGTATTCCCTCATTGCTTCCCGCTCCGGTCTAGAGACCTTGTATAATCGCGAACTGGGCAACGGTGCATTGGGCAGCAGATCAATGGCACAGTCGTAAGGACGGTGCGGGGGCAGGGTACTAGCCTGCTCTTTACTGAATACACGCTGGAGATCATGATACTCGGCGGGAACATTTTTCAAATTAGCAGGCTCGGTAGCAGTTTTTGCTTGACCGGGAAGTAGACACGCCGAACGTAAACAGTACGCATAACAGAACGTACTCCAAGCAACTATTTGAGTCTTCGCCCAGTCAATATTAGGATTATGCACTTTCAACCAGGAGAGCCCCAGCACGACCGGAGCCGATTTGCACGGCATAACCAAGAAGCTACGGGCCTCAAAATGATTTCCGGACAACTTTAATTTGAGCGGGGGCGTAATAAACTTCACGTCCGCCAGAGGGCTCCCATTGAGGTCTAAAACCCTTTTGGGCCTAGCAAGTCTTATTAAAGGACATTTAAGCGCGTCAACAACACTCTGGTCTATAAAACAGTCGTCTGCCCCCGAATCAATTAGAGCAGTAAACCTAAAGTGAACCCCACCGTGCGACACTTCTCCCGGCAATTGCAGTCTCACAACACCTTGGGAGTCTCTTGGTTCCTTCAACTCGTCCCGAGGCAACTCACTTGAGGGATTGCTGTCCTGTACGAACCTCGTACTAGTACCCCTCGGGCGAGGGGAGCCCCAGGCAACGAAGATTCCAGTCGATGCGAAGGGGCGGCGTCACAAGCGGCGACACGGTGCCCCGGCAAGCCACAATACAGACACAAGCCTGCCATCATCCGTCTTCGTCGCTCCGCCGCAGAAAGATGTCCGCCGCCGAGTTGCATAGGCTCCTTCCCCGTCGGGACCGGCCTCCGTGTCGACATAGAGACCAACGGTGGTTTGATGAAGCCGTCCGGACAGGCCGCTGTCGGGCTGCTCTGTGGCGTTGACCAGCGACGTTCCCGATGCTCCGCAGCTCTCTCTCTCTCACGCTCTTTTAGACGATGACCCAAATTTACGGACAACTCAATCAGCTCCTGCAGATTCGATGAGTCATCCCGGGCCGCCAACTCGTCTTTCACCGGCGAAGACAGCCCGCGCCGAAAGATTCCACACAGCGCTGCTTCCTCAAAACCGCACTCCGCGGCCAAAATGCGAAACTGAATAGAGTAATCCGCTACGGTCAGATCGCCTTGGGAAAAATCCAGCAGGCGGCTGGCTGCCTCCTTGCCTTTAACCGGATGATCGAAAACTCTCACGAGCTCAGTCTTAAAAGTTTCAAATGAATGACGGATCGCGGGTCTTGAGTTGCTTACCGCCATGGCCCATGTTGCAGCTTTACCGGCGAGGAGGCTCATTGCATACGCTACACGGGATCTATCACTCGCAAACGTTTGAGGTTGTTGGTCAAACACAAGGGAGCACTGGTGCAAAAATAGTTGGCAAGCACCTGCCTCTCCCTCATAACGATGGGGGTGTGGCAACAACGGCTCCCGAAAAGTCGCCGGCGAGCCCACTGGAGACGGGGTGGATAGATCGGGCGCCGCGGCAGCGTCAACAGGCTGTACAGGTGACGTCATATTCTCAATTCTTGTAGTTAGCAAGCCGATCACATTCACTAATGCACGCAATGACTGATCATGCCTGCTGATCATATGCCCGTGTTCCGCGAGCACATGTCGAATACTTTCCGAGTCTGTGGGATCCATGTGGTCGGATTATTCTGTTGTGAACGGCAAGCCGTTGAGGCGGATCCAAATCACAGACCAAGAAACAAAAATAGTGAATGTTTGTATTTAATAAGTACAACAAAGGGAGCACGCCAAAATTGCGAGTATACCAATTTACAACTAAGGGAGCACGCCAAAAAACGCGAGTATGAAAAGGTACAACTAAAAGAGCACGCTCTAAGACGCGAATATAGCAGAGTACAAAATTCTAACTACAAGATCCAAAAGAACACAAAAGTAAAAATGATCAAACCAGGACACGACCGTAGAAACGTCGGGAAGCTCAAAGGATGATGCACACACAGCGGTAAGCAAGGCAAGTAACACGCAAACAAGCAATAGTCCGACACTCGCAGACTGTGGCCGGAGTCCTTAAATAATGAGCGCTCCAAATGCGCCACAGGTGTGTTGCAACGGCCCCGCCCATCCAGCTGAATCAGATGCTGGAATGAAAAAAGAACTGAGAAGGCATCCAGATATGACAACATATGTGCATTATGTACAGGCATTGCTTCTGCGTGAGCACACTCACTTCGTCTACGCTCGGCGTGTCAGTGTCAAAATAAAAGCTTGTAAGTTTGTATGTATTGTATTAATAAACTAAAACGTGCCTGTCAAGCAGAACAATGCGCAAACCAAATTGACCAGATTAACATATGTGCATTGTCCTATGCTTTCTTACTCCATGAAAATTTTGGGGCAGGTTCAGTTCACTTTCTCTTGATTCTGGGTCATTTCCTGTAAGCATAAATGGAAGAACAGTTGCCATTCCGTAGGAGCCTGAGATCCAATGTTAATGGAATCCGAGATGCCTCCATGTCGGGTGCTCTCTCTCTCTCTCTTACGTGCACAGTGTTAAGGTGATTCTGTCCCCCGTTTGAACTTGTATTGTAAAATCTTCCCAGAATTATGTTCTTTGTGACTTATTTCCACCTCTGACACAGTTTCAATTTCATATTTCGACTCATCGCACGATAAAGTTAACAAGTCTTGACGGCTGTTTTCCATTGAGTCATATGCCCTCTGCCGGAATCCTTGCCTTTGGTTACGTCATCGGGTTCAACTATGCAGAAGCAAACTGTTAAAAAATATATATTTTCATAACACAATTTCAATAGTTATGAACCTGTATGAAGCTTGATAAACTCTTTGACAAGATTCAATCATTTCACGAGTGTGGAAAAAACTTGCGATGGTGGGAATTCAAATGAAATGAAGCAAAAGTAAAAGAAAAGTCATTAAAAGAGAGGATCACTTTTCTTTTTTGGAGGTATCCCGAAAAGAGGCAGATAATGTCACTTTCAGAAAAGGATGCACATTTTCTCTTTGAAGCTTCACATAGGAATAGAAAAAAAAAAAAAAAAAAAAAAACACAAAAAGTCTTTCTCCAATTTTCAAAACGGTCAACAATAAAATATAAATACAACATAGGTTAAATAACACTTGCTATTTTTCATAAAGATATATAAAGTATTTTTTAAATGTCACCAAGTGATAAGTCATATTTGGCATACTCTTATTTAATAGTTTTGAAATATAAAAAAGATCTTTAAAGTTCAAATATATACAGTATATCAATGCATGCATGTTTTAATTTTTTTTACTAGTATATTGCAACATTTTAAAATATGTTTTGTTTTGTATAATGTCTCATTTCCAAATTTTGCTGACATTGATTTGATTTAGATCAAACTGTTCTGTTGTATTTCTGTTTCCATGTGACAATCGTATCTTCATATCTCTTCAAACACTTTATGCCTCAACATATATTCAATCATATATTACTTTTTGATGAATTGATGCAAATTTCCCAAAATGGAGTACAGACATACACCAGCCAAAAACAAAATCATGTCACTCACAAGTAAAATTTCCGATGAGAACCAATGGAAAAGTGGTAATAAAACATGTTTATGGCTTCGTCCATAAATGTCAGAGGTGCAGACTACACTCTTAAAACATTAACATGTTATCATCCACTTGTAACGCCCAGGTCAATCACACTTCTGAGATATAAATGTTTCAAGTTACAATAGTTGTAAATTAGTCTCATATTATTGTGTAAACGGAAATCAACCCCATCCTCTTAAATGAATACATTGTATCCAAAAAAAAAAAAAAAAAAAAAATCGGTGAAACTTAAAGTAATATATTTTTATAACTATTGCACCGATTTGAATTGACTGAAATTCAGTTCTGAATCTAAAATACAAGTGCATTTTTTGGGGGTGAATTTAACTCATTCGGTGCCAGTTGTGTGAGTGGGGATGTGTGGGACTGTGTATAAGGAAGTCTGATAGGGTGCACTTCTAACTAGAGGAAAATCCTACTGCCATTGGGCTTAATGTCACTCCTGCATTTGGAGACCTGCATGTATACGTGTGTGTGTCGGAGGAGTTAATGGGGGGCGTAGGGGTAAGTCAATGATTTTGAAAAACGAGATTGTTTTTTTCAGCATGTTTAGCACATTTCCAATCCCTTCGACACGAGCATGAATTTCATAAAAAAAGTGCTAGTATGCTGATACATTGTCAGGGAAATGACTTGTAGATGAACAGTTCACAGGAAGCATCATTACAATGGGGCAAATAAGTATTTAGTCAACCACCAATTGTGCAAGTTCTCCTACTTGAAAAGATTAGAGAGGCCTGTAATTGTCAACATGGGTAAACCTCAACCATGAGAGACAGAATGTGGCAAAAAAACAAAAAACAAACTGAAAATCCCATTGTTTGATTTTTAAAGAATTTATTTCCAAATTAGAATGGAAAATAAGCATTTGGTCACCTACAAACAAGCAAGATTTCTGGCTGTCAAAGAGGTCTAACTTCTTCTAACGAGGTCTAACGAGGCTCCACTCGTTACCTGTATTAATGGCACCTGTTTTAACTCATTACCGGAATAAAAGACTCCTGTCCACAAACTCAGTCAGTCACACTCCAAACTCCACTATGGCCAAGACCAAAGAGCTGTCGAAGGACACCAGAGACAAAATTGTAGACCTGCACCAGGCTGGGAAGACTGAATCTGCAAGGTAAAACGCTTGGTGTAAAAAAAATCAACTGTGGGAGCAATTGTTAGGAAATGGAAGACATACAGGACCACTGATAATCTCCCTCGATCTGGGGCTCAATGCAAGATCTCACCCCGTGGCGTCAAATTGATAACAAGAACGGTGAGCAAAAATCCCAGAACCCCACGGGGGGACCTAGTGAATGACCTACAGAGAGCTGGGACCACAGTAACAAAGGCTACTATCAGTAACACAATGCGCTGCCAGGGACTCAAATCCTGCACTGCCAGACGTGTCCCCCCGCTGAAGCAAATACACGTCCAGGCCCGTCTGCGGTTTGCTAGAGAGCATTTGGATGATCCAGAGGAGGACTGGGAGAATGGTCAGATGAAACCAAAATAGAACTTTTTGCTAGAAACACAGGTTGTCGTGTTTGGAGGAGAAAGAATACTGAATTGCATCCGAAGGACACCATACCCACTGTGAAGCATGGGGGTGGAAACATCATGTATTGGGGCTGTTTTTCTGCAAAGGGAACAGGACGACTGATCTGTGTAAAGGAAATAATGAATGGGGCCATGTATCGGGAGATTTTGAGTGAAAATCTCCTTCCATCAGTAAGGGCATTGAAGATGAGACGTGGCTGGGTCTTTCAGCATGACAATGATCCCAAACACACAGCCAGGGCAACAAAGGAGTGGCTTCGTAAGAAGCATTTCAAGGTCTTGGAGTGGCGTAGCCAGTCTCCAGATCTCAACCCCGTGGAAAATGTGTGGAGGGAGTGGAAAGTCCATGTTGCCCAACGACAGCCCCAAAACATCACTGCTCTAGAGGAGATCTGCGTGGAGGAATGGGCCAAAATACCAGCAATAGTGTGTGAAAAGCTTGTGAGGAGTAACAGAAAACGTTTGGCCTCCGTTATTGCCAACAAAGGGTACATAACAAAGTATTGAGATGAACTTTTGGAATTGATCAAATACTTATTTTCGACCATGATTTGCAATTAAAAAAAAAAAAAAAAAAATCAAACAATATGATTTTCTGTTTTTTTTCCACATTCTGTCCCTCATGGTTGAGGTTTGCACATGTTGACAATTACAGGGCTCTCTAATATTTTCAAGTGGGAGAACTTGCACAATTAGTGGTTGACTAAATACTTATTTGCCCCACTGTATGTATATGTCTGATACAATTTAACCGTGATCCATGGTTTTAACTCTTAAACCTAAGGTATATGCCAGATTTAAATACTGTGAGTAGAGCTTCCTGTGGGGATTTATAAATTCAAGATCAGTGATAGATCATTCTGATGAGGGCCACAATTGTTTTTTACTATATAAACAACAACAATGCTGACTATATACGAAACCCTAACCCCCAAAAACTATTATTATTAAGAGGGCTGTAACGATGCAAAAATGTACAATTTGATTCATATCATGATTATTGACCCATGATTGTATGTACAAATGATTTTAAATTGTGAAAATGCTTTTATTTACATTCTATTTTATAATATAATTACATTTAATTTAAACATTTCATTTAAACTTCAGCACCAAAATTGCATAATTGCAACAAGCAATATTGCTAAATGTAACATCATTTCTGCAAATATGATGCTTTGGTTAGTTAGTTTTTAGGCGTTTCAAATTTGAGTTCGTTAGTTTGAAACTTGCCCTCAGCGGAGGTGTTGAGGAAGTAGTGGCTGTAGTACGAGAGACAATTTTAGTGATCAAAAACATATCATGCTGACAGTGGGTGTAGTTTGTAGGCTATCGGTTGCAGTCAGGTATTAGTGGAGCCACATAGCATCACGTTTGTAACGGAATCACAACTCCCTTCCCTCTAGCCTGGTACACTAGACTCACCGCTGTTCCAGCAATTGAGTCTGGTGACCGTTGAGCGGATCGAATTTCCAGGGCGGAGCAAGCCACAGCAAATAGACAGCGGAGTGGACCAGTCAGCGACGGGCAGATGTGACGTTGGTAAAGCGACAAGAAACTAGTGCGAGCGGAGAACGGAGAAGTTTATTCAACATGGCTAGCGCGAGACGGACTGTTGTCAATGACTTGTGTCGAGGTGTTTTTGGTAATTTAAAACTGATTTTACCTCGGATTTGAACATATTCTTGACTGTCCCGTTCCCCATCTGTGTTGTTGCGGAGACGACTTCCGGCACGCAAGGGTGACGTTGCTCGGTAAGAAGACGTCATGCAACTAATTGAATCTGATTGGACAGATTATTTAGTTTGGCTCAAGAAGCCATTAAGGAGCTGGGTCCCAGACTATTCTCACAGTGTTTGAAAAATACAGGGACAACAGTCTGGCCGTGCCAGGCAACCTTCCCTCCTCCCCACTCCCGCTCTGCTCTCTCGTCTCTTTAAGTCCATGTCTCTGACTTTTCTCGCGTCATTCAATCAATGCATAGTAATGCACGCCTTTACATCTTCAGTAACGGTAACAGCGTTGCCAAGATGAAAAAAGTAATAAATTAGATTACTGTCTACTGAAAAAAATAACGTCGTTATTAACACCGTTATACTCTAATGCTGTTATTAACAACACTGGCCGTTTTAATGCATAACTACTTTTCTAAATAGTTTAAACTTTTATAATTCAAAATTTGAACTGCTTATCCTCACAGGGACCGCCAGGGTGCTGGAGCAAATCCCATCGAACTACAAGCAGAAGGCAAGGTAGACCCTGGACTGTTTGCCTGCCAATCGCAGTAAGCTAATATAAATATGGTTTAAATTGTAGACCGCTACAACATGGGACTTTGGTTAATACACAGAAAACGCTTTCAGTAAATATTGTTAAGACTTTGGCATGCTGTTATTGTAAAATCGAAAGTGACGCGTTCTGAACGTCACGGACTATCTGTTGACCAGTCAAATGGCACTGACAGCAGCACTCACAGATGCCGCAGAAGAGACACTTTCGAATTCTGTATGGAGAAAAACACCTGTGACCTTTTTGTGACCCGCACTGGTTCCATCATTATTAAATACACATATATATAACAAAGTATATATAACAAAGTGCCTTTGGGCTATGTGTAAAAGAACAGCTGTGTAGCTATGTAATCATTATGTATAAAAGTACAGCTGTGTAGCTATGTATAAAAAGTACAACTATGTACTAAAGTACAGTGAGTTCCTTCCTTTGAGAATACAACTGCCTTCGACAATAAAGAGCCTAACCATGATTGGACAGGCAGGGTGTCTCCTGAGATCAGGGGTTGGCCCCTCTGTTCTCATGTGACATATGCCTATAAAGAGCCTAATCCCGCGATTTCACGCGTAGTCGCTCGGCTGGAGTTCCTTGATCGCTCAAACCAGGAACGTTGTGTGGCCCTCCGTTCATTGTCGACAGGTAAGTGCTTGATTTCAATATCCTAGAGGAACTCATTGCGCTTTGGTGCGGGGATATTTTAGCTTCGACAACTAATTATCTAGCGCCATTGTTATGTGTGTTAATGTGTTTTTAACTGCTTCGTAAGGGTTTTTGACAATTCAGACCTAGCGTTGTAGTTATAGTTATGCTTGATTTTGTCTTTGCTTGCTTTTGTGGGATTGTAATCAATTAAACTTCTTCATTTATTCATTTATTTGCAATTTCTAATCAATAAACATTGTCTATTATGCAAAAGTGTGCCTGTTGCTTACTCACTGCGAACCTGCTACGAAATTTCTTTCATCTTCCATAAAAGTGTGATCCGGAAATTTCGTAAAAAATTTCGTAAAACAAATTCATATGGAATAGCGATTGATTTAGACTATTTTCATAACGATCACCCCCTTTATGTTAAATGATTTGAAATAATTCCACCTTTGTTGCTTTTTATTGGCGTTTTCACTGCTTAAAGCAGAGTAGTGCGCGGCTGTGCAATGACAGTCTTTAAACATACTTTCAAAGTAAATTGCCATTATCTTCCTGCATTAGGGTAACACTAAACTTTTTTTTAAAACTCGCAGGTCATTGTTGACATTTCAGCCTGTCTTGTTTCGAGTTATTAGCAAATGTGAATATTTGGTTTTAACTCGGCTTCAAGATGAGTCACAATATTACCGGCTCACACCACAAGTCAGTATCGTGACAGTTTCACCATTTTGATATTTGCATCATCATAAATGCCATTAGGAATATCTTTCATATTTTAATATTATTTCTATTTCATTATCATTTATCATTACAGGAAGTCCCTGGGTGACAAACGAGTTCCAATCCTACGTAGGCGACGTAACCTGAATTTTCCGCGTAAATAGGAATTAACCATTCAAGTACCCCTAAATACCCTGTAAATCTCAACATAATTATCCAAAGAAATATATTATATGTCATATTAATAAGATAAAGTAAAAAATATGATATAGTACATATAGTATCATGAAATACCAGATATGCATAGCAATTAGAGAGCAACCATTTATATTAATTAGGCCTAATAAATAACAAAATTAAATGACAAATAATATACTGTACTTACCACCAATGCTAAGATGTGGCGGACGAGACACTGTCATACGACAAAAAAAAAAAAAAAAAAAGACTGGAGACGCACAAGACACCGGCATCTAAGGTCGAAATCACGTAAATCAGGTGCTTTGTAACCCGGGAACTACCTGTAATATCGTTAGCGATTACGTTTGTCAGCTGTCAATAAATTAATTATGCACAGCAAATATATATAGTGGGCAATAATAATCTCTTTAGATATTGTACAGTAGTTTTGGGGTATGTGTTGTAAATGGTGCATGATATTGTATTGGTTTGGTGACTCAAAACATTTTAATACCTGGCAAAATTTACATTGTGTTCAAATTAAAGTGCCTGTGACACCATAAAAAAATCTTTAATAGCATTATTATGTGAATTAAAATAATATCTTAAGACGATTAGACTATATACAACCATTTGGAAAAGCGCAGATGACGAGAAATGAGCCTTTCAATCTGCCATCTAGCGACTCCTGTCATTAAAGCACTCTGGCGCCGCCATCTGGTTGATGACGTCGAGAGATTTCAGCTGATTTAGAATTCAGCCCAATGGAGGAGGACGAATCGGAACGAGGAAAATGCGACAGAGAGCAGCAAAATGTAAACATTGTTTAATCTCTCTTCTCCAATATTTTTTACAGGATATTCTTTCTAAAAATACATTTATTCAGTACGACAGGGCTTATTACTGCATAATGGTCAAAATAGCCGACTTCTTAAACCTCCCAAATGGTATTTAATGCCACCGGCGTTAGCCCGGCTTTTGTCATTTCCCTGCCTGGGTTTCGAGGTCGGAGGAAAGAGCGTAACCAAACAGGAGGCGTGAGAGCTAAGCGACATGCTAACCCGAGCCGAGCAGCTCTTCCAAGTCTCTTCCTCGCCTTTTGAAAAGAAAAATCACACAAAACTACCTTGACTCATGTCGCACACAGCGGTAGGGGTGATTGTCTTCACCGATCGGCCAGCCCCGGCTATTCAAAAAATTTAATAAACATATTGATTGATTCCATACATATCCATTATAATATATAATATATATCCAATATAATACATTTTATTCAGGAGCATAAAATACCACGTGTAATATGAAAAAAACATGCTTTTTTTGTGTCACAGGCACTTTAAACCTGTCCCCAATCTGGACTGAAAACTGCGGTTCTTTGGCGGGTGGATGTAGCAATGCGTTTTTATGTACATGTTGGGGATGTAAGCACAAGACAAAGAATGTAACAAAGTTAAGGAATATGTGAAAAAAATAAAAGCCTAAAACTTTGGTTGTTGACTTGGCAGTGGGTCTTTGCAATTTTTCAACAGTGAGGAAAACAATGCTGTTGGGTTAGCAGCATTATATACCACAGTAGCACCTCTTATGATAGTCACATGCATGAATAAACAAACTAACGGCGATATTACATTTGAATCTAAACTTCATTATTGTTTCAACAAAAGCTTTTGACCAAACACACTCAATAGTCTTAAGGGCATATATGGTCCAAAGGTCTGTGTTTTGTTTGCTTGCATCGTGTTGTAGGTGTGGCACTCCTCCAGAAATCTTCTGCCCCTTACTCATTGCTGATTCCCCTCACCAACACAGTCTGCATGCCAGACATCAATCAACTCACCAGCCCAGCAGTTCAACAACCTGAGTACATATTTTGCTCTGTCCATCTAATGCTCTCTCAACCTCTTCTTATACTGCAGTATGCAATCTATTTTTCCATTTTGTTCTGTGATGTCCCTTCCTTCACCTGTTTGTTTATTCGAGTGTTTACAATCAAGTCTGTTTACCTTCAGCCTTGGTTTTTTTACCAGTATACATATTCTATTGCATGGTAAACAGTGTTGGGCACGTTACTTTAAAAAAAGTAATTAGTTACATTACTCACTACTTCTTTCAAAAAGTAACCGAGTTAGTAACTGAATTCCTCTATAGTAAAAGTAACAAGCTACCAGGGAAAGTAACTATTTCCGCTACTTTAAAAAGAACTTGTTGTATGTCAAAGAATTTGAAATTTTCTGAGCAGTATTCGTGTCAGTGGAATAGAGAAGAACAGACAGGTAGTTAACTTGTTAGGTGCTTCAGCAGATTTGAATTGCTTACCACAGATGTCGACAAAAGCTTTGCCCCGGGACATAAATTACACATTACATGCAGGTTATTTCCTTTAATTTTGACAAACTTGAAATAGTGTCTATATCTCCACCTCTTAAAGGACAATTTTTCTTCTGAATGCTCTGCCATCCCGACCCTGTGCATCTGTTTTGCGTGTGTGTTTGCCGCACGCGCTGTTCCGGTTTGCTTGTGAAATCACCTGCTCTGATTGGCTTTCCACGACACATGACTCTAACCCTCAGCCAATCACAATCACTTCCATCGCATCTCTCGAGGGGCCGCATTCAGGTAGGCTCGTTTCCCGACAATTCACGTCACCTTCAAAGCGTCTGCCGTCCACAAGATGGAAGCAGAATTATTGCTGGCTGACAGTGGGAGATGGGAACGAGGCTAGCATCAGGTGTAGCAAACACAGAAACGTTACCAAACTTTGGAAAGCATTGTCTAATTGAATGGGCAGGGACAAACAGCTTGGAGTCATAAGTACGTGCGCTATTCTCGAACCTGAACGCACCCCAAGTCTTGGATGACAAATCAACAGAGCAGAGAGTCGACTCGACACGGCTGGTAGTTTCTTCAATTAATTCAGAGTAAGTAACGCACCGCTTTTGACCGTCAGTAACGGTAACGGCGTTGTAACGGCGGAAAAAGTAATTAGTTAGATTACCCCATTACTGAAAAAATAACGCCGTTGCGTAACGACGTTATTTATAACGGCGTTACTCCCAACACTGATGGTAAATTGAAACAATAATGACGTGATAAAATATAAACATGATCATCATAATTTCTGTTCCAATTCAGTATAATCCGCAAAACAAAATTTAGGAAAAATACAAATACAAATGGAACCTGACTATAAGCCACAAGTGTCAGTGTTTTAATACGGGATAATTACCTAGGGAAATGTTACACAGAATGATTTGATCAACCAAAATCTTAGTTAGGGACTTTCTAGTCCTCATCTAAATACGGGTGTCTGTTTTTTTTTTTTTTTTTAAATGCCAGAATTTGGGTTCCCAAAAAGGTTCCATATTGTCATGCACTTCCATGTGGGAAAAGAGGGTTGCCGATGCACCTTCTGTAACTCAACTGTAGTGCTTTTGGGAACTTATTGGATTTCCTCCCTACATTAAAACTCTGAATTTATGTTTTATTGAGTAGTAAAATATAGCCCAACATCTTGGCATCTGTCTCTATGTTACCTGTTGAAGTTAGAATAACAAATGCATACTTGGAGTTCTAGTTTGTGCCAATACATACACCCCCACACACAAGCACACACAGTGCCACATCTGTTGGCTTTTTAGATGAGCTGTCTCATCAGAGTTATTGTTACAATCATGTGACATTTAAGCAGTTGGCCATCTTCCAATTCGCTGGGCAAAAACAATCAGCTCATGTCCTTGAACTTTTTTTTTTTTAGATCACCAGCACCAGTAATCATCAATCTCACAATTCCCCACCCTGACTTCTACCTATCATTTACAGCCACATGCATACATACTCAGGGCCAAACAGTCAGTGAGAGAAGTCGCGTTTTGTCACTGAATGAAAATCAATTATGAAAAGAAAAATGTTGAATAATCACAATTTACTGAATGAAAATAAAATGAGATGCAAATAGGCATGGTTCTATGCATTTGAGGCATTTTGTCACACATAATGGTATAATGTTGATAAGACAAGTGAGGCTAAAATAAATGCAAAAAAAAAGAAGTGCTTGGCTGAGAAGTAGGAAATATGGGCAGCCTCAAATGTTTTCAAATTATTAATTTTCTTTTATGAATTCTATGTATGTTTAGAAGATCACTAAGTAAAAAGTTAATTATTCATTCGTATGGACATTTGCTTGATAGGCTTGTATGGAAAACTATAAGCCACTACGTTTTCTCTCCATTGGTAACCTGTGGCTTTTATAACAGCGGCTTATTTCTTGATTTTTTTTTTTTTTTTTTTTTTTGACAAGCGTACTTCATGTTCTATTGTTAAATATAAAAAAAATAATGGTTCCATTTAATTGCACTCCACAGTCCAGCACATCATGATCATGTTGCATAATAGGGTGCATTCAACATCTCTAGAAACTACGACGAGTGTTCCATATAGTATATATGTATAATATGTGTATATGCTTATGGCGGAAAACACAGGCAAGACTGAAAAAGCAGTTTCTGCTCTTGCACTCCTCTTTAAAAGAAACTGCTGTATTTTAAGCCAAAAGAACAGTTGTGTTTGATATAAAAATATGTCTATATGCTGCCATAGCAGATTCATGGCGCATTAAGCCCCCAAACTATTTTTAATTTGTCCGTTTTACCCTGGAAACCCCCGTTTACAGAAGCAACCGCTTTTGTTTCAACCAAGGCATAAAACGAAGGTAATTATGTTTATTATTCAAAATGTCCGTCATTTTTAGCTTCGAATCATTAATTGATGTCTAATATTTCGTTTGGAAAAAAAAAAAAAACAAAGAAAAAAAAAACTGGCAAAAAAATTTATACACTCCCATATTTTTAAACTTTTAAACAAATTACGTCACAATGAAAAAAAATGGTGTCTGTAAAACAGTCACAGATATCTACCTCATAACTATCGCTTAATTGTATTTTTTTTTGTTACTGTCGCATTTTCTCTGATATGTTAGATGATAAATAATTGATCCAAACAAAGAAAAATTGAAAAACAAGTTTAAAAGGGTAAATATATGAAAAAGAAAATCTTGACCACTCCTTGATGTCTGCGATTTATGCATCGCGACCCTTGTTATATTACCATGTTTCAACCATAAAATCCCCCAAAATCCAGCTCTGGCCATTCACAGCTGTGTCTTGACACTCAGTGATACATGCTACATGGAGTTTTTTGATTGAAACAAGGTAAGTATGCGATAACATCTTGTTAAAGTCATGGCGTCTTTAATTCTGCTTTCATGTGCTCTCACCTCCAGATAGGTTTTCGCTGTTTAAAAAGATTTTTTTTTTTAAATGCCCTCCTGTTCGATCCCCCCCCCCCAGAAAATTGAGATTTTAAGCTGTCCAATGATGTATCACACATGCATATCGGACAATTTTGAAATTTGGCCAAATTGGGGGTCTCAGAGCGGAACTTCAAGTCATCGGAGTGTTTTCCACCTTATATATATACAAGTAGTCCCCGGGTTACGGACAAGTTCCATTCTTCTCTGGCAACGGAACCAGAATATCCGCGTAAATCGGAATTAACCCCTTAATTACCCCTAAATACCTCTTAAAAATCAAAATAACTATCCAAAAACATTATATGTCACTGTACTGTCCTCGCCAAGACGTTGGCGCTAAATCCAAGCTAGACAGCGAGCTAAACTGTAACCCCCCCCCCCCCCCTTACTGGATTGTGCGACACCTTCGTGGTTGCAAATGCCCTCTTCCACGTGTGTGCATGTGTGCTCTTCATCGTGTGCGCAACTTTATGCAAAGTGCAGAAGTACTAACAGCTCTATGCTTCGTGCGCCAAAAAAAAAAAATAATAAAGCATGCACCACTAAGCAAAAGTCAACATAATAATCAAAATACATATTTCACCAAAGGGCAGAACAGTCATATTAATAAAAATAAGTACAAAATAAGATACTGTGAGGTACAGTAAGGTACTGTTTATGCAACAACAACAAAAAGTGACTGTAGACAAAACGGCGAACGAGGCTCTGGCATCATAAAGTCAAAATCATGTAATTCGGGTATGTCGTAACCGTGCAAAGTGGCAGGTTTTCCATTATATTAGCCTGTCATTTAAACAAACAATTACAGTCGATAATGAAAAAAAAACCTGTTCTTTTTACACATATATATTAATATTTGGTTAGAAATATTATTTCAGTTTCAAAAGACAAGACTCGATACAAGTTAAGTCAGGTTTATTTCTATTGACCTAAACAGTTTACAATAAAATATTAAATAATCAAGTGTGGAGTGGCACAGTGAAAGAGTGGTTACCATGTCCTCCTTACAGTTCTAAGATCATATGGTTCAATTCTGGGCTCCAGCCTTCCTTTAATAGGCATTCTGATTTTGATTCTCCGGGTTTACTCCCACTTACGAAAAACATGTATGGAAGGCTGTTTGAACACTCCAAATATTCTGTAGTGTGTGAGCTCTAGCGCCTCTGCAATCCTTGTGAGGATAAGCAGGAACGTAAGATGAATAATGCATATTCATATTGAATGAAGTCACACACATTCATTCATTCACCAATCTTCTATGCCGCTTTTCCTCAAGAGGGTGGTGGAGCCTATCCCAGCTAACTATCAGCAGTAGGGAGGTACACCCTGAATTGGTTGCAAGCCAGTCACATTGATATGTTTATAAATCATATATGATAAAGCCATATATGGTAACTTAAAAATCTCCTGTAGCTGCCAAATTCTCAATTTCTTTTAATATTTTGAACAGAACCCTTTTTTTAAGCTACCCATTTTGAATGTTAAATTCCTTGTTCATTGTGATGCTTTCAAACACATTCCACATGTTCGCCATGGCCATTTCAGGAAGTGAACTGCAGATCATTCATACACTGTAAAAAGAATGTTTGCAATTATTATGTCCTCCAAAGTTTCTCTGGAAGAACAGTGCCAGAAATTGTAGCTGGAATCAATGGAATGCATTTTACATTTTTGTTAAAGCAACATTTGGAATGAAATTGACTATTTTTTTTCTTTTTTGCTCTTTAATTTTTTGCTCTGTAAATGAAAAAATATCAGCAACGAAAGCAATCCTTGCAGTGGGACACAGTATATATTCTTAAAGAAATCTGCAGTTACAGAATTTTTTTCCGTTTGGTAGGAAGGATGATGTTGGTTTCCATGGTGATGCTGGCGCATAAAGAAAATACAAACTTGTGCTTTCAAACTGCGGGACAGGTTTTGTCAGTCAATGGGGTTGGTTTTCGCTCCAAAATTACCTTTGCAAGATCGTTTTGTTCCAACTACAATTTTTTCCCGTATGTTACCTATCAAATTTATTTTAACTTGCTGTAGTTTTGTAGGTTTAGAACAGGTTGTATGCAATTCTATCCATTTCACCCTTAGAACTATGATATGAGGTACAGGTGTTTTGATGTGTGATCAGGGGTGAAAATCAGTTTCTCATGCATGCCATGTTACAGTAAGTGTAATGCAGTAGTCCAATGCATGTATAACACCTGCTATTTTATTGTCTATTATAGACAAGTTTCTGAGGTTGTTCTGCATTTTTACTCGCGACTTCCATTTTCCATGTTCTCTCACCAAAACAACAATGGAGCTGGAGTGGCGTCACTCATCAAAATCCCTCAAAATAGACCATTTGGAAACATAGCATCCATCTTCCATCATCACGACATGGGAGGACAACATGTTCATGAAGGCAGATGTGGAACCAAGCCCGTGCCACCACAAAGACCGGGTGTTTATGTAGCCATGTTGCCGCTGTATTATGGAAGGTATGTTCTTCCTATCCCTGCATTTTCATGTGTCCAGTGCTCTTAAAATACCACTGCGCATGAAACAACTTGTTGTCTTTGTTATTGTTATTATGATGATGATTGTAATTATGTTGATGTTTAATATTATTTACGACAATTACTGTACTGCTGTGGCTGCAACACATGCTATCTGCTGCTAGCCTGTTGCCAATCAGTACCTGTTGGATGGCACAATTATGTTCAATTTGACTACAATTCAGCTGAGACATCATTATTTTTGCTAAATCTAGTTAAACAACGATGAAGAAATGGAAAACACTCATCTACTGCAAGTCATACATGGGCTTCTTACCCTAAATGAATGAATGCAAGTGTTACAATGATGTTGATGTGCCTCACAACTATACTTACTGTACGTTGATGGACATATGTCAAGATTATGTGCATACATTCTACTTTGATGATGAAAGGCTCAACTTATGCTTCACCTTTGTTAATATTGTTCGAATAATTTTATAATTTTTTTTTTTTTTTTACCTGTTTTGCGCATGCACCAATCAAATAAAGGACAAATAGAATCATGTATCAAAAAGTTTTATTGCCATCCATATCTGCAATAAAAAAAATGACATACTATTTGTGTTTATACGTACATGTGTGATGAGCTCATAATACCATAACTATAATCTAACCAGATGAAAAATACCTTGCAGTACAGTATGTCCTTTTAACAACAAAATCCGTGTCAACCCTTCTGCATTCAAAAACTGTAATATTATTATGCCTCATTTTGGTCACTCAAATGTCCAGCGTATCAATCTACACCTCATGTTAGCACAGGTTGCACAGATTGTTAGAATTTTAACCACGAACGATCAACAAAGTGATAAGAGCAAACACACATCACAGACAGTCCCGGTGCCTTATCTTTGTTGTGCTAAATACTTTTTTGGGAGATTCCGTGAGTTCCTCTGGTTTGATTTTGTAGTTTTAATTTTGTCTACACACAGCTTACTTCAACCGCACTTCATGTTGTTCTGTCTAAACCGGAAGTCAGTAGCAGCAAATGTCAAAGATGGCGGCGCCAATGTTTCGCTCAGGAAAATTGTCTGTAGGTATATAACTGTCAAATGCAGTTTTATTCGTCTTTCAATGGTTTAGGAGGTTTGACCTAGCCACTTTCATCCCAGTGTACGATGTATTAAAATAATGAATTCACCACTGCGTTTGTTTTTTCAAAAGTTTTTAACCATTTTTAAATTTATATTTTCCCACTCCATGTCAGCGGTCATATATAGTGTATGCCCTTTCCATTTGGCCACAGCTGCCTCAACATCAACATTATCTGCCACCAATAAATGGGTATACAATGTCTGCTGAAAAATTATACAGTATGTTTTTGTTTTCTCCAAGATCAGTCATAAAAGCTGAAATCCCCACTGGTGTTAATTATTGTAACGCACATTACGTGGGAGTGAGCCAGTCAACCTTGTCTCGACTTCACCATATCTAGAATACAAGTCCAGGAGGAGAACGTACAGTTACCCTTAAACACACATTTGTTGGATTTGGAAGCAATTGTTGATTAAGATGCTTTTATTTTCATATTTAATTATCTTTTAGAATTGGAAAAAAGTGAGTTCCAAAGGGCAAAAAAACTCATTGCATCTTGATTGAAATAAAAAACAGCAACACTTTTATTCAAAAGAAAATTACAACTCAAGATTTGATAGAAAGTTATTGTTAATAGCAGAGAACCTCTACTGGTAAAATCACCACTTTGAGGTTCTCCTCCCGACCTTTTCCATTTTTTTGCATTTTCACTGAGAAACATCTTGACCAGCTTGTTTCAGGGGCAAGGGTTGTTTTAGATCATGTTTTGTAAATTTCATGAACAGTTGCAAGCATGCACTTTGGAAACAGAATTACACAAGGTTAAACGAATCAACCACCCACTCCTTCGCACCAATCAGCAGGCTTGGTCACATTCCCTTTAAATTTTTAGGGTTGGGCACAGGGAACCGAGAAACAAATCAACTGGAACTAACATTCCTTTTGTGACTCCCCTAGCCCCACCATGGCTGACTCGTGACTAGTAGGATGATTTTAATTACAGGAGATGATCGATTATAATAGTTATTTGTAAAGGTTATTTGTTTAAAAAAATGATGTATTCAATAATTATGAGGGGTTTGTACACATTCTTCACCTATTTAAAAAAAAACGACCTTGGCATGTTCAAATAATATCTTTAAAATATCAAATTATCTTGGGGGGGGGGGGGGGGGGTTTATTCCATTAAAGTATGTTGTTCTTGAATAACAACGCAAGTTGTAAGTTAGTTGAGAAATATGCCTTATTAAAATGTGAAATTTTATGGGACAATATTTTTTTAAAAATAAAGTATACTTTTCATATTGTCTAAATCACAAGCTTTATACACAAACAACAATATGTGTGAGATCGTTGTCAGCAAAATTACAACTGCTTGCCTGGTAATGCAGAAGTGTTTTCTCCCCCATGATACTGAGGTGTATCAAAAAACCATTTTGCACACCACTGATACATAAAAGCACCCTAAGTGATTCAGACAGTATTAGACAATTTGTTGTTTTAACAGGAAACTTGGGATTTTTGATGATGCATTTTAATCTTCATTTGTCAACATGGCAACAAGAAGACCATTGCATGTACACCACAGGTGTCAAACTGATTCCAGAAAGGGCCAAGTGGGTGCTGGATTTTGTTCCAACCGATACCGTGCAGAGAGTTTAACCAATGAACTTCCTACTGAAACAAGCAGCACCTGACAAAGTTTAACTGATTACACATGTAAAAGATCTGATTGGTGAAAAGGTGACCTCTTCATTGGTTGGAAAGCAAACTTGCACCCACTCTGCCCTTTCTGGAATAGGTTTGACACCTGTGATGTACACCCATATACTGTAGACTAGGGGTCTGCAAGTCCGGTTCTTGAGAGACGCTTTCCAGCTTGTTTTCCATGTCTCCCTCCTTTAACACACCTGAATCAAATATTCAGGATCATTATCAGGCTCCTGTAGAGCTTACAGATGAGCTGGTCATTTGTTTCAGGTATGTTAAAGGATGGAGACATAAAAAACAAGCTAGATAGCGGCTTTCAGGATCGGACTTGCAGACTCCTGGTCTACAGTATATGGGTGTACATGCGATGGTCTTCTTGTTGCCATGTTGACAAATGAAGATTAAAATGCAGTACAAAAAAATCCAAATTTTCCTGTTAAAACAACATATTTTCTAAAACTTGCACACCACTGATACGGTAGACATACGAAAACATGCCATTTTGTATCTTTGAGTTATAGTGAAAGACAAATATTTTAACCATTAAAGCCCTGAGCCTTGGCAGTTTTGTAACACTTTTTGTTTAGCCTCTCTATACTATTTAAAAAATGTTCAGCATGCCCTTGCTCGGCATTTTATTTATTTATTTTTCTTTTCTTCTATATGAACACATTAACACCGAAATGCCCTGAAATTTATAGAGAGTTCTTCAAATTCAAATGAAAGTAACCCGTTACGTTACAAAAGAGCAGGGACTTGTCAGAAACTATACTAACTCTGTTTCAGCCTAACCCAGGTGAAACTCCTGAATGAGTATGGAAGTGCTCGAAATGTCAGCTATTTATAGTGATTTGTGTGTGAGGTAAAGTGACAGGCTCTCCATCAACATAAATCTAATTTTAAAAAATGTGTCAAATATTGAGTGTGAAATGGAATACATGTGTTTTTTGTGTGAAATCTTTGTCGCAAGCACATCCAAGGCACACACAGACTCATTAACTTCTGTGGTGTCCAGTTTGTTACTTACTTGTGTTGGAGTGTCTGTCCTCTCGAGTAGACCATCTGCTCGTTCCTGTTTATTGCTTCTATCCCCAGTTGTGCTCTATCCTTCTGGTGGTCTTCTGCCCTCATGCCAGTGAAGACACCAATTAGAGAGTTTTGCATGTGAGTTTTGACTTCTAGCCTCTCATGATGTCATAGTCAGTTATCTTTCGAATACCTTATTTTACTGCACTCAGAATTTTCACCACAGACACACACATTTACAAAAATCTCATTCAAATGAGGGATTTAAAAATGTTTTCATTTATCCCACCTTTTTAGTAATGTTTATATGGTTTAATGAATAGAGCTTTCCTCAATGATTCTATAATTTGATAAGAAAACACTTATAGTGATCCATCTTTAATAGGACAATGATTCCGATCCATTTTCATAATATAAATTATATTATTCAAAACATAAAATGAGATACTTGTTTATCAAAGTTTCAGCTTCAGTGATGCATTTATAATGTTGTTTTTTTTTGTATTTTTTAAAGAATATTTGTACTGTCGTGCTTTTGCCTTTGGTTGTGATGGAGATGTGCGGGTGAACAGATTCGCATGATAAATGGTTCTAAAATGCAAAATTTACCTCCTTTCAGCACAAGTTTGTCACATACACATCAGATGGTTCTCATATGGTGCTGTGGTGGCTTCTAACTCAGGCACAGACAGTGTTTTAGCGTTAATGGGCAGCAAGCCGTGAAAACCTTGCAACAACCAGAAAATGGGCAACAAGTTTAACGATTACAACTTTAGTCACATATCGAGGCTGCATTCAATGGCCAAAGCGGTACGAGAAATCTAAACAAAGTACAAATGTGTGCTATATGCTTATTCATCCTAACTTCACTACAATACCGTATTTCAATATTTGGATTTTTATGTAGCTTAGTTGCAGGCCCCATTCTGTACTTGTTTTCAGTCCTTCGCAAGTCATTTTTCTTGGTTTGGCCAAGTGAAATTTATCCAATGCTAAATGTGACGGCCATAATATGATACATTTCCTTGAGATTCGATTTCTCTAAATTGTTTGGGGATACTTGCGAGTTCACTGATAGTTAAATGTTATTTGCAAGGGTGGGTTGGAGTAACTTGAGTAATCTACTGTAAGATCTGACCCCTTTATTAGAATAAAAGTTCCTGTAAGCAGCTGCCTTTCCAATATTGCTTGGTATTGAATGTAACTGTTGGGAAAAGTTGGTCTCCAATGTGCGCAAACTAACTGTCTGTTTGTTCTTCTGAGCACATCAGAGCTTATATGGCTGGAATTCGCCTTTCCCCAACAATGCAATTAAAGCTTTGGTGCTTCATCTAACCTTCTATTTACTATCCAAGGAGACCAATAAATTGACCTCATATTTGTCACAATAAAAAAGCCATCATACTCACAGAGGTGGGAATGCGTAGATGAATGTTAATGCTGAGCATCTGTCCAATTAAAATGGTCGGGTGGATGTGCACTCAGGGTAAAGTCATGGTCATATTCTCTTGGTGACACTGAGACCAATCAGGAGCATTCATACTAATTGTCTGTAAACCTTTTACTGTCAACTTCTGAAAAATGTTTACCTTTGGATCTGTGTTTTTCCCAATTAAATTAAGGCTGTACCTGCACTTCAGTCAAATCTTGCGGAGGGGCTTGATTGAAAATAAATAAATGATAATAATGAATCATCAAAATAATAGGGGTATTTGCAATTAATCTTGAATAATCAAATTTGAATCGTCGAACGATGGATGAAATATTTGTTCCAAAATTTTCATTTTCACCACCACACTCTTGATCCTTGTGAGGGTAAGTGGTACTGAATGATTGAATGAATGAATGTTTCTTTCTCAAGACTTTTTAGCTGAGCAAATGAGTAGCCTGGTCAGATACCACAAATTATCCATTTATCTAATGTATGCATGTGTTATTTAATTAATTCGAAGAATCCATTTGGATGGCATTGTGTAGACTTTTCCAATTTGCTCTTAGAGTGAGACAAAACTAAACCAGGTTGCCTCAGGCGCAGTATAGATTGGGGTGGTGACCTTACTATGATGTCATGTTGACAAGTGTGATGGCATTTTGAAATAGATAATGTGGAAAGGTTACACAGCTGCACTACAAATATTGTAAAAAGGAGTTCTTGAAAAATATGCCTGCCTGTATCAAACTTTTCACGTTTCAAAACTATCTGCTTTAAATGCATGTGTCTAAAGCCCCTTTCACACATACCTGAACTCCAGTTAATTCCCGGGATATAAACGGGTCGTCCTTATGTGTGAAAGCAATTTCCTGGTTCGACTGACACGGCGTGAAGCGGACATTAACCGGGTCGTGTCCTAGTATAATCATCGAAACGCGTGTGTGAATTGCCCGTTGAATTCCCGGGTCACAATGTAAAGGCTGATGACGTAAATATCATGGCGGGCCGATCATCACATCCTCTTTCTTTGCAGTATGACAAAAAGAGGTAAGCAAACATCACAATTACCGACATGGCCAACTGGAAATAGCAAAACTAAACTGGAAACATGACGAAACTAAATTGCTACTAGATCGTAGGGACAGTCCATCGTGTGGTTGTGTGTGTGGATTATTTTGTTGCAGATGCCGACCAAAAATGACGTAATATCCGGGTTGTAAAATCGCGCCAGCCGCCCTTCCTCCCTGCACAGATAGTGTCGAGTCGCCAACAATGGATCAATCAGAAGCCCCTTTCAGACATACAATGCAGGTTTTTACTAGGACATCTCCCCATGTCTGAAAGCCATGAAACGTGTATATCCTGCGCCACCTTACACGGGCATTTCCCGGGATAAGTCTGAAAGGAGCTTAACTCATTTCTCTTCTATGTAGTGAGGTGGGTGATGCATCCGTAATAAAATCACTTCTTTCGAATACCGCCAATCATATATTTCTCATATTTATTTTTTTTCCCGCTGGGTAACATGCTTTTGACGTTCAACTCCCATTTGTACTAATAAAGCTACAATCTTAAATATTTGTTCATTTGTAAGTAAACATATGGGATCCGGTAAATACAAATTCATATTAAATAAAAAAAAAAAATATATATATATATACAAGTACATTATTTAAAACACCCATATTTTTAGGAGTACTTTCATGCTGAATATCATCAAGATTGGAACACTTGCTCAGCTTTTCCGTATTTTGCAATATATGGTTTCTTAATATTTTGGAACAGATGACGTCCTTTCCGAAGGAACATAAGCACTTCCGTATCTATTTTATTATTAGTATTTTTTTCCCCACATTTCTCAAGTATCATATAATGTTTCATATGTTATTAACAGCACAAAGATGCTGCAGTGTTTCAATACTCAAACATTTTTTCCCCCCAAAACTAGGGAAAAATATACAAAGGATCATCACTCTTGAGTACATGTAGGTTAAGGTCTAGACTTGCCTGTCATTGTGATTTATGAGAGGTTGAACATTTACACCTAGGCTTTCCCTTACTGTCTGACCAAGTCATTCATCAGGCTCCACATAATGAATGGACTTGTTCTTTGCGCTGCCGCTAACAAGACGGTAGGGTCCTGAGAGTTCAGTAAAACGAGATTACAAGCACTGGTCAACTCCAGAAAAAGAGAACATCTCATCTTTGTTTCGAAGCCAGGTGTGCAGGTCTTCTGGGTCAAAAAACCTGGGCATTATGAAGACAACATTCTTACATTGTAGTCTTCAAAATATCAAATAAGTATTACAGATGATTTGAATTACTACTTCATGATTATAATTGGAAGAACTAATTTCTATATAATAATTGTCAAGGTTGGGGGCACTCACAGTTGCACTTAAATGCGCAAGACGACGGGAGAGATCCATATTTCAATGATAATTTTATTTTCCTGGAATGTAAAACAGGCCAGCTTCAAAGTCCAACAGAAAACAAAGTAACAACAAAAGACCTTCGGCAATGTATACTTGAACAAAAAAACATGAGAAGAACTAACTTAACTGAAGACGGTGTTTGGCTTCCTTTAAGTGGCGTCTTAATTGATTTGGCTTCTGGCTGTCCGCTATTATTATTTTTAGACACAGTAAACAGTGGTCTTTCCTCATCACCCACTGTATTAAAAGTCAAAGCTAAAAGGCAAATGGCACGAAAAAAGCGCATTCTCGGCGGCCGAGGTAGAACCGTAGGTGAGGGCGGTCGTCGTGACGATCTCAAGCCGAAAATGGCACTTCTCGGGCCGCGACGTGAGAACCGGACAAGACAGTGGGTCGCTGCGTGAGTGAGTCCGGTCGGAAAACGGCTTTCGAAAACGGCGGCGGCGCACTGCTCTTCGTATCTGTTTTCTGTGTGCTGAGTGCTCTTCCTTAGTTCAAAAATACTGCACGCACTCTGAAAATGAGAGCGCCACTGCCACCCACTGAGTGGATGTGCAAGTACACATCCAGTACGGCAAAAAAAAAAAAAGCATGTTCCCCGAGGACACATGCGCCCCCCCTGGCATCGCTGCGCGCCCCACTATTTGAGAAGTACTGCCCTAAACCTATCCGTACCTGTTCTGATCTTCCCACATTCGAAAAATGATTAAAAACTCACCTTTTTAACTGGATTTTAATTTATAATTCTTTTGTCTAGTGCTTTATACTGCTCACGTTGTGTGAGCCTTTTCTTTGTTTCAACTGTAAAGCGTCTTTGAGCATTGCTAAAAACTATAAAATCTATAAATAAAATGTATTATTATTATTATTATTATTATTAAGCAACGCATTACTACGACTCTCAAGAACAACTGTCACACTTTTAAACAGGCATTTTACAGGAAAGCACAGCTCTGGGCGTGCATTTAGACTCTTTGGCCAATCATATAGGTAGAATAACCGAACGTCACTGTCAAGCGCAGGCCCCCCGAGCGGTTAGTGCACCTACACTGGTGCTGCGATGTTGTGTCAGCGGATGACATGGTTGAGTGCGGTGTAAATAAAGTTTGTGTGAAATGTGAGCTTGACTCTTGTGTTCATTTCAGGGAAACATATTCCTGCTGTTAATCCTTGCTCATGCCTTGCTATTCACAATCATGGTGTCAATTAACACGCAAGTTTTTGTGCCTGCGAATCCAACCGATGGGAGCTTTGCGTTGGCACGTCGAACGCACCAACAGGAAAGTTGGCAGATACACCATCGCAGCGCCGGTGTAGGCGCACTATCCTATTCCCCTCACTATCCACTCGCGGGGGCCTGCGCTTATCAGTGACGTTCCTTATTCTCGCTATTTGATTATACAACTTTAACATTTGTTAATAATACGTTCTGTGTGTAGTATCATCCTTCGCTTTTCCCTTTTAAATGGGCACTTTTAAGCGAACGCAAGAAGTAACAACGGGAACATTTTTAAACAGGCAATTCACGGGAGAGCATTTCGACTCTTCGGCCAATCATATAGCGAGAGCGAGTGGATAGTGAGGGGAAGAGGATAGTGAACCTACACCGGCATATTTTACTTTAAACAAGTGATGTAACGAGGTGTGCTGAGCCTTTGAATCGTGTGTCGAGTAATGAAGAGACATTTCCGCAAAGTGTGTGCCAAACCTCGCTTCGTTTAGGGGAGGTTCCAAAAACGATGATGTCCGAAGCCTCGCTGCCCAGCTGTGCCGCCATGTTGCCAAAGGTGTTCATATATTGTAGAGAGCTGTCAAACCGGGGGACAAAATCTAAAGCACTCACTGAAGCAATCACGTGAATGCAAGTTCGCCGTTGTGTTTTTTTGATTTGTCATTGTGTTTTGCACTTCAGGGGCACTGTAAACAACGGTGGAATGAAAAAAGCAAATGAATGAAAACAAGGGAACCAACAAAACACTTAAAAAAGAGCTGTCTCATACTGTGTCGAAAGCTAAGGAATAAAAAAATAGGTTTTAAAAGCAGACAATGAAAGGGCTTTTCTGATCCACAAAGGCAAATCACTGCCGGATTGGTAGCTGCGAGAGAAAAAGTGCTATGCCCCCTGAGCTTCTGCTTTGACTTCGGTACTTCTAGGACCAGCTGATTTGAGGCACCGAGCATAAGTGTGGAGATGGAGCGGCTCATAGAACAAAAGTGTTGTGCAACCATTTCAAGATAAATGTGAATAAATAAAATAATAATAAAACTAATTATTAAAAAAAAAAAAAAAAAAAAAAAAAAAAAATTGAATTTTCAGTTTAAAAAAAAAAAAAAAACATTTTTTATTTTACTTGTTTTTTTTTTTTTAATTTTCAATTTTTTGATAGTTTTTATTAACTATAATAATCTTACTCAATTGACATATGAGGTGAATGTCATACCTATTTCATTCAGAAATGCATGACCAGCATGCATCATACCCTTTGAATTATTGTACAACCCAGAGCAAAAAGTATGAAATCACCAGTCTCGGACGAGCACTCACTCAGACATTTTATCATGTAGAACAAACTCAGATAAAAGCTTAAAAAAATAATGAATTGGTTCAAAAGTGCAACTCTTTAGCATTCAGAAAACACAAAGAAATGAATAAAAACATTGTGGTGGTCAATAAATGTTAATTTTATAGAGCAAGTGCAGGGAAATACTAGTATGTATGGAATCACTCCATTCTGAGGAAAAAAATATGGAATCATGAGAGACAAACAAAGAAATAACAATCAAAACACATCTGTAGTATTTAGTAGCACCACCTCTGGCTTTTATGACACCTTGCAGTCTCTGAGGCATGGACTTGATGAGTATCCTTCATCAATTTGGTGCCAACTCTCTTTGATTGCAGTTGCCAGATCATCCTTGCAGGTCGGAGCCTTGCTGTGGACCATTTTTTTTTCAATTTCCACCACAGGTTATTATTAGAGTTGCGATTTGGGCTATTTGCAGGCCATGACATTGACTGGATGAGTCTTTCTCCAAGGAATGCTTTAACAATTTTAGCTCTGTGGCATGATGCATTGTGATCTTGGAAAATGACAAACATATTTTCAATTGAAGGGATAAGAAAGCTGTCTAAAATTTCAATGTAAACTGCATTTATTGAAGATTTAACCACAGCCATCTCCCCAGTGCCTTTGCCTGACATGCAGCCCCATATCATTGAGGACTGAGGGAATTTTGATGTTTTCTTCAGGCAGTCATCTTTGTAAATCTCAGTGGAACTGCACCAAACAAAAGTTCCAGCAACATCACCTTGTCAAGACTCAAGAATCTGCATTGGACAAGATGTCAAGGGTCAAGAATCTGCATTGGACAAGGTGTGTCGAGAGGTGTAGCTACCGCATGCAAGTGTTCTGTGCCGGGTGTAAATACTAAGGCAAGTCCTAGGTGTCGCAAAGTTGAATAATTAATTAGTTAATGGATAACATTAACAAAACATTCACATTAACATGATTTAAACAACATGCGAGATTTACATGTTCACCATGAACATTTAACCATGTTT